>NC_059335.1:15871250-16179625 GCF_018350155.1 Leopardus geoffroyi
GGAGAAGGCACCGGAACGCATCCTTGGGTGGGACTGCCTGAGAATGTCTGACTTCCCCACATGCCTGTGGATTCCTGAGCGCAGGCCCAGACCTGCTGTGGCTGCCAGCCGGGAGCCTGCCACGCAGCTGGTGCCCAAGAAACGCTTAGGGTGAGCGTGAGTGGAGGCACCAACCAACCCACCTCCTGCCGCACACCTGGGCTTGGCCCACAATTTGCAGCCCAGCTGTCTCCATGAAACAAATGGGTGAGGGGGAAGGGAACACAGTCACCTTGCAAGGAAAGTGCTCTATGACACACTATTGAAGGAAAGAAGGAAAAGCGTGTGGTCCAAGGATCAGTAAACCCTTTGCGCAGAGCCCCAGAGAGTAAATACTTTAAGTCTGGGGGCCATGTGGTCTCTGTCGCAACTGCTCACCTCTGCTGTCGGTGTGGACGCAGCCACACACCATACATGACCAAAGGAGCTTGGCTGTGTTTCAGTAAAACTTTATTCATGGATGTGGAAGCCCAAAGGCCGTGTGATTTCACACGTCATGAAATGTTCTTTTGATTTTTTTTCAACCGTTAAAAATGTAAAAGTGTAAAAGCCTGGGTCCTACAGAAACAGGCAGTGGAGCCAAATATGGCCCGTGGACTGTGGTCTGCTGCCCTCGGTGTTGATGAGAGTCTGGCCAGCATTTATACAGTAGTCGTACATACACAGAGACTTTCTGAAAGGAGACAGGCCACAGTGGCGGCTTCTGCTTCTGTGACTGCTTCAGGGGAAGGAAGAAAGTTGATTTTATTTTTCACTGAGGTACCGTGTGCAAATTAATGAAATACCGTTTTAAACTCAGTACTACGGAGAGAAAGGAGACTGTTTGGCGTGAAGAGCCTAAGCTCTGGAGTGAGAGACCGTGGCCAGAATACCAACTCTCTTCCTCACTGGCTGGGAACCCAAAAGGTATTTTTCCTCCCTGAGTCTCAGCGCCATGGGGATCATGTTAATACTGCCCTCATGGGATGTAATGAGGATTCCATGGATTAATCCCTTTGAACAGTGTCAGGCACCTGGAAAGTGCTAGCTATTATTATCTTTCTTATTAAGAGTCTTTTTTTGTGGAGAAAAGCCATTCTCTGAAGGGAAGCCTGAAACGTAACTGCGGCTATGAAACTCCCCTTGAGAGCCCGCCCAGGCCCACAGTGAGTCATCCAACTGTTCACATAATAGATGCCTTGTGACGTGAGGAAGTTCATTTGTATTAGCAACCGCATTCCACAGAGATGCATCCTGGAGCCACGTCTACACATCCTGTTCCACAGAAAAGGCAGCCAGCTCCCCAATTCTGGGTCTCTCCCCAACCATCACACTGGGTGGGCTGCAGGGCTACGCACCTAGGAGATCATTCAGTGGCCATTTATTAAACATCTACTGTGTGCAAGAACATGCAGGCACATGCCCCTCTGCGCTTTACCTGGAAGCTGCAGGTGCAACCATGAGCTTCTTTTAAAATCAGTGGTGGCTATAGAGAGTAGATGCTTTGGTTGTGTGCTCCCATAAACTTCTTGCGTTTTCCTGTGTGTCTGTTCATTCAAGAATTATTTACTGGGGGTGGGGGGGTGCCTGCGTGGCTGAGTCAGTTGAGCATCCGACTTTGGCTCAGGTCATGATCTTGCAGTCCATGGGTTCGAGCCCATGTCAGGCTCTGTGCTGACAGCTTGGAGCCTGGAGCCTGTTTCAGATTCTGTCTCCCTCTCTCTCTGCCCCTCCCCCGCTGGTCCTCTCTCTCTCTCACTCTCTCAATAAATAAATAAATAAATAAATAAATAAATAAATAAATAAATAAATAAATAAACTTAAAACAAAAAAAGAACTATTTACTGACCTCCTAAGGACCAAGTGTTGTTCTAGGCACTTGGTCTTAACCAGGATCCTCATTCTCCAGCTCTTTCCCTCTGAACTTTGAGACCTGTCAGGAAGATACCTTGTGTTACCACTGTCTCCTCTGTGTCCTCTGTGCTCAGCACAGGCCATGGCACAAAACAGGCAAATAACCAGGGGCCTGGGGGTAGGGCAGTGGGCGGCCAGCATGGCGAATCACAGGCCCTGCCCAGCCACATGATCCAAGCTGGGCCAATGAGCTGCTCTTCCTCAGGAATGTGAATTCCAAGCTGCTGACAAAAATAACACTAATGCTACTAATAACGTACTCACGACACAAATAACAAAATAATGATAATAATAACAGGAATAAAATAAAAATAGTGGCTTTTATCTAGCCACATACTCTGTACTCAGCACTGTTTTAAAAGTCCCAAGTGTCACCTTACAGGGTCCTCGCAGGAACTCTACGTTTATCCCTTTCAGCTGACAAACCGAGGCACAGAAAGACTGGGAAACTTGTGAAGCAGCAATGAGGTTGGGATTCACGCCAGCTACGGTCTTCACTGCCACCTCACCGCCTCCTCCTCTGCCAGGACAGCCCTGAAGACGTGGCCCCGAATACCCGCCTCAAGATGCCCCAGGGCTGCCTGACCCCAGTCTTACTTCTAGTGCACGTGTCCAGGCTGGTTTCTATTGCCTGCAACCCAAGAACCCTGACTGATAAACCAGGACTATTTACTTGGTTTCACACCTGCCAGTGAGCCGGCACTGCTTCCCAGTGCCACAGGGTGGGGGTAGCTTGTGAACGTTGTAGGAGGTGGAACTGGTGGCCGGGGCATTCACGGGCAGCCTGCACCTACACACGCAGCCATATTTCCATGTAGGGAAGGAAATCCAACAGGAGCAGGAGGGAGAGCAAAAGAGCTACGTTAGTGGATGCCGTCCCCAGAGGACCACTGCCGGCACTTTGGGTGGAGCAGTCCCGCGTTACGACATCAGTCTTCTGCATCGCAGGAAATTTAACATTCTTGGCCCCCATGTTACCGTGAGACCAAACGGCTCCACACATTTCTGAATGCCTCCCGGGGGGTGGTATCCAGTGGTTGCGCCTCACACCCCACACCATGTCTGGTAGCCCACCTGTCAAGCACTTTCCTAACTTGGATTCTGGTTTTCTATTAGCTGTTTTTAAGTCCCACAACATAAAAGGTTTAATCACTTAATACCCACAGAGCCCCTGCTGCATGCCTGGAGCAGCTCTAGAGGTCTTGTCTACAATATTCAATTACCCCTCACAGGAACCAATGCAATGGACACCATGACCAAAGTCGCCACTCCCATCTTAAAGATGAGGAAACCGACTTGCTGAGGGGGTGGGGGGTGGGGGGGAGGGGAGGGGGTGGGCGGAGCCTTGACGGCAGGCATTCTCCTCAGAGTCCAGTGGGAGTTGGCAGGTTACGACCAGTACTTAGGCCTTTCAACTTCACCCTGGAGGTGGTCTGCTTCCCCTCTGCCCAGATGCTGCCCTCTCGGCCTCAGGGCTCTGCACAGACACACACCTTCTCACGAAGCCCCCTCGCCACCTTCCCCGACCCCTGGGTCTGGCCCTTTGCTCCACACGTTAATATGCCCTCCAAGTTCCCTATATTTCCACTTTATGGTATTTATCACGGTGGCAATCAATGTTTGTGAAGTTATTTGTTTAGTGTCTAAATCCTCTGCCTCCCTTCCAGATCGTCAATTTCATGAGGGCAAGGACTTGCTTAATGATGTACCTGTGTGTCCCCGGCACCTGGTGCGCGCCGTAAATATGTGCTTAGTAACAAATCAACTGCTTTTTTTAAAAATTCATGTTTAAAACTAGGACAGTAAAACATTGGCTCTTAAAACCTGAAACCAGGCTGAGGGCTGGCCTAGAATTGATAGAGAAAGAGATCAGTAGTCACTTGAGCTTTTACATGGTGGCGCTAAGGAGGGGGGAGATGTACCACTGCGATGGCACAATTATGGAAACTCAAAAGTCATCGTTAAAAATAAATACTGGGGAAACAAAGGCATGAAAGTAAACACACATTCTTCTGTCCACAATTTCGAGCCTCTACTCCTGCACTTTACCTTCCCCCTCTCCTTCCTCCTAAGGTAAATTAAAAGCACAGGCCACAGGTGGACCCTCTGGGGACAAATCCTACCTCTACCACAAATAAACAAACATGATCTTGAGCGGGTCAATTAATCCCTGTGCATCAGGAAAATGGTGACACAGCAGGGTCCAGCTCTCAAGGTTGCTGTAAAATGAATTCATCCATGCACCCTGCCAGGTATACAGTAAGTGATCAATAAAGACCAGCTGTTACCATTATTATCATCAGTATCACTGCTCTTCAACCCCTACAACCAAGACCATGGGGAGGTCACTTTGCCAATGGGCCATACGTGTCCTGCAATTTCCTACCTCTGTACACCCAAGCTGCCCACTCTCTTTGTTGCTAACTTTCTTGGATTCTGAGCTGATAAATCAGTCCCCATCTGCCTTGGGTGATCTAAGATGAGTTCTGACACTTAGAATCAAGCATTCCAATACAATACCAACATTTGGTCATTTGAGAAGCCAACCACACATCTATGGCACAGCAAAAAGGTACAAAGAGGTTGCATCAAATGTTTACCTCACACATATTCAATGATGCACCTGACCCCCTCAATCCTCTCACCCCCTAAAAAAGGACAAATAATTTAAATAGCACAGATGTCCACTATTCCACTTCATGAGCATTTGTTCTGGTGTGAATGTGAGATGAGAGTCAAGCATATGTTATTCCCTCAGGCAAGCTCAGTTCATCATGGAGCAGCTTGCCCCTCTCAGTAGCATCTAGTGTTTCAAAAAGCACATTTTTCATACAACGTGGCCTCTAAAGGCAAACTCCTTTGGCAGGTGCTTCTCAGAAGAAAGAACAGACCTCAGAAAGAAACTGGCTGCATGGGGTATAGTGTAATATTGACTTCTTCTCCCAATACCCATTCTCCCTTTCCCTTTAATAACTGAACTCCTACATTTAGCCAGGCACATGGCTGATGTGAATGAAGACTATAGTTCCCAGCCTCCCTTGCAGCAATTTGGTCACCTGACCAAATTCAGACCAATGAGATGGGAGTGGAAGAGGTGTGTATGACTTCTGGTCACCCCTTTGAAGCGTGGTAGAATTCAGGAACTGAACTCCAGTAATTTAGAGGGGTAGAGGGAGATGACCTCTTTACTTTCACTTTTGAGAAGTAGATGTCAGAAAGTCCCTGGCACACCAACATTAAGAACCTCTGCCTTGTTCTTCAAAAAGTTAAAACATAGTTACCACATGGCCCATCAATTCCACTTTTAGGTATACATCTAAGAAAACTGAAGAATACGTTCACATAAAAATGTATACATAAGTGAAAGTTCACACTTCATTCAGAAGAGCCAAAAAGCGGAAATAATCCAAAGGTCCATCAGCTGATGAATGGAGAAGCAAAATGTGGTACACCCCTACAAAGGAATGCTCAGCCATAGAAAGAAATGAAGTACTGGCCATCATTATGCTGAGTGAAAGAAGCCAGACACAAAGGCCCGATATTGCATTATTCAGTTTACATGAAAGGTCCAGAATAGGCAAATCCATGGAGACAGAAAGTAGATTAGTGGTTGCCAGGGGTTGGGAGGAGGGGGAAAGGGGGAGTGAATAGGTTCTGGGTTTCTTTGGGGGGTAATGAACACGTTCTGCAATTTGATTGTGATGATAGGGCACAACCTTGTGAATACACTGAGAACTACTGAATTGTACACTCAAAAGGGTAAATTTTGTATGAATTTTAGGTAAAAAAAAAAAAAAATGTCCTGCCTTAAGACTAAAGGAGGCTCTGTCTTCTCTCACATCCTCCCTTCCCCTGGGCTGGAATGCCCATGACGGTGGGGAGTCATCCTGGACCACGCAGATGAGGGCAACATCCCGGGAATGGGGAGTGACAAACTGGCAAGCCCCCAACACTGCGAAGCCGCCGTGTCAGCCCCGGGCTGCTCACTCTCAAACTGTTTCATGAGCAACAAATTAACTGCTCTCTCATTTACACCACTACTATTCTGGGTCTGTTACAGCAGCCAAATCTATTATTTTACTAATGCTCGACATCTTAAGGAAAGGTTAAAGGTGGTCTCACTCTACAGTA
This sequence comes from Leopardus geoffroyi, assembly GCF_018350155.1. NCBI lineage: Eukaryota > Metazoa > Chordata > Mammalia > Carnivora > Felidae > Leopardus > Leopardus geoffroyi. The sequence continues at coordinate 15,877,314 of NC_059335.1, forward strand.
TTTCTGCTTTACCTGATGACTGCCCAAATTAACTCTTCCATAAGATACACCCCCACATCCTTGAGCGTTCCCACACCTGCCTTCTGCCAGGGAAGAAAATTGGCAACCTCTTCACTCTGCACTAAGAGGCTGACTGTGGCTTTAGGAGAGAAGGGGGTGACCTGGAACGAGGCTTCCATCCTTGACAAGAATCTCCTCGCAGAGATTCTGAAGTGTAAGCAGCATGGTCAAAACACTTGACCTTAGCTTTCCACTCCCTGGCCTCCTCAGATATAAGATGACTAACAGGCTAATTAAAAACATGTGTTAACTGTCATACTCCAGTGAACGTGAAGTTTTCATTGTTAGGAGATGTAGGTGAGAGGTCAACTGGCCCCAAGACTCTAAAAGGAAGTTCTGGGCATCATTACTGCCAACAGGCCTACAAAAATATGGCTGAAGCATGCATTTCAGTTAATCAACTAGTAAAACTTTCCCTTCAGGTTTTTAATACTTCTGGCTAGTCATTATTCCCTGCTCCAGTTCAGTGACAGGCTAGCAGTAATTTTAAATGAGTAAACCATTCCAATTCAACCACATTCATTTAATAAACCTTTTTGTTTTTTTGGTTTTTTTTGAGCACCTATTCTGTATCGGGGACGCAATGGGAGGGAATATAAATAGGCCTGGGCTTGACCTTCCTGTGGGGAAGACAGACATTAAACATGTAAAGGTAAACATAATGTATAATTAAATACGATAACTTCTCTGAAGGCTTGCCAGGTGAGAATAACAGGGGCCCTAGTTTAGATTCAGGATGGTCCAGGAGGGCCTTTTAGAAGACTTGACATTTAGGATGTGATCTGAGGGATAAGAAGGACAAGACCAGGGGTGCCTGAGTGGCTCAGTCAGTTAAGCAGCTGACTCCTGATTTCAGTTTAGGTGGTGATCTCACGGTTCATGTGATCAAACCTCATGACAGGCTTTGCGTGGACAGCACTGAGCCTGCTTGGGATTCTCTTTGTCTCTGCCCCTTCCCTGCTCACGCTCATGTGTGTGCACGCGTGCTCTCTTTCTCTCTCTCTCTCAAAATAAAGAAACTTAAAAAAAATAAACAAAGAAGGACAAGGCCAGGTGAAAAGCCAACAGGCAGAGAGCATTTTAAGGTCAGAGGAGAGCACATACCAAGGCTCTGAGGTAGGAAAACAGCTTGGCTTGTTTGAGAAACTACACGAAAGCCTGGCTGCTGCGCCGTGAGCGAGTCTGGCAGGGGCTGCATCATGGTGCACGTGTAGGCCACAACAAGGACTTCTTCCTACAAAGCACCCTATTTTCACTTGGGAGTCCAGACAGCCCCCACTTTCAGGCCACGAGATAGATATCCAGGGAGCTCCAGCCCTGACCCCGGCCTAACAAAGCCCACGAAGGCATCCTGTCTTCCCCCGGTCGTGGCAATGGTAATGGTTGCGGCACGTGACCTAAGCCGACACACAGTGAATTTAGGAACTTTTGGAGAAGGTCCCACGAAAAAGGTCTTTCATTCTCTTTTTCCACTGGACTTGCGCCTCATAATTCAAGGCTGAGGCTGAGATTTGTTGCAATCATCTTGTAACTATCAGAGAACAACCAACTTGAGACCAGAACTGTGATAAATATATAGTTGGTCTTTGTCCCTGGTTGCTGACACAAAGCTTCTAAAATCCTTAACGTTTCTTTTTTTATATATGTATTTTTTAATTTCTTTTTTAATGTTTGTTTATTTTTGAGAGACAAAGAGCACAAGCAGGGGAGGGGCAGAGACACAGAACGTGAAGCAGGCTCTAGGCTCTGAGGTGTCAGCACATTGTCCGATGCAGGGCTCGAATTCACGAACTGCGAGATCATGACCTGAGCCACAGTCGGACGCTTAACCGATTGAGTCACACAGGTGCCCCTAAAATCGTTAGAATTTCTTGAATGACAGGGGTGATGGGAACATCTTGTGTTATTCCTAACAAGCCCCTTTCAACCACACCTGCGTTTATGCTAATAAAGCCACTCTTGGCTGAGAGGCCCCTAGATAGCTTCGGGAAAGGGGCTGGTCACTAGAAAGATCAAGGCATGGTGAAAGGGTTGGAACTGGCAGTCCCACCCATCCCTCAACCTACAGGAAGGGAGATGGGTTGGAGATAGAGCTAACCATCCCCGGTCAGTGATTTAATCAACAGTACCTGCATAATGAAACCTCCATAAAAGCCCCTCAACACCAGGTTTGGAGAGGTCCCAGGTTGGTGAACACATGGGAGGTGGTGTGCCTGAAATGGTCATGGAAGCCCTGTGCCTCTTCCCCTGGATCTTGTCCTATGCATCTCTTCCATTTGCCTGTTCCTTCGTCACATCCTTTGTAATAAACCAGGAAACGTAAGGAAAGTGTCTTCCTAAGTTCTGTGAGCCATTCTAGCAGCAAATCATTAAACCCGAGAAGGGGGTTATTGGAACCCCAATTTACAGCCAGTTGGTTAGAAGTACAGGTGGCAATCTGGAATTTTCTACTGGTGTCTGAAGTGGGGGCAGTCTTGTGGGACTGAGCCCTTAACCTGCAGGGTCTGTGCTAACTCTGGGTAGTTAGTGTCAGAAATGAATTGAATGGCAACATACCCAGTTGGCATCTGGAGAGTTGGAGAATCGGTTGGTATGAGGAAAAACCCCACACATTTGGTGCCCTAAATGTTATGAGTAAAAACAGCTCAGAGGAACCATCTGAGAGATCAAGGAGAAAAAAACCTCAGTATTGGTAATAACATTATCTGAACTCTGGATCAAGCTGTACCTAAACCAGATTACCCCTGGACTTCAATTATGTTAAGCCAATAATCTCTCAATTTCCTTAAACCAGTTTGGGCTGGGTTTTCTGTTCCCTGTAGCCCTAAGATCCTGACTGCTAGAAATGGGAAATCACTGGAGTGTTTACGAACGGGCTATGATATGACTTCATTTCTATCTCTGGAGAATGGAACGGAAGAGGCTTGAACAGAAGCAGTGAGTCAATTAGGAGGTATGGCAACGGTCCCATCGAGAGAGGAGGTCATCAAAGCCCCTCAATAAGACTAACATTACTGAGCAATTACTATGTGACAGGAACGGAGCTAAGTGCTTTATTGGTATGAACTAATAACCCAACAGCCCTGGTGCATGGGCAGTATGACCAATGCGATAGGTTGAATTATGTCCCTCTCAAATTTATGTGTTGAAGTCTTAACCTTCAGTACTTTAGAATCTGACCTTATTTGGAGATAGGGTTGCTGCAGATGTAGCTGGTTAAGTTAGAATGAGGTTACACTGGGTGTAACCCTAATCCAATATGTCTAGTGTTCTTACAAGAAGGGGAAATTTGGACACAGACATACACAGAGAGAACACAAGGTGAAGATAAAGGCAAAGATTAAGGTGATGCAGCAGAAGCCAAGGATTGCCAAATACTATCAGCAAACCACCAGAAGCTAGAAGTAAGGTATGGAACAGATTCTTCCGCATGAGCCTCAAAAGGAATCAGCCCTGTTGACACCTTTACCTCTAACTTGCAGCCTCTAGAACAACAGGACAATTAATTTCTGCTGTTTGAGCCACCCGGTCTCTAGTACTTGGTTATGGCAGCCCCGGGAAACTAATACTGCAAAGAGGAAACTGAGGCCCAGAAGGGCCAATTCCCCAGTAAGCAGTGTTAAGTCCCAGGTCTGTCCACCTTGGGAAGCCATGTTTGCAACCACTGTGCTTGCTCCTCTGGCCTTGTGGGAATGGCTCTGCCCTCAACCCTGGGATATAGAAAAGTCCTGAGCCCTCCCTGTTTTTCATCTGCACGACTGACACCTGCCCCACCCCCGACCCCCGACCCCCGACTGCTTGGCAGGTGAGGAGAACAAACAAGAATGGCTGCAGAGGTGCAAGTCTCTGGAGGCCACACAGAAGCAAGACAATCCTGGCCAGTATTCTGAGCATTAGAAAACACTGGAGAGGAGGGTGGAGGCGAATCAAAACCACTTCCCCACCCTGAATGGCTGGCACGACATGATCCGGCCTCTCCCTCCTGCAGCAGACTGGAGAACAGAGTTGGCCTCTGATGGGCAGCACACAGGGAGGTAGGCCTGTGGCAGAAGTCATCCAGAAGACACAGGAATGCTCCTGAATCCCAGATCAGGAGTCCACGACCCACCACTCTGAGCTGGTCAAATGACATCCCTCCAGCCCCCGCGAAATCAAGGCCCCATCACTCTCCCTTAAGGAAAGGGAGCTCTGTCCAAACCTGTCCTTGTCGTCTTGAGCAAGTCACTGCAAAGCATCCCTTGTTGAGCCCAAGCAGGTGGCACATGTGACTGGCAGAAGCCCATGGCCACTGTGGCAAGCTGGGAAGGGCAGCTCCCTTCCAGCTGCCTGCCAGCTCCCTGCAAGGCTGATTCTCCCTCCTGAGGAACATTTCTTCAAAGAGATCGTTTCTGGACCAAGGATTAAAACCCAAGAGGAATTCAAAATGAATTATTAGCACTTCCTTTGGGAAAAACAGTGAGCCATGGATCACACAGCCGGGAAGTAGGGGGGACTCTGTGTCTAGACCAAATGGTATTAATGGAGTGGGTAGAGAACTAGCCCAGTACACACCCGGGCCATGCAAAATCATGTGTTCAATCACAGCTTGCCACTTCTAATATGCGTATTTCCCCAAAGTGCCTACCACACACAATGATCAGAAATGCAGCAGGTGTTTCTGAGGGTGGGCAGGAGGCGGCAACGTCCTGCTGTACTGAAGACACAGCTGAAGGATGGGTCCCTGACATGAACCCTGCAGAGACAGGGCCTGTGACAGAAGGGCTGAAATGGCATTTGATGTCAACTCAACACAGCTGATGACACCAACATCAGAAAATATTCCAAGTGCAACTAAGGACTGGAAAATGCAAGAGCTGGTGGGACAGGCGGCGGCAGGGAGACAGTCTGCTGCTGTTTTCCTTCACTCTACATGGCAAAAAGTTATGAAGGAAATTAAATGTTTAAAACATTTAGAAGTATAAGAACTGGCAAAATCATAATCACTGTGAGAACACACTTCTTTTAGGAGAGTAACAGATAAAGCTGGCCAAAAATAAGGCTAGAGAAATTCAAATAACACAAACTAGCAACTTGGTTTTAAAGGTTTATATAAAACTCTTTTACCAGAACGCAGATGAGATTCAGTCTTTATAAAATATCCATTGAATGTTCATAAAAACTGATTCTATGTTAGGAAAAGAAAGGAAAAAAACCCTTAAATTCTCCAAAAGAGAATTTCTCCTATCACAATACTCTGACTCTAATGCATTTAAACTATCAAGGAAGAACAATTTTGGGAAAGGATTAACGAGAAATCTAAGAATGGTTCACAACTTTGGCTGCATGTCACAATTACCTGGAGAGTTTAACCTATCCTGAAGCCTGGACCTTCCCCCACCGAGTCTTATCTCACTGGACCGGGAATCTTATTTTTCAAAGTTCCCCAACTCTACCTGATGTTACTCAGGAGTTACTACTGTTTTAGCGATAATAATGGTATTGTGGTTACGTTTTTTAAAAAGAGACCTTCTCCAGGCACCTGGGTGGTTCAGTTGGATAAGTGTCTGACTTAAGCTCAGGTCATGGTCTCATGGTTCGTGAGTTCGAGCCCTGCATTTGGGCTGTTGTCAGCACAGAGCCTGCTTCGGATCCTCTGTCCCCCCTCTCTCTGCCCCTCCCATGCTCGTGCGCACATGCTCTCTCTCAAAAATAAACAAATATTTAAAAATTTTATGAAAAAGAAAAAGAAAGACCTCCTTTTAGAACTACATGCTGCAATACTGGTGGGTGAAAGGAGATGATGTATATAGTGTGTGCTTTGAAATAACAGGCGGGGCGGCGGGGGGAAGGTGAATTCAGAATATAAATGAGATAAGACTGGTCATGATTAGATAATATATGTTGCTCTATATCTTGTGTTTGCAACTATTTGTAAGAAAGAATAAAAAGTAAAAAACAAAAAACAGGTTTTTTTTAAATGTTTATTTATTCTGAGAGAGAGAAAGAGAGAGAGAGAGAACCCAAGCAGGGAGGGGCAGAGAGAGAGGGAGAGAGAGGGAAAGAGAGAAAATCCCAAGCAAGCTCCATGCTATCAGTGCAGAACCCAACGTGGGGCTCAACCTCACAAACTGTGAGATCATGACCTGAGTCGAAATCAAGAGTCAGATGCTTAACCAACTGAGCCACCAGGTGCCCCCCAAAAACAATTTTTAAAGTTCCCCAACAGATCACAAAGTAAAGCCAGGTTTTGCATTTGAAATTTGCAAATTTGTAAATACCTCTGGGTATGTCTTAAGATAAACAGAAAATCAAAAGTCAAAACTGCCAACCAGACCTCTGGAATGATGAAATGAGGAGCTCAGAAAATTGTTTCTTCTAAAATCCAAAAATAAAACTGAAGTGTTAAATACAGCCATCTGAGGACTCTAGAAATCAAAGGTGTACAATAACCCGAGAAACATTTATTCAAGGGAAACTGTTGAACTTCCAACTATGCACAGTGTAGGTATGCAGTATTTAACTTAGCTTGTTTCTATCACATGATCGTCACATGTCCCATCACAGGCTCCCATCACACACTCTAGCAGTGCTAGAGTCGGAGCTATAATCGGACCAAAGCAGAGCAAGCCATGAAAACTTCACTGCTGGGGGGCAGGGGGGTAGGGGTTGACTGACTCCAAGTAGAGCAAGGAAAAGCCCCGTTGAGATTGCTGAAATAGCAGCAATCTCAGTGGCAAACAAATGGGAAAGACCATGATCACAGCTAGACTGTGGTTACAATCTGCTGGGAGCAAGGAGCAGACCTATAGACAGACAAGCCAGAATTGAACAGATCCACAGAATAAGACAGCCATAGTGGGTCTTAGTAAGCTCCCCTGCATCCCTGCTGATCTGAAGAATGCATATACATACAAGGCTGCACACAAGTTCTGGAGAGACTAGAGAGGGCCCTAGCTATCCACATACACCTGGTGCAACATGAGGATTTAAGAATATGCAGAAAAGACACCACATAGCCAAGCAGAAAGCAATAGCTGGGGCAGATTCATAAATTGCTTGAACTTAAAAATATTCCCCAACCCACACACACATCCACTGGCCAAGAGTGGAAGCCTTATTTTTTTTTTTTTCAGCACAACCTCTGACCAAGCACTAGCTGACCATTAAACCATACTGAACCAAAGGCAACCCCTAGTAACTTATGCTTAAAGTTAAGACAAGAATTTTTTTTTTTTAAGAAAATAGCAGAAGCATGAGGAGAGAGAGGCAGCAGAGGCCAAAGAATTGGCCCAGGAAAGTGATTTAAAAGCAAAACCTTAAAAAATATATATCAACAACAAAGACCTAGGAAGGACAGGACCTGAATCCAGAGTTGCTAAAATGTATGACCTAAAAAAAATTGTGATACACAAAGAAATGGTAAAGTGTGATCCATACACAGGAAGAAGTGGTTAACAGAAATTGTCTTTGAGAGGGCCCAGAAGTTCAACTTAGCAGACACAGACTTCAAATAGCTACCATAAACATGTTCACAAAGGAAATCATGTCTAAAAATAATTAAAGGAGAGACAATAAAGAAACAAATTTTTTTAAAAGGGAAATTCTAAAGTTGAAAATGACAATAACTGAAATAAAAAATTCACCTAGAGGGGCTCAACAGCAGATCTGAAATGGCAGGAGGAAGAACCAGTGAGCTTAAAGACAGATCAACAGAAATTACCAATATGAAGCAAACAATAAAAAAACAGAAGAAAAATGAATAAAAATAAACACTCTCAGAGTCATGTGGGACACCATCAAGGACACCACCGTGAACATAATGGAAGTCCCAGAAAAGGAAGAGAGGCAAAAGATATATATAAACATAAATGTAACATATACTATATTTAATATATATACAAAAGTAGAAAAAGGAAAAACAGCCTATCATGCACAGGAAGCATCACGCAATCAGCTTATTTCCCACCAAAAACATGGAGGTCAAAAGGCAACAGGATAACATATTCTAAACGCTGAAAGAAAAAAATCCTACCAAACAAGAATTCTATATCCAGCAAAGCTATACTTTAAAAAGCAAGGTGAAATAAAGGCATTCCTAGACAGAGAATTAGCTGCTACCAAATTTTGATTTACAAGAAATACGACAGGAAGTCCTTCAGGATGACAATTGACAAGAAGAAATAACACCAGAAGATAAAGATAAATTTAACAGTGGGGCACCTGGGTGGCTCAGTCAGTTGAGTGTCCGACTTCAGCTCAGGTCATGATCTCATGGTTCATGAGTTTGAGCCCCACATCGGGCTTGCTGCTGCCAGCCTGTCAGCATAGAACCTGCTTTGGATCCTCTGTCCCCCTCTCTCTACCCCTCCCTGGCTTGCACTCTCCCAAATATAAATACTAAGTAAATAAATAAGTAAATAAATTTAACAAAAAGTGTTAGGACTTGTACACTGAAAATTATAAAATAAAAATGCTGAGAGAAATAGAAGAAAATCAAAATAAATGGAGAAGCATCCCATGTTCATAGAGTGGGAGATTACTGTTAACATGCGAATTTTCAACGAATTTATATATAGAAAAACATGAACTCTATCTAATCCCAAGTAGGCTTTTATGCAGAAATTAACAAGACAATCCTAAAATTCACAAGAAAAGGCAAGGACCCAAAACAGCCAAAACAGTTTTGATAAGGAACAAAAGTAAGGGTTTATACTTCCCAATATATCAACAAACTATAAAAAATAGCTATAATAATGAAAACAGTGTGGTACTGGCAATAGGGCAGACTTTTAGATCAATGGGTCAGAACTGAGAGCCCAGAAATACACCCTTAACATTAACAGTCAACTGATTTTCAACAAAAGTGCTTACATAATTCATTGTAGTAATATGGCCTTTTTTCCAACAAATGGTGCTGGGACAATTGGATAGTCACATGCAAACAGATAAACTGAGACCCTTAACGTCACATAATACACAAAAATTGTGTCAAATGGACTACAGTCCTAAAGGTAAGAGGTAAGAGCTAAACATTATAAAACCTCTAGGAAAAAAAACAGAAGAAAATCATTGTGATACTGAATTAGGCAAAGAGTTCTTAGAAATGACATCTAAAACAGAATCCATAAAAGAATAAATTGATAAACCAGATTTCACTGCAATTAAATATTTTTGGAAATGCAAAAATTCCAAAATTTGCCCCAGAAAATGAATACTGGGGCACCTGGGTGGCTCAGTTGGTTAAGCTGCCGATTCTTGGTTTCGGTTGGTGGGTTTGAGCTCTATATCTGGCTCCCCACTAACAGTATGGAGCCTGCTTAGGATTCTCTCTCTCTCTCCCTCTCTCTCTGCCCTTCCCTTGCTCGTGCTCTCTCTCTCTCAAAATGAATGAATGAATGAACGAATGAATGAAAATGAACACATACACCCTGTATCTCATGGTGTAGCCTCCTCCTATGGTCTCCTCTGCAAACGGGCTCCATAGCCTAGCGCCCCTGTCCCCACATGCTGAGGCCTGAGCAGGGGATGAGCGGGGGGTTGCCGCCCAGGTTTCCACCAGCCCACAAGCAACAGAAAGGCAGCCACTCCCTCCAGCGGCTCATTCACTCGTGGCCACCGACAACTACTACCAGCACTGCTTGGGTTCCACTTCCAGTAACAGCTCCTGCAGAAGTACAGAGTACCCTGGGGAAGCCATCCTACACCACCCAGTCCCCCGAAGGCCCACTCAGGTCGCTGGTGGGCAAGCTTCTTTTTCATAAAGTCCACTCTCTGGTTCATGGCCACAGTGTTAGAGTCCCCAGAATGCTCGGAATCTCCCCAGGCTTCCCGTGGCATGATCACCTATGGCATGGCCTGGGAAGCCATGAAGAAGCAGCCTGGTGGCCAGCCTGGTGAAGCCAACACCAGGCCCCAGTCCTGGGTGGCCATCACCAGCCACCAGACTTTAGGATATACTAAGCTCCTCAGAGCCCCTCCCTGCCCTACCCAGTAGACGAGACAGGTTGCAGCAAGCAGAAGCAGTTGGGTTCTTTCATCAAAGCAGCAAAACACCAAAAAGGAAAGAAATTCAGAGAACCCCACACTTTACTATCAAAGCCACACGTGAGCCTTTCTGACAACCTGTAATGTGTGCCTTCCACCAAGTGGAAAATAAACTCCAAGCAGCCAGTAAAGAGCAAAAGAAAAGTCACAGACTAGGAGAAATATTTGCAAATTACATTAGCTGATGAGTGACTATTATCTAGAACATATAAAGAACTCTTACAACTCAAGAAGAAATAAGCAAAAGATTCAAAGAGCTATTTCATCAAAGAAGATATACATATGGCCAATAAGCACATTTAAGGATGATCAATTAGTCATTAGGGAAATGTGAATCAAAACTGCAGGAAGATACCACTGCACATCCACTAGGATATAATAACAAGTGTTGGTGAGAATATGAAAAAACTGGAATCCTCAATACATTGCTAACAATAAAATGGTGCAGTCACTTTGGAAAACAATTTGGCAGTTTCTTACAAAGTTAAACAACAAGAGTTACCAAATGACCCAGCAATTCTACTAGGTGGAAATGAAAACATATGTCCACACAAAGACTTACACCTAAATGTTCATCACCACATTACTCATAACAGCCCAACACTGGACATAATCCAAAGATCCATCAACTGGCGAATGGATAAACAAAATGTGACATACCCATATAATAGAATATTAGTCAGCAAAAAAAAAGAAGTAAACTACTGATACATGCTGAGACATGGAACATCTCAAAAACATTATGCTAAGTAACAGAAGCCAGATGCAAAAAGTCATACCTCAATAAAGATGTTTAAAAATTGCAAATCACACGGGGCACCTAGGTGGCTCAGTTGGTTAAGCATCCAACTTCGGCTCAGGTCATGATCTCACAGTGAGTTTGAGCCCCACATCGGGCTCTGTGCTGACAGCTCAGAGCCTAAAGCCTGTTTCGAAATCTGTGTGTCCCTCCCCTCTCTCTCTGCCCCTACCCTACTCTCCCTCTTTCTCTCTTTCTCAAAAGTAAATAAACATTAAAGAAAACCTGCAAGTTATTTAGGGGTGCCTGGCTGGCTCAGTCAGTAGAACACAAAAATTCTTGAGATCTTGGGGTCGTGAGTTCAAGCCCCACATTGAGTGTAGAATTTAAAAAGTTCGGGAGTGCCTGGGTGGCTCAGTCAGTTAAGTGTCTGACTTCAGCTCAGGTCCTGATCTCATGGTTTGTGGGTTCGAGCCCTGCATCGGGCTCTGTGCTGACAGCTCGGAGCCTAGAGATGGCTTCAGATTCTGTGTCTCCAGCTCTCTTTGCCCCTCCCCTGCTCATGCTTTGTCTCTCTCTCTCTCTCTCCTTCAAAAATAAGCATTAAAAAAAAATTTTTTTTAAGTTTGAAAAAGTTAAAAAAAATTTGCAAATCATTTAGAAATGAATGACTCATGAGAAATGACGTCAAAACCTGTAGGGTATGCGGAAAGAGTAAATAGAGTGTAAAAGAGAAAGAAGTAAAAGACAAGTGGCTAAGTAATTTTAAATTAACTCTACGTAGGCTATTTCAGGGCCACCTAACAAAGCAATATTCATGACAACAATAGTAACAACCTACTTTTTTCCCCCCAGACAAATATATTTTTATTTATTAATTTAATTTTTCAGTTCTGGTATAAAATATAGTATTAGTTCCAGGTGTACAATATAGTGATTCAACAAGATACATTACATTACTCAGTGCTCATCATGATAAGTGTACTCTTAATCCTCTTTACCTGTTTCACCCATCCTCCCACCCATATCTCCTCTGGCAACCATCATTTTGTTCTCTATAGTTAAGAGTTTGATGGGGCGCCTGGGTGGCTCAGTCGGTTAAGCGTCCGACTTCAGCTCAGGTCACGATCTCGCGGTCCGCGAGTTCGAGCCCCGCGTCGGGCTCTGGGCTGATGGCTCAGAGCCTGGAGCCTGCTTCCAATTCTGTGTCTCCCTCTCTCTCTGCCCCTCCCCCGTTCATGCTGTGTCTCTCTCTGTCTCAAAAATAAATAAATGTTAAAAAAAAAAAAAAAAAGTCTGCTTGTTTTTTTTTCTTTGTTCATTTGTTTTGTTTCTTAAATTTCACCCGAGTGAAATCATATGGTATTTGTCTTTCTCTAACTTATTTCACTTAGCAGTATAATCTCTAGATCCATCCATATTATTGCAGATGACAAGATTTCATTCTTTTTTGACTAATATTCCATTGTGTGTATACATTTAAAAAAAGTTTTAAAAAGTTTTTTATTTTGATGTAGTCTCAATATATACACACACAACGGATACGTATACATACATATATACGTACGTATACATACGTACGTACATACGTATATACATACATATACATATGTATATACAGACATTAAATGTGCAGATTGCTTTGGGTAGTGTGGACATTTTAACAATATTTATTCTCCCAATCCATGAGCATGGAGTACCTTTCCATTTGTTTGTGTCATCTTCAATATCTTTCATCAATGTTTTATAGTTTTTAGCATTCGGGTCTTTCACTTCCTTGATTAAGCCTATTCCTAGGTATTTTATTATTTGTGAACAACCCACTTTTGACTGTGTCCAGCACAGGCTCTGGACTGATGCCTTCCATGCATGAACATCAAATCACCACATCCCCTGGAGTTTGCTACTATAACTACTCTTATTAACAGGACAAGTAGGGGATCTGATATTGGAACCTAGGCCAGCACCTTAGTCACCAAGCTCATCCACCCGCCCCACTGCAATCTGCAAGCTAAAAGTAGTAGTCATTTATTCTCCTGCCATCATCAACCATAACAAACTAGCACTTACATTTCCTGCTTTTATTATGGCTTAATGATAACAGCTTCATACAATTTACCTTATTTAAACTTCAGGGCAATTGTAGTAGATGACAGTATTCTTTAATTTTTTTTTAATTTTTTTTAAGAGTTTATTTATTTTGAGAGACAGAGCAGAGGAGGAACAGAAAGAGAGAGAGAGAGAATCCCAAGCAGGTTCCGTGCTGTCAGCACGGAGCCCGATATGGGGCTCGAACTCATGAACCGTGAGATCATGACCTGAGCCAAAACCAAGAAGATGCCTAACTGACTGAGCCACCCAGGCACCCCTAGATGACAGTATTCTAACAATTATTTCTCATTCACTTTTCAGGCACAGAGCAGAACTGCATTTCCTTGCCATCCTCAAGTTGGCAGTGGCTATAAGATTTGCCTTAGCCAATGAAATATGAAGAGAAGCAATGGTGGTCAGTTCCATGTGGGATCATTTGAGAGCTGATGTACAAACCCCTGTATTTCCCTTATTGCATAAGTAAATCTGTTCCAGATGGTGGTACCTGGGTCCCCAAATGAAGACGATGTAGAGCAGAGACTACCACCAAACCATGAAGAATATGTGGCATTAATGAGACTCAATGAGAAGTCTTTTAAGCCACTGAGATATGAGAGTTATTTGTTACAGCAGCAGAAACTAAGCCATCCTTACCAATTCAATACTCTTTGAGTTAATCCTCTTTTTACTAGGAAATTAACTGAGGCTCAGATAAGTTAAATGATACAATCAAGGACACACAGTGGAAAGGTAGCAGAGGCAGGATTAGAATTTAGGTCTGATTCCGGGGCTCTTAAAAGTTGTCACTTCAATCACTGTCCTGTACTTCCTCCTATTTCACTCACCACTTAATTCACTCAACAGCAATATTTATTGAGGGCTTATGACGGGTGCTGCAAAGAATGTCTTCCAGGTTGACATTTTTTCCCCAGTAAAATATCTTTTTGGTTTTTAATATTCAAACTTCATGGAATGTACATAATTACGTGTTTTCATCTAATTTTTATATGGGAAAATTGTATGCTCTCAATGTAACATTTTTAACAAATGATGAGTAGGAAGTCTCAAGACTACATTTTAAATACAATCAGTAGAAGGTCAGAACCATGTGTGGACACGAAAAGATTGGCTGAGGTCAACAGAGGAGATGCAAGTTTGAGATGCTGTTGACCAGAGGGGAATGGCGGGGTGAAGGCTGTGAAAGCTGTTTTTTAGCCAGCATATTAACTGTTTAGTATTCAAGAAGTGATTTTTTTTTTTTTTTTGAGCATTTTACATCTTAACGTATTAGTCTGTTACTTATGTCTAGGAGATAGGCTGGCCTATCTCCACTGGGCCAATAGGATAAAAGGAATGAGTTTCCAGGGTTTCTGGAGACAGGTGCCCAGCTTCTTACTCCTTTAGACACTGTCTTGTCTGCCGAGGATGCCCAACACTGCCAGAGTGCAGGGGATCAGGCTAGGGTTGCACACAGGAAGAAGTCTCCAGAACCAAGGAAATGAGATAAACTGGGTCTGCGATGATGGTGATGGTAGTGAACCAATCAACCATCTATAACCCATCTACCTTTGGACTTCCTCCCCATGAGATAAGAGACAGCCAGATTCTTTGGGGTGACATTGTTCAAGCTTGAATGTGTTTATCCCCAGGGGTTTAATGCAGACTTTTAATGGATCCAAGGGCACAAATGTTTTTTAAGGGAAGCAATGTTCAGATCCTCAATGGCCCCAAGTTCCCCTTCCCAAAACTGATCTGACTGCAAACCAGCCTGCCTTTTCGGTTGTCCATCCCCCTACACTACACCTGCCCACCTCATCCTAAGGAGCACTGCTTAGGGGGTGTGTAAGCCTCTAGGACGCCAAACAACACAAAACATGAAAATAATGGTTTGGAGGAAGTAGTCTTTAATGAATAAGAAAGCTCCTTAAACCCCCAGGCTTGCCTGTCCTTCACTGACTTGCACATCTTTCTGTTAAATATGAATCTTGGCTTTAAAAACAGGATATTCTGGCCCGTGCTGGGATTCCCTAAATTCAGAATACTCAAAGTAGTATATATAGGTTAGTGGCCCTGGTTCGTTTAAAGGGAATGTTTTGCAGGACCATCAAAATTTTAATTCCCCTAGAAAAAAATTCCCAGGGGAAAATGTATGTGATTTTTCTTTCAGATTCTGTGTGCTTTATACAATAAGGTAGTGAAAAACCTACTTTAACCATATTATAAAATATTTCAATTACAGTCAATCTCCATCTTATCTCACCTTACAAAATATGTACTACATTATTTCTCCCACAAATAATATTTTACAGTTACCATACAATTATTTTAGATGTTAGCTTTATAATGCATGAGGAGATATGGTTTATCAAAATTCTTTTGAGGGAACACAAAAATATTTGAAGATGATCAGTTCAAATTGGAATAATCCTGGCCAGCCCAGCCCTAATTCCTGGTGGCTGAGCTACAGGAACTCAGCATGGGGTACAAATCCCGAGGGGGAAAAGACTCCAGACAATGGCAAAGTCACACGTGCCTGGGGTTAGAGCCAAACAGGACAGTCAGTCAAGCTCTACACCCTCTTCCTCTCAGCTCTCGGGGGCCTCAAAAGCAAAGCTGCTACAAGACAGTATTTGAAAAGGGATTTTCTGGCCCAATGGGTCAACTCAAAAGATTCCCTTTCACCCAAGTAAAAGGGCTGTGGCCCTTCCTTCACCTCCAAGTAAGTATGGGCACACACACGTGTGTGTACGCACACACACACACATACACACACACGTGAGGGAAGTATTCACCATAAATTACTCGGGATTGAGTCAGTAATTACCCTCTTAAATAGTTTCCACTATTAGCAAAACCCTTCTTCAAGAGATGACTTTGTTCTGAATCTGAAGCAACATTTCAGCATGCACTGTATCCAGCTTTTTCTAAGTTAGCAGAGGGGCTACTACACACAGGTAAAAACCATTATGCTAATAAAGGTCCCATATCTAACCAAATTTCCCTTAAAACACGATATAGTGTGCAAGACCGGGTAACAGGCAGGAAAGGACTGTTGTCCAGAGATTTAACTCATACCACTTTCATTCATTTGAGAAAGACCCTGGGTCCCCTCTGGGGGTAAGGCCCTAGGCTGAGCACGATCCCTGCACTGTATCAGAGTGGTTCTCAAACTCTGAGGTACGTCTAGTCACCCAAGACGTTGCTCAGAACTCAGATATTCCCAAGCCCCAGATCAGAACCACCAGCAGTGTGGAACAGAGCCTCTATATTTTTAACACGTTCCCCAGGCCAAGTCTGTTGCTCCCTTAAATCTCAGGACCACCACAGAGAAAAGTCTAGCAAAGTGGTTCACAAACATCTGAATCATACAAACCATTTATGGAGAATTTTAAAGTACAGATTCTAGAGCCCACAAGAATTACCAAATCACTTAAAGGACTCTTGGTTGCAAGTGGCAGAGACCCAACTCAAACTGGCTCAAGAAGAAAATAAAAAGCAATTTTCTGCTTCATGTTACTGAAAAGTTCAGGGGTCATTCCAATTTCCAGTTACCCAAAGAATTTATCAAGAACCAATCACTTCCAGTGTTCTTTCCATCTGACCCTTTGGGCAAGGATGGCTCCCAGCAACATTAGGCTTATGCTCCACAACTCAGCACCCCAGTAGAAAGAAAGCACCTCTTTCCTGGCAGCTCTCGCCAAAGACATGTATAAATTCTGAGCAGACTGATGTGACTCATGAGCCCTTTCCTGAGCCAGTCACTGGGGCAGAGAGGAAGAGAACAGTCTGAATGGCCCAGGACTGCTCCCGTTCCACATCCAAACCACATGGACCAGAATGCTCCGCAAGGCGGAAGAAGGTGGGGGAGGCGCTTTTTAAGTTGTTTTTATACTCCTGTTTCTAAAAGTTCTCTCCAGAAATTGAAAAATACAAAGAAAAAAATGAAAACAATCTATAAACATTCTACATACTAAAGTTTTCAGAATCTTTATTTACTTTTTAATGTTTATTTTTGTGAGAGAGAGAGAGAGAGAGAGAGAGCATGAGAAGGGGAGGGACAGAGAGAGAAGGAGACAAAGAATCGGAAGAAGACTCCAGGCTCTGAGCTGTCAGCACAGAGCCCAACGCGGGTCTCGAACTCATGAGCTGTGAGATCATGACCTGAACCGAAGTCAGATGCGTAACCGACTGAGCCACCCAGGTGCCTCAGAATCTTTAAACTCAAATTGTGAATGTAAGTACTGATTTGTTGAGTAGAAACCTATTCCGTACAACAGAGCATTTCATTAGGGCTGGCTTTATGACAATACCCCCAAACTGAAAAAAGATAAATATCTTAGCCATTTTTATGATTGTTCAGCTAATAGTGGTTTGCCTCCCTTTTTCCATGAATTTGTTCTTGTTTTTAACCCCTACAGAAATCAGTGGGTGTCTACTAAGAACAATGATATTCTCTCAATTACAGTGTAATTACTGAAATTAGAAAGTGCTGGTGCTATAATCCTGCTAGCTAATGTACAGTTATCTATTGCATAACTTATAATTTATAACTTACAAGATAGTTAGTTACCCCCATTTCATTTTCAAGGGCAGGGTTTTTGATTCATTGCCACCCCCATCCCCCTCCCCCACCAGAGAAAGTAGTATCATACATACAGCTGGGCTCAGTGAATGAATGAACTGGATGGTGGGGGAGCAAATCCTCAAAAGGAAAACCACAAAACAATCATGAATGGTTGTTGGGCCAAACCAGCAGATGACATCCACTACACCTGCCCCAACAGATGCTCCAGGAATAAAGCCAGAGAATCCCAACTGTTGAGAAGAGTCCCTAGGTGATGCCAATTCCCAGCCAGGTTTCAGAGTGCCACTGTCCAGGGAACAGGTATGATCAGACACAAACACGACACTTCTTGAGCTGTTTTTCAGATGTCTTTGACAAGACAAGAAACCTGATGAAAGTGTTTCTGTGCTCCCACTCAGCACAGCCTGCTGGGGGCCTGGGGCTGGGTGGGTCAGACCTGGGTTTGCTCTTACAGAGCTCAGCCTAAGAGGTGAAGGACGTGCTTACAGGGAGCATTGTGCTGCCATGCCACGTAGAGAAGGGCCCTGCACGAGCCATTGTGAAGGAGGTGAGGCAGGTCCAAACATCACCCCTGCCATCAGTTCACACTCATGGGGTGAGACCTGCAGCCAGGGTTGCACTGCACCCAGACACCTGGGATCGCTGGCATTTCCACGAGAACCCCAAACCTTAGACAACACACATCCACGCAGTGAACAAGTTCTGTCAGCTTGTGATTCTCCCTACGAGGCAGAGAGAAGCTACTCACTTGGCCGAGATCACAGAGCTAGTTGGGGTGGTGCTGGGATCAATTCCAGACTCTGTTCCCAAGTCCTAGCTTGAACTACAGAGCACTATCCAACTCATGGAGGAAAAATAAGGACGATGACAAATAATATTTCTTGAGTGATTATGGCTCAAACTTTCTTTTTTAATTTTTTTTGAAGTTTATTTATTTTGAAAAAGAGAGTGGGGGAGGGGGAGAGGGAGGGAGGGAGAGAGAGAGAGAGAGAGAGAGAGAGAGAGAGAGAGAGAGAGAAAGAATCCCAAACAGGTTCCACACTGTCAGCACAGAGCCCCATGCGGGGCTTGAACCCACAAAGCTGTGAAATGATCCAAGCCGAAATCAAGAGTCAGACGCTCAATCAACAGCCAACTGGGTGCCCCAAACTAAATTCTTTACGTAAACTTATTTAATGCTCTGAATGGCCCCTTGAGGTAGAAACATTTACCATCCACATTTTACAGGTGAGGAAACTGACGCCCAGAGAGGTGAAGTGATAAACCCAACGTCACACAGCTAGCAAGCAGCTGAACTTTGAATCCAGGCCTTGTGGCCCCGGTTCTTCACCACAAGGTGATAATGCTTCATATGTAAGAACAGGAATGATGCCCCAGGCCAGGTGGGCAAAGAAAGTCTTCATTTTATGAGAAGTGTGTGTGTCATGCTTATTGCCTTGCCAGAGCTCACTGGAGGAGAGATAGCCAACAGACCAAAGCTGGGTCGGACCCCTGTTCCAGGATGGAAACAGCCAGTCAAGTCTTCAACTGTGGCTGGGACCTGGACACCCCATTTAGGGAGGAGCCTGGGGACACCCTGATGCCTGGAGAAGCCTAGAAAGGGAAGGAACCAAAGAGAATGTAGAGGCAGAGGTGGGAAATGGAGAGGGGAGACTGGCTGGGCCCCAGGTCTGCTGATCACAACACCAGCAGACAATGCCTGTCCCAAGCTCTAGGATGCATCTCAGAATTCTAGGCTTGGCTGGATCGGACACAGGCCCCTGTATTTTCAACCCAAAGAACCCAGGCCAAGAACTTCCTACCTGGCTCCCTCTCTAAGCTCATCTTCTGCCATTCTCACCTTCGCTTCCCTCATAGCCCTCTGGCCACAGGGCCTCCTGGTACTTCTTAGAATGCACTCTGTAAGCTCCTGCCTCAGGGCCTTTGTGTTTACTATGCTGTCTGGAATGTTCTTTCCCAGATGTTTCCATGGCTGGCTCCTCATATCCAGGTCTTGATCAAAGTCATCTCTTCAGAGGTCTGCCCTGATCACCTCTGCTAAAACAGTAGCTTGTGCCACTCTCCAGCCTTCCCCCTGGTCGGTTTTCTTCACAGCACATCTCACTACCTAACATCACATTATTTATGTTTGTTTAGAGTCCAGTTCCCCGCGAGAATGTCAGGGCCAGAGGTGTGGGGACTGTGTCTATCCTGGGCCCCGCTGTGGCCCTAGCATTTGTGTGCCATCTCGTAGGTGTTCAGGAAATACCTAAGTGATGATATCTGCCTACACACACTTTTATACATCTCCTGGAACCTTTATCCCCGCCCTCAGGAACACAGAAAAGGGGACAAGGAAAGAAACAATGACTAACCTTTGTTTGAGTGGTTACTATGTGCCAACCACAGTTCCAAGCACTTTGCAGGGATCATTTATTCCTCACGAGAACCTAGGGTAGGAGCCATTATTACTCCAGAAGAGGAAGCTGAGGTTCATCTTAATCACAGAGAGGTTAAGTTACTTGCCCAAGGACACCCAGCCAAGAAAAGGCAAAGCTGCAAAGCT
This sequence comes from Leopardus geoffroyi, assembly GCF_018350155.1. Lineage (NCBI taxonomy): Eukaryota > Metazoa > Chordata > Mammalia > Carnivora > Felidae > Leopardus > Leopardus geoffroyi. The sequence continues at coordinate 15,897,357 of NC_059335.1, forward strand.
TAGCACTCTGATGTCAGGCCTCACGACACACAGGTGGGCAACCAGTTCTACTGATCCAGCAACAGAGCTCCAGATCTTCTTGCTGAGCTCCCCATAGCCCCACTGGTAGACCTCCGTCTTCTTCTTTTCTTTTTTTCTTCATCTCAATCAAGGCCCCAGAATGTTGTCCACTGCTGCATGTACTCAAGTTGTCACCCTTGACGTCGGCTTTTTCCCTGGTTGGGCTCAGCCATGGGGGACAGATGAGTCCTTCACTGACATGGCCACACACTGGCCACCGTGGACTTCTCAGGAACTCAGAAAAATTCTGGGCCCTGCCTAACTGGGCCCCTATCAAGGGCGGTCCTGCAGGATAAAACATCTGAGGCACCCACACCTGCCTGTGACCTCCACTGGCATTTATCATCATTGTGGAAGCCCCGGCTGGGCAGTGAGGCAGGGGGCAGGCCTAACACAGTCAGCTGCAGCAGAGGGGCCATCAAGACGACAATCACTCATGGACAAAAGGAAAGTTTGCCAAGGAACTGCAGGAAAAGCCGCTGAAAATACGTTAGCAATAAGGCAGCCAGTTATTGACTAAATCCACTCTATTCCAAACCAGACTCTGCCTCATCCAAGTTGCTAGACAGTAAGCAAGGTCACCTCTCTGTGCTTCAGTTTCATCACTGTGAAGTGGGTATTACCAACCTGCTTCACTGAGTTATGGCAGGGGCTGAAGGTGAACAATAAAACACTCAGACCAGGACCAGGCTTGTACTAAGCTTTTCAAGTCAGTGGGAAAGGACAGATGATTCAATCAATACTGCAAGAGATAACTGATTAACTATTGGCAGGGCATAGGTTTAAGATCTTTATCCCACCTAACACCAGAAAAAAAAAAAAATTCCAGATGTTGGATGTGAACAATGAAGCTATACATGTGATTCTTTGTCTTCTTCTTTTATTTTGAGAGAGAGTGCAGTGGGGGAGAAGTGGGGGGGGGGAGAGGGGGAGAGGGAGAGAGGGAGAGAGAGAGAGAGAGACAGAATCCTAAGCAAGCTCTACGCTCAACCACAGAGCCAGACATGGGGCTTGATCTCATGACCCTGAGATCATGACCTGAACCGAAATCAAGATTTGGACGCCTAAGCAACTGAGCCACCTAAGCGCCCCTATACATGTGACTTTTGATCTTAGGGTTTTGAATTTAAGCCCCACGGTGAGTGTAGAGATTACTTAAAATCTTAAAAAAAAAAAAAAAAAAAAAAGAAAAAAGAAAAAGAAAGAAACTATAAAGTAGGAAGAAAATACAGTATTTATCTCATCTTAAATTAAAGGCCAAAGCATAAAAGCAAACAACAACATTAACAAAAAAAAAACCTCAGTGTGATATTTAGTAACATTATAAAATTAAAAGGTAAACAACTCACTGGGGATGTAAATCTGCAACCTGTAACAAATGATCCCTACCTTCAGTAATATAAAGATACCTTACAAATCAATAAGAAATAAAAACTACCCCCTAGAAAAACAGGCAACAAACAAGGAAATACCTATGGTTAATAAACAAGTCAGCAACAAATATCGCAAGTCTTTAAACATATTTATACACTTTGTATCAGTAATTGCAACTCCAGAACTTTGTCTAATAAAAATCTAAGGAGAAAACAAAGGTTTTTGTCTGTGAGATGTTCAGAGTTACAATATGGAAGGTGGAAGTGAGCAGTATGTCCAGTAACAGGGCACTGACAGGATGGAACACTATGAAGTCATCAAAAAGAGCGTGGCTGACCTTGACCCACTGCCACAGTAGGCTTTTCAAGGCAGACCGTTAAAGGAAAGTGCCGTCTGTAGAACAATATACCTAGAGAGTATGTTTGTACAACAAACAACTATAGGCATCCGTATGTGTAATAAAAATAGCTAACATGTGAGGGCTTATCACATGCCAGGTGCCACTCTTAACTTTTTTACCTATATTAGCATGATGAATCCTTACAAGCCCAGACATTAGGACCATCACCACCATTTCACACATGAGGAAACTGTGGCACAGAATGATTAAGTAAAGGCCCAAATCAGTACATGACAAAGCTGGGGTTTGAACCGAAGAACTGTGGCCCCAGAGCCCAGGCTCTTAAACACCATCTACTGCATGCACAGCAAGAAGAGCGCATTTAATGTCACCCTGGGCAGGCGAGAGACACTTGGGGGAGGGCCAGGTGCCAGGGACATGAGAGGAACAAGGAAATGCCATGCTTTGCTTTACATACTGCTCCACTGCTTGAAATGTTTACAATCGGCATTTGGTTGATGTAAGTTTTAAATCAATAAAAAAAAAAAAAAAAAAAAGATCAATATGAACTTTCTGCCAAGCGACCTAAATGCAAGAAGGAGTAGGAGATGATCAGCATCCATCAGTGCCACTGACAGGGGAGCACCAAGCAGGACCAAAGTCAGCACCTCCTTTCACCTGCTCCACGTGCAGATGGAGGGTGGGCTCACACCTGTCTCCCAGAAGATGCCAAGGAAAGCCATGTGGCTGGCTGAGGTATCACACAGGACACACACCCTGTGGGGGGTGAGCTCCCTTTACATGTGGATCGCTGGAGGAGGAGATAAGAAGAGTTTGATGGGCAAGGAGGCTTTCAGCCCAATCAGTTAAGCAGGCTCAGGAGCTCCAAGTCCGGGGCCTATATACACCTTATCTGGCCCAAGTGTCAAGTTACGTATGTGTCGGCACCCAGAAAGTCCCTGTTTTCTGCCCTGTAATAAATACTGTAATAAAAGGCACGACAGGATCTAGGTTAGTGGGGATGGTGGAAGGGCCACCGATGTGGACTTGATCCCTTCCTGGTTTCATAAATGTAGGACATCAGCTCCTCCTGGGCACAGGCTGTGTCAACATCATGAATTAACAGCTGTGGCTGGAGTGAGAGAAAGGGGAGTAAGGTCAGACTGTGGGTCAGGCCACCGAGGTTCCAAACCAGACCCAAGTAGCTGAGTGACAAGGATCAAGGGCTTCGCTTCTCTGGGCCTCAGTTTCTTCATCTGCGAAATGGGGAGTAAGAGTCTACCGTAAAGAGGGTTACAGGAGACGTGTGTGAGTAGGACACCCCAGCCCAAGTTAAAGGGGGCCGGGGACTGTCATTACTGCCATCCATCCAAACCTGCAGCCCAAAGCCTGAAACCCTGGACAATCTACTCCCCTCCCCATGCTCTGACCAATCCCTTAGCAACTTGTCAGGCCATGCACTTCTGTCAAGCACCAATGCCACTCTGCAGGCCAGGCACCTCTCCTCCCTCCAGGGAAGGCTGCCTCCCTCCTTGTTCCATTGCCACTCCTTCAGAGGCAATGACAGCAAGGACACTCAGAATAAACACCAAACCCTCTCCCTGGCTCCCACTCCTGCCCACCCTTCCACCTCCTTCTCTACAAGGCTCCAGCTACACCACTGTTCTGCTGTTCCTCCATCCACCAAACTCCTTCCTGCCTCAACACTTATGCATTTGCTGTTCCTTCTGCCAGGACCCCTTCCTGCAGATCTTTCGAGAGGCTGGCACCTTCGTACCATTACGGTCTCAGCTGCTATCACTACCCGGCAAAGCTCTCCCCCAGCCTCCCACAGCCCTCTCCGCCTTCCAGGTGGCTCTCTCATCAGTCTGCTTCATCACTTCACAGCATGATTCGGCCCCACTTGAAATACCTTATTAATTTGTTTACTACTTTCTCTTCTGTGTCCTTCATGTGAACCAAAACCCCAGGAGGACAGGCCTTCTCAGGTTCTGACCCGAGCACTGGGAACACATGTGATGCTCAATGAATATTTGCCAAAGGCACAAGTCAGTGACTGAATGAATTAATGAATTCTACATCATTCTACATCAAATCTCTGCCCTTCCCCCCCACCCCCCCCCCCAGGGAGTAAATGTGTTGTAATCTCCAGAAGAAAAGAAAGCCCTTAGGTAGTGTGCAATATAATGCGTAACTGATCCCAAGGCATCCAAATGATTTCATGCGTGCTAGTGCTCTAAAGAATTTATGACCCAGACAACAGTGCCTGGGGTCAGAGCGTGCCCCTGGCCAGGCTACTAGAAGGAGAGCCTCTCCGTGGAGCAGAGCCAGTTTTTGTTCTTTTGTCTAGGAAGAGAGTTTCAGATCAGAAGAAATCCAAATGCTCAAAAACCTCTTGCCCCAAGCATAAAGGCTTAATCCCCTGGCATGGAATAAGAACTCTCTAGAGGTTGTAGGTTTGAAAAATTCATGGCCAGGGAAAGAGAACAAAAAATGGAAATGTCAACAACGGCCTAGAGTCATCTCTCCCTGGTTACGGTGGGTGACACACACGAACACAGGGCCCCACCTGGTCAAAGGTAAGGCCCGAAGCAGCTGCGCCTGAACAGTAAGATGTCTGTGGCGGTTCATCTGTTTATTCCCAAATCCAAGATGAGGTGTGCCAGTGGTAGAGGCCCGTACACATCAAATGAATGGATGCAAAAACAAAGAGGATTTGGATCACCGAAGGAAAAATCCGCAGATCAGAAGCCACCAGCCCAGTCGTTCAATACTCATTTCTAATGTAAACAAAAGTTCAAAAGAGTCAGTACCCGCAGGGTAACTAAATAATAGATGAGAAAGGTTGCTCTCTAAAGGAATACTCCAGCTAATAAGTGAAGAGGAGGACAGAATTACAAGTGTCACAATTTCTGCAAACCCTAAGTAAAATCACAGGTGTCAGAAATGGTTATTTACGGCCATTAACTACAGGACGTCACTGAAAGAGAACACAGGCTTTACCCACCTGCTGAGGATAGAACACACAACAGCCAGGAGAATGCTCTGCCATCCCTACCCAGAACACACACCAATATGCGTGTGTGTGCACATCTCACACCTGAATCTGATCCAGTCTCCAAACCCAACCACCCATTTGCAGGAAGCACAGGGACAGAAGAACTTGTTAGCCACCACCACAGAAATACAACCCCAGACACAGACTGTGGGAGATCTACAGGGCAAACTACGTGGCTTTTCTCAACAAATAAACTATCCAAGAAAAAAGGGGGGAAAAACGGGGATGGCGGGGGGACCCACAGATTAAATGACACTTAACAAGCATGTGAACCAAATCCCACAGTGGACCTTGATTGGAACAAATCAATTCTAAGACTTTTATGAGAGGATCTGAAATGTACTGGATGCTAGATGATGTCAAGCAATTACTGTTAGTTACCTTAAGCATGACCATGATATTGTCACTGTGTCCTTAAAAATCTTATCTTTCATAGATAAAAACTGAACTATTTAACTATAAAATAATCCCGTGGGGGTGGGCAGCAGCCTATACAAATAAACCCAGAGTGGTCATGAGCTAAGAAGAGCTGAAGCTATTATTGACTTTTCTCAGTGTCTAGAGGTGATTAAACCGAGAGGGTGGCTGAGAAAGCGGCTCGTGATTACTTTCACCGCCAAGGGCTAATGATCAGATGACATCTTCCTCCTGCAGCTCCGTGTCAGTCTGGGTAAAGCCAAAGTCCTTACTGTGGCCCCAAGGACCCACACAATCGGCCCCCATCACCCCTCTCATTCCCTCCCCTGGCCACCGCCCCATCTCTCCCTCACTCACCACTCTCCAGCCCTGCAGGCACTCTGAAGTTCCTCAAGCATGCCAGGCACCTTCTCACCTCAGAACCTCTCACTGGCCCTTATTTCACCCGAATGCTCTTCCCCCAGATACCCACATGGCTCTGCGACTCCCTCTCTTCACCTCTGCTCCAATGTCATCTTCTGAAAGAGGCCTTCCCTAACCCCACTCTCTCAAACAGCACCAAAAGCCTTCAAAATTTAATTAAATAGGGCACTTGGCTGGCTCAGTAGGAGGAGCATGTGTAGAGATTACTTAAATAACCTTAAAACATGTTTTGAAAAGGGGCACCTGGGTGGCTCAGTTGAGTATCCAACTCTTGATTTCAGCTCAGGTCACGATCTCATGCTTCATAGGTTCGAGCCCCACATCGAGCTCTGTGCTGACAGCTCAGAGCCTGGAGCCTGCTTCAGATTCTGTGACTCCCTCTCTCTGCCCCTCTCCCGCTTGCCCTGTCTCTCAAAAATAAATAAACATTAAAAAAATTGGGGAGTGGGGCGCCTGGGTGGCTCAGTCAGTTAAGCAGCCGACTTTGGCTCAGGTCATGATCTCGCGGTCCGTGAGTTCGAGCCCCACGTTGGGCTCTGTGCTGACAGCTCAGAGCCTGGAGCCCGTTTCAGATTCTGCGTCTCCCTCTCTCTGACCCTCCCCCGTTCATGCTCTGTCTCTCCCTGTCTCAAAGATAAATAAAACGTTAAAAAAAACAAATTTTTTTTAAATAAAAAAATTGGGGGGAGATTTAATTAAATAGCATCACATGCTACTTATTCTCATTGCATGTACCCACCTTCATCTTTTTTCACACCGATTATCTCTTTTGGACTTACTATATATGTCTTTCTTTACTATCTGTCTTCCCTTTTATAATGTAAGCTCCATGAGGGTGGAAATTTCATTTGTTTTGTTCACTACAGTCGTCCCAGCTCCCAAAACAGCATCTGTACAAAAAAGGTGCTCGATTAATATTTGTGTAATAAATCAAAGAACCAAAGCGACATGACCTTCAGGTACCATCCTAGTGCCTGGCAGCTCCTTTAAGAGCCATTTTTAGGGAGGGGAACCTGGGTGGATCAGTTGGTTAAGCACCAATTTCAACTCAGGTCATGATCTTGCAGTTCATGGGTTGAAGCCCTGCGTCCAGGTCTGTGCTGACAGTTTGGAGCCTGGAGCCTGCTTCAGATTCTGTCTCCCGCTCTCTCTGCCCCTCCCCCACTTGTGCTCTCTCAAAAATAAACGTTAAAAAACTAAAAAAAAAAAAAAAAAAAAAAAGAGCCATTTTTAAGGAACACTTCAGAACTAGTAAAGCCTCTGGCTGCCTAATCCAATGTTTAGTCTCCCCTTTTAACTTAGCAGAATCTGATCTTTAAAGACTTTATTTTTAAGTAATGTCTACATCCAACGTGGGGCTTGAACTCACAACCCTGAGACCAAGAGTGCCATGTTCCACTGACTGAGCCAGGCCAGGTGCCCCCAGAATCTGATGTTTAGCTAAGGACAAGGGCATGTGAAATAAAGACATTTCCCAGACTCCTTGCAACTATGTATTGTACCCTAAGTTCTGAGCAAGAGTCTATATAAGTAGAATTATCGTGTGCAACTTCCATTAGGTCTTTTTTTTTTTTTTTTTAGTTTATTTATTTTTGAGAGAGAGACAGAGAGAGCAAGTGGGGGGAGGGGCAGAAAGAGAGGGAGACAGAATCCTAAGCAGGCTCCTCACTGTCAGTGCAGAGCCTTATGCAGGGCTTGAACTCACAAACTGTGAGATGATAACCTGAACCGAAATCAAGAGTCAGACACTTAACTGACTGAGCCATCCAGGCGCCCCTCCATTAAGTCTTTTTAAAAAGACAGGGGTGCCCATCTTCATTCCTTCCTTCCTGCTGGCTGGGATGCAATGGCTGGAGCTTGAGCAGCCACACTGAATCATGAGATGGCAGGACAAGAATGATAGATCCAAGAGGAAGAAGGAGCCTGCATCCACAATAAGAATGTAGCCCTGGCCTGCTTATATCACTGGGCTCCTTTATGTAATAGAGAAAGAAACTTCTATCTTGCTTAGACCATTGTATTGTTTTATATATGGTTTTCTATTATATGCAATTGAACCTAATCCTGATACACTTGGGATCAAAAGACCATTCAGAGTGAGTGGAACAAATCCTATATCTATACAAATGTATAAAAACGTCCATAAATTGAGAACTATTCCAAAGAAGAATCACTGTGAGCATGCAGATACACAAAGAGCTATCATGGAGCTGGGGAGAGGGTAAACGGGTGGCAACAACTAAGGAAATAATGACATGAGAACCACATTTTCAATTAGGTTAAATAGGCTGCTGCCTCAGGATTAGTAACCAGAGCACAGCTGACTCTTAAACAACACAGGTCTGAACTATGCAGGTCCATTTACATAGTTCATACAGTATTATAAATGTATTTTCTCTTCCTTATGATTTTCTCAAAAACATTTTCTTTTCTCCAGTTTACTTCAAGGATATAGTACATAATATGTATAACATACAAAATACATGTTAATTGTTGACACTATCAGTAAGGCTTCTGGTCAACAGTACAATTAGCAGTTAAGCTTCTAGGGAGTCAAAAGTTATATATAGATTTTCAACTATGTGGGTAGGTATGTGCCCTTAACTCCCACACTGTTTAAGGGTCGAGCGTATATAAGGAACACCTACAGGGGCACCAGGGTGGCTTAGTCAGTTCAGCGTTCAACTCATGATTTCTGCTCAGTTCATGATCTCAGGGTTGTGAGATCGAGCCCCCCTGTGTTGGGCTCTAAGCTGGGCATGGAACCTGCTTAAGATTCTCTCTCTCATTCTCTCTCTCTCTCTCTCCCTACCTCTGTCCCTCCCCTGCTCATGCAAGCTCTCTCTCTGGGGAAAAAAAAAAAGAACACCTACAAATCAATACTACAATGCCACAAAGTGATGAGCAAGTTTTATCCAGAAGAAGAAAGATAAAAGATATTCTGCCTTATCAGTCTTCAGAGGAGTATAATCAAAACCACAATGAGATTTCATTTCATATCTGGCAAAAAATAAAAAAGTTTTACCAAACCAAGCCCTTGGTGGCAACGTTCAGAGACCAGTCTGACAGTATTTGGCGAAGTCAAAGATGCTCACATCCTATGATCCGCCAATCTCGTGCCTAATAACACCTAAAAGAAATTCATGTCAATACATGCTAGGAAACATGTGTAACAACATTCACAGTAGCCCATGAATCACAAAAAATCTAGAAACTAATGAAATGTTCATTGGCATGCAAATGACTAACATAAAAATGTGGTACATTCAGCCAGTGGAATATTATATAGCAGCAAAAAAACCAGAATGAACTACAGCTATACAAAAATAGTCTGGATCACTCTTAGATTCACAATACTATGGGAAAAATGCAAGTCCCACCAAATGATATACAGTACAGTATCATTTGCATAAAGTTCAAAAATAGTTCTTTTTAAGACAAAGAATGATAAATAAAAAACTCAAAATGGTGGTCACCTCTGGGACAGGAGGCAGGGTATGGAATGGGAAGTACCACACAGGTTCATGTGTTATTAAAATGTCCTAATTCCTGGGCATTAAATTCCTTGGACATTAAAATGTCCTAATAGCCTACTGTTAATTATAACAGACAATTTTGCATGAGCCAAAAAACACCAGTGTTTCATGCACCAAGGATTCCGATTAATCTGATTTTGCGTGCCCAAAGGCCATCTTTAAAAAAATGGAATAGGGGTGCCTGGGTGGCGTAGTCGGTTAAGCGTCCGACTTCAGCCGGGTCACGATCTCGCGGTCCGTGAGTTGGAGCCCCGCGTCAGGCTCTGGGCTGATGGCTCAGAGCCTGGAGCCTGTTTCCGATTCTGTGTCTCCCTCTCTCTCTGCCCCTCCCCCGTTCATGCTCTGTCTCTCTCTGTCCCCAAAATAAATAAACGTTGAAAAAAAAATGGAATATATTTAGAAAGAGGTGAGAGAGCATGTACACCAAGTTACTGACATATGGGACCAATGAGGCAGGAGATGGGAGCGGAGGGGATGAAGTAGTAGGTGGTTTCTGCTTCATGTTTTGTTCTGCCATCACTTAAATATTCATTTCAACAAGAAATGTTTCCTATAACGAACTCACACAATACCGCGCAGTGGTTCACGGACTCCGGAGCCAGACCACCAGAGATCACGCGTCGACTGCACTACTTCCTGGCTGCGGTAAGTAGGCAGGTAGGTTATTTAACTTCTCTGTGCCTCTGTTTCTGTATCAGAAAAGGAAGGGTGATCACAGTGCCTACTTCATGGGGCCACTGTGAAGACTGAATGGGTTGGTTCACAGCTCCTCTACACAAGGGAAGCCCTTAATGAGACTGGTTATTATGATTCTCACTAGTCTAACTTCTAACATGTACATGGAGGACAGCCATGAGCTGAGCAATGATCTAGTGAAGGCCTACAAATGATCCTGGTCAGTTTAACCCCCAGCTGTGCTCCTTCCCTCATACTTGCAGCCTCTGTAAGAAGTCTGGTGCACTGCTCATCCCAAGTACTTACTGAACAGATGATAAACGAATACAAGATGCCACCTCACCACTTCTCTAGCTGTCTGAACAGACCCCTTCTAGATGCCTCCTCTCATGTCCATTCTCCCTTCTTCAATACTGACCCTTCATTTAGGGTGGTGGTTAAGTCCAAATTTAAAAACTGCATTTCCATGACTTCCCCGTAGCTAGGGGTGGTCACGTCATGGAGTTCTCTAGCCAAAGTGACACAAGCAGAAGTCAGCTAAAGATTTCAGGGAAGGCTTTGATGTCCTACAATAGAGGTACTGTCTCCCTTCCTTAAGAGTTTTGCTGCTTCCTGCCTGTGACAAGGATGTGGGGCTGGAGGTGGAACAGCCTTCTTCTCTCTACAAGGCTAAGGGCAGCAGCAGTGCAGATAAAGAAGAGCCTGGGACACTGGAGAGATGGTAAGCTGCAGCATCACCTTTCCCTGCTAACCTCTGCACCTCTCCTTACGTGAGAAAACGAAGGCTGTCGTAGTCTCTGAAGATGACCCCAGTGGGCACATCTCTCGGAACTCAAGTCTTCCACTGTCCCTCCCACACTGAATCTGGGCTGACCCACTTTAGCCAACAGAATGAGGCTGAAAGTGAGCTGGGCCAGTTCTGGACTATGCCTTATGAAGGCTCATCAGAAGCCCTGAGCTGCCATGTTTTAAGTCCAGCTACTGGCTGGCGAGGCCACATGGAAGAAGAGATCCTGAGACTACAGAGAGAGGGGCCCAGCCATCTCCAAGGCACAACGTGGCCAAAATATCTTGAGTGCTCCAGCTCCATCTACCCTTTGTCTGCTGCAGCGTAAGAAACTCCGGTCAAGCCCAGGAGAAGAGCCATCCGCATGAGCCTCAGTAAAGCAGAGTCTGTCATTTTAAGGCATTTAAGTTTTAGGGTGCCTTGTTATGTAGAAATAGAGAACTAGAATAAACCTCTATCTGGGCACACCACTGTACAAGTTTCACAAAGCCAAATATATCCCATAATTAAAGTGCCACCTAAAAAGGAAATGTGCCCATCGATCAAAGATCCCAACAAAATCTCTTGCATATTGATAACAAAGATCCTTAAAATGAAAAAAAATATGAACCTTCTGTTATTTTGTTAACGAGTACTCATTAAACACAACTAACCCGTATTAAGGGTGATGAATCTATTACTTACTTTTATAATTAAAAAGCATTTAAAGTAGAAAGTTCAACACTGTGCTGGACCTGGTGAGAACCCTCAGAAAACACATCTTCTATCTGGGCAAGAGGTATCATTATACTAATACTACTTCATATTCATTTTCAAAGGCTTAGAGCTTAAGTTAACAAGGTGGCTAAGCAGGTTGGACGCCTGCAAACTAATTAAAGAAGGCTATCAATAAAAATAATAATTTGAAAAAAAAAACAGAAACAAAGGGAATGCACATCAGTGATGATCTAGCCAAATTAATTATGGCACACCCACATCACCATGTGTTTCACACATCTTTTGCTATCAAAAAGAGCAAATCTGAGTGCTACCTGAGAATCTGGAGGCATATCTATATGGTTTTGCCATGTTAGAAAAACAAAATGCAGGGCACCTGGGTGGCTCAGTTGGTTAAGCATCCAACTTTGGCTCAGGTCATGATCTTACAGTTCGTGGGCTCCTGCCCCACACTCGGCTCTGTGCTGACAGCTAAGACCCTGGAGCCTGCTTTGGATTCTGTGTGTGTGTGTGTGTGTGTGTGTGTGTGTGTGTGTGTGTGTGTGTGTGTGTGTCTGCCCCTCCCTTGCATTCTCTCCCTCCCTCTCTCCCTCTCCCCCCCTCTCAAAAATAAAATATTTTTTAAAAAGCAAAATGCAAGAAAATGAAGGTAATATTATCCCTTGTAGGATTCTATTTCTCTCCACAGGATTATATAACCATGGGAGAAAAGGTAGAAAGATACGCACATAAGTACTTGATTGTTACTATGGGTGAAGGACTTGGGAGGATGCTGACATGGGGGTGGGGCAGAGAGAAGTCCACAAACTAGGGACAGAAAAAAATTGAAGAGGAGCTTGGAGTTAATTCATGATCATCACCCCCATGTAGCGAGTGCTCTCTATGCACCAGATACAGTGCTTGACTAGGTCACCTGATCTCACCTGAACTTCTCATCTAATGTGGGAATTATTAATTATTCCCATTTTCCAGATCAGGAAACAGAGGCCCGGAGAAGGTAAGCACTGTGCCCAGAGTGCGGGCAGTGCTGGGACTTGAGCATGGAGAGCCACGGTCTCTCAGGAAGGGCACTGAAACTGCACCACTGCCCCTGGGGCTCAAAGGGCACAGTTAACTGCTGGAGGAGCAGTTCCTTGGACACCTGGCACATTCAGGCCCAAAGGTGTGGCAGTGCATGATGCAGCCGGCAGTCCATCAGCACCTCGGTGCCTCGGTGTCTCATCCCATCCGGAGAAATCTGAGAGGGCCACTGACCTCGCTCCGCAGAGCCTGGGGAAGCCCCGCCCAGGACACTTTTACAGAACCAACTGCTGACACCAGGAGCCAGAGCACTGACCACGAGGTGGGATCAGCCACGACACACTCTCTGAGTTCGCCATTTAATTACAATGCGTTCAGCCCCTGAACGAGAATTACCGCCTGTTAAAGCAGGGAAGACCAATAAACCATGCCTGGCCAGTTAATTCTGATTTCCAAGGCATTCCCTGACCTTACTGCAGGAACACTGAACAGGACCTGGCGATTAAGTGGGCTCTCCAGACACACGCAGGTGTGTGCACGTGCGGGCAGTGTCTTAGACAAAGCTTTCCCCACCCGATTTAACCTGCTCGCAGCCTCAACTCTCACCAGGGCCAAGGCTGTCTGATCCCGGCCACACGAATCCAGGCTGCCGGGATGAGCCACTGGCAGGGCCCGGATTCTCCAGACTGCAGGGGATGAGGGACAGGAAGCCAGAGGCCCTGATGCCTCAGGCAGGCCTGATGAGAATCAAAGGGAGGGTGTGGGAATGCCACCTCCCCCACAGCTGCAGGTCTGGGGGCATTCTAACTCAAACCCCAAATGGGGACAGTCATCCATCCTCGGACAATGTTGCACCTGATATCATAAATTTATTCATAAAATAATTTATCCCACACCTACCACATGCCAGGAACTGCTCTACAAGAATAGAGACCGAAGTCCCTGCCCTTTTATGGAGCCTACAGGTGGGGGGGAGGAGCAGATAATAAACAAGTATGTCAAGTAGTAATAAATGCCATGAAGAAAAATAAAGCACAGTGAAGGACTAAGAGTGGTGGAGAAAGTGCTACTTAATAGGGACAGAGGCCCCACGGAGAGGGTGACATCTGAGCAGAGACCTGAAAGGGGGTGGGGAGTCTTGGGGAGACTGGGGGAAGTGTTCCAGGCCAAGGGAACAGCCAGGGCAAAGGCCCTGAGGGAGGAACAGAAGGAGGCCTGAGCAGCTGGAGTGCAGCCAGCAGTTGAGAAGTCAAAGATAAGGCCAGGGAATTTGGGGGGCAGGGGCACAGGGATAGCTGACACTGAGGACGACTCCCTGCCCAGGCTGTGAGCACTTTACATAATGATTCACTGGAAAGATGAGTGGGTACTGCTCCTACTTCCCCTTTCATCAGATGGGGAAACTGAGGCCCAGAGAGGGAAAGGAACCTGCCTGAGATCACACAGCTCCCCTGTACCAGGCCAGGATGTCCCACAGCCCCTGGCACAGAAGTTTGCATCCCACAGGAGCTCAACATCCACCAATTGGTTCCTTCTCCGGGGAGAAAATATCCTCCATTTTCTTCTCACTCCTTCGACACTCCGCCCACTGTTCTTCACAGTTAGGAGCAGACAGGTAAACACTTCATGCCAGAGGAGGGGAGGAAAAGAAAACAAAAAAGCCACCAGTCTAATTCCCGAAAAGAAGAAACACATCATTACCTTTCTCTCCTCTACAAGTTACTACCAAACTTAGCAAACATCACTCACCCAAGAGACGTCCTGAGTGCAGCCCTGATCACAGAGCTGGCAGGTGACTGGCCAGGACCCGGCAAGGCCACCTGCCCGAGCTCTGCAGGCTGCCCCCGGCCGGTGCCTCCCCCGCTCGGCCTACTGTGGGTGTCTGGAATGCGGAAACGGGAACCTGCCGTGCCAGCTCCTAACAGCGACTTATTCAATAGCCGCAGGAACACGCCAGCCACTGGAGTTCCCCCACGAGGAGCTCCGCGCAAACAGGCGTGCTCCCAAAGAGGACTGTTTCGCCAGCAGTCCCTTTGGGGGAGGGAAAAAAAAAGGACTCCTTACTCACCAGACACGTGGTCTGAGGAGCCTGAATGGGCTTAAGAGAAAGCTCCAAGGTAACAAAGACGGCTCGCCTGTTACTGCTGATCCAGGAACGGGCCACCTGTTCACTGACTGAGCCAGGGCTGGATCCGTGCCCACAGCCTCCCCTGCCCTGGGCTGGCACCTGCCTGCTTCATTCACAACCTCACAATCCAAAGGTGGGCTCCATTCCCGGTGCGGACTCCCGGTCTGCTCACTCAGGCAGAGGCAGAGGCAATGTAGCTTAATGATTAAGCACTGCCTCTGGGCCCTTCCGGCCAGCTTTGGAAGCACAGCCTGGAATGGCTTTGCCTGATATTAACAACCACCAGAGCCTGGGTGCTCACTCTGGACAAGGCACCCTTCTAAGCACTTCCTAGGAGTTATTTCCCCTAGCCCACACAGCTACCCTCCTAGGATGTACTATTATCATTGCTATTTCACAAGTGAGAAAGTTCAGAAATAGAGAAGTCACAGCGTGGAGATCACATAGCAAGAAAGTGGTGGGGCAGAGAGGTAATCCCAGCACAGCAACTCTGGGTTTCCAGTTCTTAACCACTACACCCAGATCCCCTTTCAAGATGAGAGACTGCCCCCTGCCCCAACTGGGTCCCAGTTGCCACATCTGTAAAATGGGATGTGTGTGAGAGTTGGTGAGCTCTGTATGGGGGAACACTTAGCCTAACCCACAAAAAATGCTCAACAACTATCAGCTATAGTCATGACATTCTGCCCTCAGATTCAATCAGATTCCGCTTATACCTTAAAATAGGGGGTAACTGTGGGCAGCTGAAGGGAAGAAAAATAAAGATTCTTGCTGCCCTTTTCACCCACAAAAAAATACCACTGACCCTTGAACATGGGTTTGAACTGTGCAGCTCCATTTATGTAGTTCTTATGGTACAGTACTATAAATGTATTTTCTCTTCCTCATGACTTTTTCAATAACATTTCTTTTCTCCATCTTACTTTACTGTAAGAATACCATATAAAATACATACAATATACAAAATAGGTGTATGTTCTCAGTAATGCTTCAGGTCAATGGTAGGCTATTAGTAGTTAAGTTTTGGGGGTGTCAAAAGTTATACTCAGATTTTCAACTGTGCACGGGGTCAGTGCCCCTAACCCCTGACCTGTCCAAGGACCACCTATACGGTGTGTATTAAGTGCTCACTGGGGGCCAGGACTGCAGCGTTCTAAGTGCTTTACATACTTTAATGCATGGCATCCACCCAACTACCTAGGAGGTCAGTATCACTACCAGCCCCGCCTCAGCTCAAGCCCACGCTCCATTCCTCAGTCCCTCTGTAGTCTGGCAGGGTAGTAACTTTACACTGTGTCTGTCCGTAAGTGGGACTAATCGGCATCCACAGGAAACTTCAGCCTGCAAAATGAATGGTCACTTTCACAGGCTGTTAGAAGGAGGGGGCGGGATCATTAAATAGTAATTTAATTATTCAATTAATAAATCTCATGTGTTAATAGCAGAGATCATATTTGTGAGCAACCACGTACCGGCAACGGGGGTAAGCACCTGACCTGCATCCTCTCCTTTCATCCATACAACCACCTTCCGAGCCAGTCCTCAGGAGGGGAAACTGAGCCTCTGCGAGGAGCACTTTGAACAGCAACTGGTCAAGAACAGAGAGAGGAGGGAGAGCCAAGTGTTTCTGAGCAGAGAAAATGCTCTCAAACACATGCACACTGCCCCTCAGACTGCTGCCTCATCACTCAGCTTGGGTTTGCCTCTATTTTCAAAAAAAATATTGGGTTTCTCGATAAGACCGACAGCTCCTACAGCACAGGGACTCTGCGTACATCTTCTCGAAGGTGGACATTAGTAGAGAACAAAAGTGATGTCCTGATTCAGGTAACTACAAAGCAAAGCGGGTCAGTACAATGACATGAAAATGTATGAGTGCAATGCTTCCACTTTGTTTTACTAACTTCTGCAGCAGACCCAGGTGTTTCCCTACCAATTCCATCCCTTTCTCCAAGTCCTTTCCTAAACAGTACTCAAAAAAAAAACAAAAAACAAAAAACAAAAAGAAACAAAAAAAAAAACACATAAAAAAAAAAAAAAACAGTACTCCAATTTTATTCCTGTAGCCACTCTCTTCCCAGCAGTCATGTGCTTCAGGTAAGGACAGTTCCAGCCTCAGCCCTGAGACTACATCATGATCGGCTCTTACCTGTGATTTGCCCAGGTGTGGTCACGTGCCACAATGCTGGCCAATGAGATATGAGGGGAATCTGAGAGGCAGAGTATCTAGGAAAAGTTTCCTCACTTGTTGGGAGATAAACAGTGAGTGATAAATAGATGCCCTCTTTCTACTACTAGATGCAGCCGTGTCGGGATGTGACAGCTGGAGCTGTGGCAGTCATCTTGTGGCCATGAGGAGAGTCTGAGGACACAGGAAACAAACCAAGGATGGCAGAGTGACACAACAGAGGGCTTGCTTACAGGCACTGTGGAAGTGCTTAGTCAATCAGTTAAGGTGGTGCCAACCTATGGGCTTCTTTGTTGCATGAGATCATAAATCTGACTTCAGGCCAATTTCATCTGGGTTTCCTACTGCAATAGATCAGTGGTACTCCAGATGTCCTCTCAGGCCCAGGAGCACCTAGTAGCACCTGAGTACTTGTTACAAATGCAGATACTGAAGCCAGACCTACTGAATCAGAAACTCTTGGTGGGGCCTGGCAATCTGTAGTTTAACAAGCATTCCAGGGGATTCTGCTGTCTGCTAAGGTTTGAGAACCACTGCAGAAGCACACAAGTCATTTCAGAGCGAGGCCTCTTGGGTCCAAATCTTGTCACTACCATTCTCTAGCTGTGTGACCTTGGGCAAGTTATTTAAATTTAGCTGCCTCATCTGCAAAAGAGGAATAAAATGAATACTTCTCTTACAGGATTGTTGGGAGGTCTGGATGAGTCACTCTGTGGGATGTGCCTACCTAGCACAGTGCCTAGCACAGGGTAGACATTATATAAATTACCTATTCGGTGCTGCTTTTGTTGCTATTACTATTGTTTGCAACCAAAGGCATACCAACTGACACAACTTCCTAACGGAGCTCCTCCAAAGCTGGATCCAGAACTCCTTTACCTTTATGTTACTACATCCAGAACCCAGCCCAGGGCCCTGGGGCTTCTAGAGACGTGAGACGGTCCCGGTCAGTGCAGGGATGCGACACACAGGAGGGGCTGAGGCCTTTCTCCATCACTCCTCAGACCTCCTCCTGCAGCCTGAACCTCCGCAGCCCCAGCAGATACCTCACGGACACTCTGCCAGCTACTCTGCCCAGTTACTGATCCAGAATGCCCACCAGCTCTGCCCGGCCCCAGAGAGCACCCCCACCATGTGAGTCATGCCAAACGTCTGGCAAGAGTCCAGGGCTGCCCTTCCCTCTGGGAGTTATCTGTGATTTCAAAACTGGTGGCACCAAGATGCAGAAAGCCAAAGAATGACAAACGCCACCCCCAGGTAAGGTCCCAGCAGGAAGAGGCAGCCTCTAATCAGGCTTAATAGCAAGACTGGGTAGGGGGCTGTGGGTGGGGCCGGGGTTCTGCATTCGCCGGCACTGCCGACACTGTTGAGCCGGTCACTGAAAGAGCAGTGTGGGATACAGAAAGGGGGAGGGGAGTCTTGGCCTCCGACCACTAACCCCGGCAGCAAGAAAGCCCTGGTCAGATTTCTCAGGCTGTGCAAAGGAAGCTATTACACCGAACCTCATAAAATTGCCAATATTCACACATTCTTGGACGGCAAAAAGGTAATTTCATATGGCTCAACCTAATACAAGCCAGGGAACTCACTCCAATAATGCGGTGTCAAGAAGTTGGTCACCAGCAAGAAACTGGAATGGTGGTGGCCTCTGAGCAAGGGAGGTGACTGTCTTACTTCTGCGCCTTCGGTTTCATGCACATGTGGCCACTTTTCAAAATTTAATGAAATTTAATAAATCAATCAACCCTGCAATATCTCCCCATCTCAGAGAAAAGACACACTTGTACCAGATCCTACAAGATCAGCAAGCCTGTCACTTCTCTGCCCTCATCTCCTGCTCTGGCCACACGGGCCTCCTCGTGAGCTCCTCAATCTTACCAGGCCCATGTCTCAGGGCCTTTGCACTGGCTGCTCCCTCTGCCTTGACACTCCCACTGCTGACACTGCCTCACCTCCTTCAGGCCTGTACTCAAGTCACCTCCTAGGGAGGCTATCTCTGGCCCTCCTGTCTAAAACCTCAACACAACACCTTCTACCAACCTAATACTTCATATCCCCCTTCCCTGCTTAATTTCTTCTGCTTAGCACTTACTACCATCTTGTTTACTGTCTGAACCCCCCCACTTGAAGGACAGCCCGAGGAGGGGAGAAGCTTGTCTGTCTTGCTCACTGCCACATTCCCAGTTCCTGGAGGACTGCTCAGCTCAGTGAACACCTGCTGAATGAGTAAGCTGAAAAATCAGATGTAGAGTCACTATTTGGGGTTTGGCACCCTCAGATCCCACACGTGCAGGTCTACACTGGAAACACGGGAAAATCAAGCTAAGTTGGTGACAGCGCTCCTAGTGGTTTCTCCACACTGGGCTCACCTCAGAGCCTTTGAAAGAAAAAGAAAGGGCAGAAGCGAAGAGAATGCTGGGGGCAGGGGTTTGAGGCAGGGGCTCTCCTGCCTCCCTTGCCCACAAACCAAGCATGTGGTGTAGAGACACGGGGCCCCGGAGAAAAGACCTCATCCTGAGCTGGAACATGCCAGCCTCTAGCAGGATCAGAGCCAGAGCAGGCTCTCTCTCTCACAACAACCATCTCTACCCACCTGAGAGGCAAACACCAAGCAGAAACCCCCAAACAAGGGTGTCCTCTTTTCCTGCCATTTCCACACAAGGATTCAGGCTAAGTGAGAGTCCCCAAAAGAACAAATGCGACAGGGGCCTCTCTACTCTTGTGTCATGAAGGAGTTCTAACCGTAGGCTTGAAGAGGAATACCATCAGGTCCCAGGCGCTGTCTGTCTGTCACAAGCTGCATCTTGCCCCTTTCCTTCTGTTGGCAAAAGTCAGAACTGAAAGGGGGCACCTTCCCTGCCTCCCACTGCAGTGCTAGAGGCAAACCAAATGCCGGATTCTGGTTCCATGTGGGGGCTTTAACAGAGACCCATCAAAGGAAGGATTGGGTGCAGGTTTGTCCTGAGGGGAGGATTGGGGGAGGATCTGATGCCTCCTGTTGAAACACGTCTTTGGAAAAAATGTGGGAGGGGCCCCACGGTCAAGGTGCTGCAGGGAGACATTTCTCAGGGAAGCAGGACCTCTGGAAACTGACTCACAGAGCCGATGCCACTGCAGCCGGCGCTCAGAGCAGCCGGGGAAGCATGCGGCCGCTGGAACCTTCCAGAGTCCTCACTGCTCCTGGACATTGCTTTACCTAAGGGGTTTCCAAAGCCTTGGGCCAACCACTGACTCCTGTAATGAAAACACCAACAAGAAAACCAAAAAACCCTGTTTTTATCACACAAGTGGACTGGGCAGGGGCAGGGAACTCCCCACACCTACACTTGAGCTCAAAATACACAAATTCTGACTTTCGTTGTCCTTATTTCTTACTTTTCAGAATGAGACATTTCAAACATACAAAGGTGAAAAGAGAATATAATAATCCCCCATCGGTCGGCTTCAACAGTTATTAACTGGTGGCCAATCTCACTTCATCTCTTCATTCACCCATACACACAGTCTCCCTCTACTCTCGGCCTGCCCATATTATTTTGAACCAAATCATGGACACCTTAACAGTTCACAGGTATTTCAGAATGTATGCTTAAAGATCAGGCCTTTTTTCTTAAGCAGAACCACAGTATCATTATCACATTTAAAAAAAATAAGAATTCCTTAACAATACTGAATATCCAGTTAGCGTTTGTTAGAGAAAGGGGAAGTGCAGGTTCCAGAATCATAGAAAAATCTCGTGCCCAGAGAGGTGTTCAAGCCTCCAGGCACGAAGGGGCCTGAGACCTGAAGCAGGGCTGTCCCAGAACAGGAGAACAGAGACCACACGTGGAGTGGAGAGGCTGGAACTAGTCCGTATGGTCCTGCTTGCCCACCCCGTTCATCCATCTGTCCATCCACAAGAGACCGCACAGTGAGTGTTTAAGAGCCTGGACTCTGGAGCCAATGGCTTGGGTTTGAATCCTGACTTTGACACTCCAGCTTCAGGACATGCACTTCTCAGGACCTGCTTCCCTATCAGGGAAAGGGGGATGATAACAGTACCTACCCCATCGAGTCATTCTGAGGCTTAAATGAGAAATGACAAGAAAAGCACTTAGAGCAGGGCCTTTATACACGATAAGAGCTTGGTGAATGCTGGCTAGGATCATTACTTCAGCCAGCAGACACTTACTGAGTGTCTTTTACATACCAGGCACTGTCCAGCAGCAAGAGAGGAGAGTTGTGGAGAGGTTAAAACCCTCATGAGTCACCACCAGGGGACAGGGACTGGCACCAGGCCACTACCTGGGGACATGAGCAAAATGAGAATCTCCAGTACCTGCCATACTTGGGTAGGAGGTCCAGATTCATCCTGCCCCTGAGATGGGGAACCCTGAACCAGGAGAGTAATTAGAAGTCCAGAACAATGACTCTCATGGATGAAAGAGGGAACCACTGCGGCATCGCTCCCCCCATCCCCCCCATCCAGCAATGCCACTTTTGATCAGAGCAAAGGCAAGATTCACGTGCTGGGGAAGTACGGCTGTTGCTGAGCTCACTGGAAGATGCCACACAGCTCCCAGAGAGGGCCACAGCCTCGGGGAACAGAGTCCACAGCAGTAGGAGAAAGGAGCCCTCGTGCCCAAAGAAGCAGTTTAGAATGGCCTTTCAAAAGGCTGGGCCCCTTTCTTGCCTCCCTCACTGTCCCTGCCCACCCTGCTCCTCAGTCTCCAAAGTCCTCTCTCTTTCCTGGGAGATAAGACCTGTTTCCACCAAACCGGGAGCTCAAAGTAAGGAGTGCAAGTGGCAGTCACACAGGTCTACACCAGCACCCCAGTACCAACATAAACTCGAGGATCGTTGCTGACAAACGCTGGGGATCCACTTTGTGTGATGAGTCCTTCCTGTGGCTTCTATTGCTCAAAACTCAGAGCCCATCCCCCTCAAACACGAATACAGCATATCCGACAGAGATTTAAGAGTATGGTCTCTGGACCAGAGTTCAAATTTAGCCTCCATCACTTCCTAATTTCGAGCAAGTGGCCTCTCATTGCCAGAGCTCAGCTTCCTCACGTGTACAACAGGGATAACCAGTCCCTGCCACCTCGGAACATAAGTCACACACGTCAGGCAATGAGCACAATTCCAGGCCCATAAGGCACCTTTGATGGATGGCAGCTGTGGGGTTAGCTATACCTGCCTGTGATTAATGTGCTTTTCATCACTCACCCACCTTTATTCACCAAGATAAAACAGGGATAGTATCTTTGATCTGTCACTGTGAACTACCACCCTTGATTTACGTGAGTCTCATACCCCAGGCCCACGCTGTCCAACACACGTGGCTACTGAGCACCTGAGATGTGGCTGGCGCGAGTGGAGATGCACTGAAGGTGTAAAATACACTTTGTATTGTGAAGACTTAGTGTGGGAAGAAAATGTAAAACATCTCAATAATTTTTACACTGACTACATATGAAATGATAGTATTTTAGATCAAATAAAATATACGATTAAAATTAGTTTCTTCCGTTTCTTTTTACTCTTATTTTTTTAATGTTTATTTATTTTTGAGAGAGAGACAAAGCAAGAACAGGGTAGGGCAGAGAGAGAGGGAGACACAGAATCTGAAGCAGGGTCCAGGCTCTGAGCCGTCAGCACAGAGCCTGACGCGGGGCTCGAACTCACGAACCGGAGATCATGACCTGAGCCGAAGTCGGACGCTTAACCGACTGAGTCACCCAGGTGCCCCTCTTTTTACTTTTAACTGGCCATTATAAAAATGTAAATTCTGTATATGGTCCACGTTGGTAGCTCACAGTGCGTTTCTAATGGACATTGTTGTTGCAGACCTCTGACATCCAGTGTCTTCTCATTCGACTCCATACTGTCAGCGTCTGGCACGGTGCCTGGCACACAGGCTAGGGTAGAACAAAATGTTTCATAGATGGCTGGATAAAGATGTTCTCCACATTTCTCCTGGTCTGAAAATGCATCCACCGCTGTCTTCACATCTAGCCAGGCCTGGCTTTCGTTCAACATATTTAACAACCCACAAGGCCAGGCTACATCAAGTCAAAATGGACACAGTCATGGTGGCTGGAACAGGGTGCTAGGGCACCTGCAGAGCCAGGTATCTTTTTAGTTACTGGACCATATTTGATATTTAACAGTCAAAAATGCTGGTCTGGTGCTCAGAAACACCCTACCAGCCCAAGTTCCCCACCAAAGCTCACCCAAATGGGACCCTCCCCTTGTTCACTCTCCTTCAGCACCACGCCTCAAGCAGTCAACTTTGCCTTATTTGAGGACAGGCCTTCAGTTCTGAAACAACCAACCAAACATCCCGACAGAAAGTGACCCCCTCATGTCTTACTGTCAGTAGAAACGATGCCACAGCATCCCCAGACCACCCCTGCTGTCTGTGAATGATGAACTAAATATAGTCCACAGTGCTTTGCAGGTCAGACAACTTCGAAAGGAACTGCTGAATCCACTTCACAAACTTGCCTCAGCCTAGTAAACAGCGCCTGGGAAAAGCAGCAGTGTGGCGTGTGGGCAGAGTCTGGAGTCCGGAATCGACTCCTTATCTGTAAAGTGAGTCCCATGAACTTATCTACTTCACTGGACTTTGGTGAGGACTGGCTGAGAAAAAGTGTGACATGCTTACAAGAGCAACTAGTATAGACGAAGCACTAAGAAATGTAAGGTGCTGGGGCGCCTGGGTGGCTCAGCTGGTTAAGCGTCCGACTTCAGCTCAGGTTGTGGGCTCATGGTTAGTGGGTTCAAGCCCCGTGTCAGGCTCTGTGCTGACAGTGTGGAGCCTGCTTGGGATTCTCTCTCCCTCTCTCTCTGCCCCTCCCCACTTGTGCTTTTTTCCTCTCTCTCAAAATAAATATATAAACTTAAAAAAAAATAAGGCGCTATTATTATTATTTTACAAAAATTAAAGTAGCATGAACTCGAAAAATGTGATTTCATCCTTCTCCAGCCACACCGATCCTGTTTTTGTAGTTAACTCGTTCTCGCCTTTGGGCCTTTGCATTTGCTGTTCCCGCTGCCTGGAATGTTCTTCCCCCAGCTCTTGGCACAGCTGGTGCCTCTTGCTCCTGCAGGCCTTCCCGTACCATCTGAGGTAATGTAACCAACTCTTCTTCACCACCAGCCTGCCCTATCAGCCACTCTCTATCCCCTCAGCCTGTCATTTCCTCTAGAAGACTTAAACCATCTAAAATTACCTTGTTTATTGCATGTCTCCCCAGCTAGAATGTACACCCTAGGAGAGTGAGGATCTCGTCTGTTTTGTTCACAGTCCAAGAGCTTTTAGCCACTAGATGTACCAGAATGCTTACTGGATGTGTTTTTGCAAAGATAAAAGACATCCCAGAAACAACCTAAATGTCCAGTGACAGGGGAATGGGGGAATAAAGCATGGCCTCTTCATACTGAAGAATGTGAATGTGGGTCTAGCTGTTAAAAAGAATGAGTCAGGGGCTCCCGGCTGGCTCTGTCGGTGGAGCATGCGACTCCTGATCTCAGGGTTGTAAGTTCAAGCCCCACATTGGGTACAGAGATTACTTAAAAATAAAATCTTAAAAAAAAAAAAAAAAAGAATGAGTAGGATCTGTATGTAATGACTTGACTATCATCAATTGAGAAACTCAAGTTACAAATATGTGTGACTTGATCCCTACCCCTCCTTTTTGGGGGAGTGGTGAGGGAGAAGGAAGAAAACAATCAATATGTGCATCCTTAGAAGCACAGAAAAAGCCCTGAATTGCCAAGGGCAGAAAGCATATCCATCGTGTTTATCTACAAAACCTGACAGTGGATCCTAAATACTCACTGCCTGCATAAATGGTTATCTTTGGGGGAAGGGATTTTAGAGTGGAGGGCAGCACCTGTTATTTTCTTTACACATCTGTGTTGTTTGACATGTTACAACAAGCGTTGTGTATCGCTGCATAACTTTTTTTAAAGCAAAATTCAACCCATTCCCATACAGGCAAAGTAAAAGTAAGTCCATGACCAAAACAGTCTTCAGCAATGAGAACAGTATCAGTCTTAAACAAAGCACAAATGCACGAACTAGTCCAAAAGATTCTCATTCTAAAAGCTAAAAACAAACACTTTAAAGGAGATGACTGTTTAATTCTCTTATTAAAACATAAATACATTCGGGGCATCTGGGCAGCTCAGTCGGTTGCATGTACGACTTTGGCTCCGGTCATGATCTCAGGGTTCGTGTTCAAACGCTCTGTGTTTTCAGCACAAAACCCATTTTGGATCCTCTATCCCTCTCTCTCCCTGCCCCTCTCTCACTCACAATCTGTCTCTCCAAAATAAACAAAAAAAACCCCACATAAATACATTTAATTTAGATTATTAGAGTTAAACAGATCAAGGTCAAGCTGTTACCATAACCTGTATCATTTCAAAAGACTTTTTTGGGGCGCCTGGGTGGCTCAGTCGGTTGGTTAAGCGTCCGACTTCGACTCAGGTCATGATCTCACGGGTTCGTGAGTTCGAGCCCCGCGTCGGGCTCTGTGCTGACGGCTCGGAGCCTGGAGCCTGTTTCAGATTCTGTGTCTCCCTTTCTCTCTCTGACCCTCCCCCGTTCATGCTCTGTCTCTCTCTGTCTCAAAAATAAATAAACGTTAAAAAAAAAAAAAGACTTTTTTAACGTTTATTTTTGAGAGAGGGAGCGAACAAGCATGAGACTAGGAGAGGGGCAGAAAGAGAGGGAGACAGAGAATCTGAAGCAGGCTCTGTGCTGTCAGCACAAAGCCCAATGCAGGACTCAAACCCACCATGAGATCATGAGATCATTACCTGAGCCGAAGTTGGATGCTCAACCGACTAAGCCACCCAGGCGCCCCAACCTGTGTCATTTTTTAAACCTAAATTTGAAATATATCGGTGAAATGTGTTTTATAGGGAAAAAAAAAAGGTGCCAGTATCTACGCATCCTAAATTCCATTTTTGATTTACCACCTGACAACTGCAATCTCTGAAAAACAGGCTCACATTTAACTCTTAGACCATTCCATACAGACTGCTAAAAAACCATGTGCTGTTGTCACTAAAAATTAAGACCAGGATTTCTTTAAGTCACTGCTTTATTTCCTCATATTAAAAAAAAACATTTAGGGGGCGCCTGGGTGGCTCAGTCAGTTAAGTGTCCAACTTTGACTCAGGTCATGATCTCGCAGTTTGTGAGTTCGAGCCCGTGTTGGGCTCTGTGCTGATAGCTCAGCTAGATCCTGGAGCCTGCTTCAGATTCTGGGTCTCCCTCTCTCTCTGCCCCTCCCCCGCTCACACTCCGTCTTTCTCAAAAATAAATAAATTAAAAAAAAAACACTTAGGTAAATCTGGTGGCCATCATAAATGTGATTGAGACCATGGGTTCCCATCATCAAATGAAATCACAATGACAGGTTTCTGCCAACAGATTTAAGCCTACACAGGGATGTAATAAATTCCCTTTCCAGCCTCTTCTCTGTTGTATGCACTGCCTCAAATGCTCAGGATGGCCTTCTTCCCAAACAGGATATTCAATTCACTGCCACGGTGTAACTTTTGGGAAAGAAACTGACCACTCATCCACACTGGTAAAAATGGGCCCCCTGGAAACCAGGCCTTTATGCTACACTTGTGGCCACTGCAGTCAGGCCAAGTCCATAGGGTCTTCTCTGCCCCTTACTAATGTTTTACACACATTAATCCTTGGTGATCTAAAAGAAACAACTCAACCTTATTAGAAAAGCCACCTTTAGTGGCCAAGGTGCACTTTCGGTGCCCACGAGATGGGAGACCAAAACAAGCCAATGAAATGGTGCTTCTATGAAATGGCATCCTTCTTCCCCATCAGCTGGACCTGGAAAGGCTGGGGAGAGGAACAACTCTCAAGTTTCTGCCTTGGGCAACTGGGTCAGTATTGGCCCATTTGCTGAGATGGTGACTACTGGGTCTGGGAGGAGAAGGAGTTTAGGTTAAATACATTGAGTTCATGGTGCCCAAGGGAAAGTCACCAGAGGACATCAAGGAAGCTCAGGCCCACATGTGGAGCTGGCTAATATGGCTTTGAGACAGAGTCAAGTGCTGGCAGCACTGGAGTGGTACAGAAAGCACTAGAGTGAATGTGCTGGTATGGGGGGGGGGGGAGTGTGGGAAAGGTGAGCAGGGGGCTGATGACAGCCAGCCAGCACCATCTCTTCTCAGGCTCTAATACTACATATGTGCCACAATTTAATCTTTCATGAATAAAAATTAGGGCGGGAGGGACACTAACCTCATCCCTGCTCTGCTCTGTAAATAAATACAAGCAGCAAAGGCTTATTAAGAGAAACAAGATACATTTATTAAGTGCTTACTATGCACCCTGCCCTGTGCTAAACACTAAACATGAATTATCTCCTGGAATCATCAAAACAACCCTGGCACAAAAACCTATGACTACCATTTCACAGATGGGACACTGAGGCTGGGAGTGAATGTGTGGGGGAGCTCAGGGCTGTCATGTCACAGCCCACAGTTAGACAGTCTCTGGGCCAGATGGAGAACATTGAAGAAGAACAATTATAATACATAAGAGCTGTTACTTAGTAAGAGATGGCTCTGGACTAGGAATACAATCTCAGCAAATCTTTACAACCTTCTGAGACTGACACTGTCATCCCATTTTACAAATGAGGAACCTGAGGCTGTAGAAGAGGAAATTAACTAGACCAGTGGTCTCCCCAGTGGCCCAGACCTAGATCTAGTCAGAGCCCCACCCTCAAAGGGTCTCTGGGACGCTGGGAAAAGGCTGAACAAATGGTACCATTTATTGAACGCTGACTATGTGCCAGCTGCTGCTCTAAGCACTTTACACATAGTATTCTCAACTGCATCCTCCAAACAACTCTATGAGGTGGCTGCTATTAAAATCCCCATTTTACAGATAGGGAAACCGAGCCACAGAGAGGTGAAGTCAGTTGCCCAAGGTCACACGGCTGGTAAATGGCAGAGCCTAAATTTGAATCTGGGTCTCTGCCTCCCAAACCAAAGCTCTCAAAATAATTTCTGTTAACGGCAGCCATCCTGCACTGAGTGCTAACTATGGACTCGACCCTTTACACGCACACCTCCAACTAACCCTATGCTTATGGATAATACCCTCACCCTATTTCTTGGGAGCCAACAATAGCGCAAACACGTAGTAAGTGCATTCTATGTGCCAAATGCTTTATTCGCCATATCTCAACATCTCAACAGAATCCCCCACCAAAAGACACTCTTCTTCCCATTTTACCGAAGGGGAAACTGAGGTTCGGTACGATTTCCTCAGAACGCAGCTCCCGAGTGGCAGAGGCAGGACGCGAACCCATCG
The DNA here is from genome assembly GCF_018350155.1 of Leopardus geoffroyi. NCBI lineage: Eukaryota > Metazoa > Chordata > Mammalia > Carnivora > Felidae > Leopardus > Leopardus geoffroyi. The sequence continues at coordinate 15,925,430 of NC_059335.1, forward strand.
GTACCCGACGCCCACTCCATGCTTTCATACAGCGCTGGGTAGCACGTCTCGAAAGTTGAATCATGTGGGCACAGGTCCGGCCGGGTCCGGAGGGCGCGAGTCCGGCGCCGCCGCCCCCAACAACCGGTGCCCACACCCGGCCGTCCGCCGGGTCCCCAGCCCGCGCTGACCCTCAGGGTCCGAGTGGACCCCAATTCCCCGCCACCCGTGCATGAGGCCACCCCTGCACCCGAAACCACATACCTGGGCGTCCCGGCTGCCCGCCCCGCGGGCCCCACGACCGCGGCGTCCGGCCCCGCGCCGTTCGCTGGAGACGCCGCCAGCTCCGGTGGCCCGAGTGACTTCCAGGCTGCCCACTTCCAAGCCGCTTCGCGCGAGGCCTCCTGGGAACTGTAGTTTCGCCCTAGGAGGCAGCAAACTGAAAAAAGCCTGGCGCGCAGGTACTGCCGGGAGCAGTAGGCGCAGCCCCGCGCCGCCTTCTGGGAATGGTAGTCCACCTGTCGCCTCGGTGCCGCTCCAGTCTCCAGAGCACTTCCGCAGCCCCGAGGGGCGTGAGAGATGGAGGCGTGTCTTCTGCAGACTCCAGCCCGGTGGCCGAGCTCTTCGTTCCGCGAGGGCGCTTTTTCCTTTTCTCCCAGCCCTGTCCGCCTCCAGCCCTCCTTCGGCGGTTTCACCACCCCCCCCGCCTCCGCAAGGCGCGAGGTACTTACCCCGAGGGCGCAAGCCTCAGGAGAGGCGGGGACAGCGGAGCTGTGCGCTAGACCCCCACTGGAGGGGAGCGGCGGAGGAGGGCGTCTGTGCGCGCTCGCGCACGCGCGCTCGCCGGCCAACTCCGGCCTAAACGCCGCGGGCTCCCGCGGGGGAGACTTTTTTTTTCCCCTTTCGAACGCGCGCGCGGAGGCGCGCGCTGGGCTTTTTCCTACGGGCGCGCGCCAGTGCGCACGCGCGCTCACTCCTCTCCCTTCGGACACTCTGCGGAGCGCGGGGTTGGGGGGTAACTGCTCTGTCGGGCGAGTCCTCCCGCAATATCCCCAAGGTCGCTCCTTAGGCGCTCCTTCTAGGTCTAGTCCTTCACATAGGAGCTCCCGGGTGTCGCCACACACGCCGTACCCGTCCCTTGTCGGGGGTCCTGTCGTCACAGGTAATAGGCATAGCCCCAGCCTCGAAGAGTAGGACACGCCCTCCTCCCTGCCCACGCGGATGGCAGGGATGCCCGAGTGTGTAGGGACTCGGATGTGGTGGCCTCTCTCCTGCGCAAGCAGCTCCAGAGCTCTTCCTTCGACGGAAGCCTCAGGACCACCACCCACAGGGCTGCCCTGGAGGCGCTGTTAGCCACCTTTCAGTCGTTGATCACACATTCTGAGGGTGTCTAGGGTGTCTAGTGCTTGTTGGGTACCTACCGCCTAGGAATTTTGTTCAGATTTAGCCCACCTGCTGACATAATCTAGAATCCGACCCTTTTTTTCAAAAACTGGATGATACCACTCCAACTCCATAGGGGTTACCGAGGGAACTGGCTGGAAGTGCAAGGTCCTCTGTCAAGAAAACCCATCCGATACCTTTCCCACCTCATTCTTTCTTCCAAGAAGATGCTCAGTAAGACTTGAAGCAGGGAAGCACATATTCCTGGGGGAGGGCAGAGGGTCACTCATTTGCTCATTAATTCAACAGAAACGTATTAAACACCTACTTCATGCCAGGGTGGGTGACTGTGAGGACACCGAGAAGACAGTGTGCCTACCTTGAAGGAGCTAAGTCCGGTGGGCATATCAGACCACCGCCAGACGGTGACAATCTAAAGCGGGACTACCCAACAGAAATACAATGCAACCATATTTGCCATTTTAATTATTACATTAAAAAAACAGAGGAAGGTGAAATTAATATTTAACCCTGTATATCCAAAATAAGTTATGTTTAAAGAGAAAACATTTACATTGCTTCAATTTTAAAATTTCATTTAACCAAAACTGAAATAAAATTAAAACTCTGAGGCATTAACAAAGACACTCATTTGTGGCAGAAGTTGTCATAGCAAAAGGTTGGAAACTGCCCAATGTCCATGAATAGAAGTTTGGATAAATAAATGCTAAGTACCATGCAGCTGGCAACTGCTGAAAAATGAGACAGAGCTATTGAGTATTAATACGAGTTAGTCTCTGAGACATACTAGGTGAGAAAGAGGGGCAGGACAGTGTATGGAGTGTACTACCATTTCTAAGGATATTTTTTACACATACACTTGAGTATGTATAGAACACCTGCAAAAAGACACAACCAGGGTTACCTTTGTGAAGGGGAAACAAGAACAAGTTATCAGGTGTGAAAGGTGGCGTTTTCATTATATGCTTCTTAGTATCTTTTGATTCTTTTTTACTACGTTCATTTTTTTTTAAGTTTTTTCAATGTTTATTTTTGAGAGAGAGACAGAGCACAAACAGAGGAGGGGCAGACAGAGAGAGAGAGAGACTACCATGTCCTTTTTAAAAAGTTGTTTAAAGGGAGGATGCTAGCTAAGTCATAGAATCATTATAAGAATTAAAACAAAACAATATATTTTAAATGCCTAATCAGTTCCCAGGATTACCTCTGGCATTATAGCCCCCCTGCCAAATTAGGCCCTTCTGGTGCCAGCTTTCTGCACCCCTGTTCCCTAATGTGAGAGCCACCATGCAGGGACCACCTCAGTGTGTGGAGGGCACATCACTCTTCTTTTGGGTGGCCAAGTCTCCTTGTTATATGTACTCACAGCACTGTGTTCCTTTCCTTCTTAAAACTGCATCTATAGAATAATTTAAGTTTGAGAAGATTAAAAGTTGCAGAGAAGTTCAAAGAATGATATAACCCATTACTCAGAATTTCTCATTGTAATCAATTTTATGACAACTCTTTGGTGTCTGCCTTCCCTGCTGAACTATAAGCTCTACAGGGCAAGAACTGTATGCCCTCACCTTCCTATAACAAAGCATAAATGACCCGCAAGGAGCCTAGGGGCCCAATGGTGTCATGGAGTGCAGTGCCCCCTAGAGCCAATTCTCTTTATTACAAAGGCAGAGCTTGCCGAAATCTGGCCTTCCATCCCACCACCACTGACAAAGTAGCTTGGAGTGGACTGCAGCTAAGAAAAGTATGTGGTGCAGTGCCAGTCACAGACCTGGTTTGTCTCCATAGCAGAGCATACCAAACCTTGGCCCCAAGTACAAACTCCCCTAAATTGACTGCAGGGCTTGAATTCTCCTATTAGATCATCTTTGGGTTACCAAGATAGTAAAAAGTCAAGACTATTGGGATTAAGGCATCTGGAGCTCACTCCAGATTTGCTTGGAAGGATAGATAATGGGATTAGGGAACCAAATGTGGGTGAACTTTAGGAGAGAGGTATCCTCTGAGGGTAACGGGAGGAAGCTGGTATGTGGGTTAGGAGAGAGTGGCAAAAAAAATACAGGTTTGGGGTTTGAAGGCCTTCTTTCTCACTGACCCCCAAGGAATGTTGCCCCCAAAGGGTCCCAACTGCTTGCTTTTTGCAGGCTAGTCAAGAGAAGTTGGACCAGAGCAGATATTATAAACAATGGAAACTGATGACAGTGACTACAAACTTGTTACAAATGACTACTCTCTCCCTAACTCTGGGGCGTCGAGGAGCCAGTGGGGTAAATCTGAGCTATGGGGACTGGCCCACTGGGCCATCCACTGATGTGCAGGATGTGAAGCAGCTCACGCTGGATCCTGAAATGTGGTCCAAGAGAGCAGCAAGTATAGGGTTACAGGGGACTAGAATAAGGAAAGACACGGCAGGAGGGCAGCATGCAGCCTTGGGGACAGTAGAGACAGAGGCACACTAGTGCCTGACAGTCACCAGTTCCCATTAGGTTTGTGGGTCAGAGAGCTTCCTGAGCACCAGCTGACAGAACCTCTTTCTCCTCTGATATGATAGAAGAATCCTGAACTATGGATTGGATCTGAACTGTGGACTGGATCTACCCTGTGTAGTCTTCAACAGCTCCCTTTTCCCCCTTGAATTCACGTTCCTCCTAATGTATAATGGAGATGAAGATTATCTCCCTCTCAAAATTCTTTTGAGAACTAATCAAGTGATTGGTGTGAAAACTTTTGGGGGAGGGGGCTCTAACCCACTCTACACATGAGAGGATGATGACAAGTTTTGCCTACTGTTTCCCCCCAAACCCAGCCACCAAGTCTCTGTGGCAACACAGGGTCTAGGCTTAGCCATGCCAGAGGGTGGATTCTGCTGACCTTGCCTCAGGAGGCCCATGCCAAACTGATCTAGAACTCCAAATACTCTCCAAGTAAGCAGTTCTCAGATTTCAGTAGGCATAAAGATCAGCAGGAGAGACTGTAAAACTCTACCCGCAGAGTTACCAATTCTTTAGATCTGGTGTGGGGCCTGATAATTTGCATCTCTAACAAGTTCCCAGGTGATAACCTACGCTGCTGGCCTAGGAGATCACACTTCAGGAGCCACTTCTTAAAACTGAAAGTTCATCAGTTTTCTTTCATCTGGCAGGTACAAGGATAGCCTCTAGTGCCCTCTGCTGACCAGACTATAAATTTAGCTGTCACGTTTCCAGAGCAACTGAAAAGTACAAAGTATAGTTTGGAAAGAAAGAAATACTTGTCTGAGAACTAAACCAGTCTAAAAACAGCAATCGTTGTTTGTTGCTCCAGAATATACTTAAAAAGGAATTCACAGGAATTATCTTATTTGATCTTTGCAACAATCCTGTGAAGTAGGCAAGACTGATATTTTCATTTTACAAATGAGGAAGACAAGCCCATCGTCAGACCAGTAATGCCACACTCCCTGACAGAGGGAGCTTATTAAAAGTAGGATTCCCAGGGGCGCCTGGGTGGCGCAGTCGGTTAAGCGTCCGACTTCAGCCAGGTCACGATCTCGCGGTCCGTGAGTTCGAGCCCCACGTCGGGCTCTGGGCTGATGGCTCAGAGCCTGGAGCCTGTTTCCGATTCTGTGTCTCCCTCTCTCTCTGCTCCTCCCCCGTTCATGCTCTGTCTCTCTCTGTCCCAAAAATAAATAAAAACGTTGAAAAAAAAATTAAAAAAAATAAAACAAAATAAAAAAGTAGGATTCCCAGGGTGTCTGGGTGGCTCAGTCAGTTGAGCGTCTGATGCTTGATATCACCTCAGGTCATGATCTTACAGTTGTGAGACTGAGCCCCATGTCAGGCTCTGCACTGAGTGTGGAGCCTGCTTGGGATTCTCTCTCTCTGTCTCTCTCTCTGACCTGCTTGTGCACACTCTCTCAAAATAAATAAATAAACTTTAAGATAAATAAAATTAAATTAAATTAAAATAAAATAGGGGCGCCTGGGGGGACTCAGTCAGTTAAGCTGAGTCTGGATTTCAGCGCAGGTCATGATCCCAGGATCGTGGGATCAAGTCCCACGTCGGGCTCTGCACTGACAGTGAGGAGCCTGGTTGGGATTCTTTCTCTCCCTCTCTCTGTGCCCTGTTTGTGTGCTCTCTCTCAAAATAAAGAAACTTTAAAAATATAAATTAAATGAAATGAAATAAAATAAAAAGTAGGATTCCCAATCCAAGAAGGAAAAGTAGAGGTTTGTCCTCATGAAGGCCACAGGGAAGGGAATGAGGAAAAGGATGATGAACAGCAGATGCATCACGGGTAAGAGAGATACTTGATTCTACAAGCCTGGGAAAACCTGCAAAGTCAGATGGCTGGATCCTTTCTCCAGCAGTGCAAGGAGGGGTCGACTCTTAGTCCTGGGCTCCATCCTCTCAATTTTCTGTTTCAGTAGTCAGACTTGAATGTCCATAGAAACACCTAGGGAAGTTGTCAGAAGTGAAGGCCCTTGGGTCCCATCTCCATGGTTCTGCTTCAGTAGGTCTAGACCAGAACCTAGGGTTCTCCATGTTAAGATGGCCCCTTCCCTAGGAATCCCCATAGCGGAAGTCCAGGGACCACGCTTTGGTTACTCCTAGTCCTTGCAAAATACTCTCTTGACACACTACCAGCAGAAAAGAAATGTTATTTGCCTATGATGGTATTCCTTTCTGGCCCCTCTCCCTGCTTCCTTCACCTGTAATAACCTAGTGAGTTAGGGCAGCCAATGCTGAGATTCAATCCTCCACTCTTTTATTTATCCTCCCTAAGCCTCAGTTTTCTCATCTATAAAGTGGGATAATACCTACCTTACTAGTAGCACCTCAGGATTAAATGAGAAGGCAGGTCTTATGCATATTTCCTGACATTCAAAGAGTGTTCAATAAACATGAGTTCATGAATTGATTTTTGTTTCCTAGCTCCTCAAAAAGTAGTAATGGCTAAGCTGTCCTCTTTTGGATTCCCACAGGTTTTTGAGCAACGGTCCTGACGCAGAATAATCAAGGTGATGGCTTCTTCCAGACTCATTCCCCCGTGGCAGGATTTTAAATACCTCATAAATGACATCATACATAAAAACAAGGTAATGTATATGTAGGACATAAACTTGTTATTGGCCTCTATCTGTGTTAATCGTTATGAGCACTTCACAGGAGCATAGGTTTTTCCATGGAAGCAGGAAGCAGGCACAGTAGGAGATGGGCCATCAATTTCCAAATGAGTCTAGGAATCTCTTGCAAGTACACTTTGATAGTGGAAGGTGAACACTTTGGGGAGAGAGATTTTTCTCAAAGAGAAGGGAGAAGGCACCGGACAGAACATTTGCCAACCTCAGTTTTGCTATGGCTGGCTCTGTGTAAACCATCCCAGGTGCATGTTTCATAGCACCGTGTTTCTATCACGGTGGGATAATACACACACTATCTTCCTCTGTCAAGTTTAAAAGCCAGGTAGGGTGCCCTAAAAGTCTTTATGCACTTTTAAGCTTTAAGAACTTCAAGCTGGGGGCGCCTGGGTGGCTCATTTGATTGAGTGTCTGACTTCGGCTCAGGTCATGATCTCGTGGTTCATGAGTTCGAGCCCCGTGTGGGCCTCTGTGCTGACAGCTCAGAGCCTGGAGCCTGCTTCGGATTCTGTGTCTCCCTCTCTCTCTGAGTCTCCCCTGCTCACGCTCTGTCTCTCTTAAAACTAAATAAACATTTAAAAAATAAAAAGAACTTCAAGCTGCATGGATTTTTTTGGTCACACTCTGTTACATATAATGTAGGTATACAGTGGTGCCCTTGCCTGGGTAATGTGTTAAATGCGTCTTTTATGACATAGAGAACAGGTATGTTGGGAACATGATTTCCCCTGTGCTCACACTATGAAATTTGCCCGTATAGGCCCTGTAGGGGTTCGGTTCTCTCTTGTGTTGGGTGTTGTGTGGCTCGCTTGTGAAGCGTGAGTGTCCTACAAGGGATAAAGCTGTGCATGTGGGGGGGGGGGGTAATGGGCACGAGGCGTGACTTTGGGAACTGCTTCGGTTGTGACTTGTGTGAGAATATACTTAGTGCCTGTGTGCCCTGGCCTCTTCGCTTACGCCATACCTCTCCCCAGCAAGCTTCAGATGACTCAAACAAGGATGTAGTTGTGCTGAGCGACCGGTCCCAGATACTGTTTAGAGAGTCTCGCCATCCTCACAATATGCCGCTTATATGCCATTACTTCAGCGATGCCAACTTCTTTGCCTCCCTCTCTTGGGTGACAAGCACAAAAGAAATACAGGTAAAACTGCCAAGCTTTTCTTCTCCTTCTTAGCCCATTCTACAGGGGCCATGCCCACATAAGCTCTCACCCCAGACCAACAAAGGAAAATCTACCTCTTGATGAAAGTGACCTAGATCTAAGATTCCCCCCTCATCCTTTCTCCGATTACAGTCTCCTCACTGAGTAGATTTTCTGGTTCCCCTAAAGTAGGCTAAGGTTAGGGAAGGGGTCCCAAGCTTCCTGCTTCTACCGTATTCCCAATTCCCATAACCAGGGGTAAAAACACTCTAGAGTCTTCCAAGTCCTCTTCAGGACAAGAATGGGGGAAAATAGTGGACTATTCTGCCCTTTCCTCTTCTACTATCTCTTCTAGGCAGTTTCCATCTTACTGTCTTCTAGGCTATAGTATGGATGAAGAGCAAAACTGAGGACATGGTCGAGAAAAGAGTATTCTCCATGACTGAACGGTTGCCGCCTATCCAGTCCATGGTCCACACAGGTTCCTTTCACATCCTCGTGGCCTACTGTGGCGACCTGATCCTGAGGCTCTTTGGGGACCACTTTCGGTCATTCAAACCCCTGAGTATAGTGCCCTGCCGCTTTAACATCAACTGCCTCTGCTATGACCCAGAAATGAAAATGCTTCTGTCAGGCAGCCTGGGGGCCGTTGTCACTTGGATCATTGAGCGGAGTGGCAAGGGCCTCCAAATAGCCCACATGGTTCCCATGCCTGGTGATGAGCTTGTCCAAGACATCATGCTGAATGGCCCCAACGGCTCCCTCCTGGCCCTGTGTGAAACTATGGTGAGGGTCCTCGAGCGCCAGGGCCACGGCCAGCTAGCTGAGGTTGAGAGGTTCACTTCTACCACCAGTGGCTCCTCTATCACCTGCTGCTTCACCTGTTTTGACCAAGGCTTTCTCTATGCTGGGAACAACACTGGGGAAATCCAAGTATGGAGCCTCATTCGGGGCCACTCTATCCATAGTTTCAAGGCCCATTTCTCATCAGTAGTCTGTATCCGCAGCCGGCCCGAAGCCCACACCCTGCTGACGGCTGGCAAGGAAGGCTTAATCAAGGAGTGGAACCTCACTTCCGGGAACCTGCTGCGGTGGCTCAAACTCGAGGAGGAGCTCTGTCGACTCCAGTTTATTGACAGCATTACTTTCTTCTGCCAGACTACCTTTTCTTTCTCCTTGCGCCGTCTGCCCTGCTTCTACAGCCTCTTCAATGTCTGTGGCTCTGCTCCCCAGCAGGTGCGTCGGGTCCGCTGCGGTGATAACTGCTTCCGGATCCTGTGCACTACTGACGATGGCTTATTGCGCTTTGTGTCCCCAGTCACAGGGGATCTTCTGCTCCTCACTTGGCCCTTCTCACTCCTGGACCAGGCTGTGGATTGGGCCTATGACCCAGAGAAAGAGGAGCTCTTTGTAGCGACAGGCAGCACAGATGTGCTGGTGTTTGACACGACCCGTTGCCCATGCCCGGCCAAGTATCTCTTGTGCACCTCACCCGATTCTCAAGACTGGGTACAATGCCTGGCTTACGGGCATTTCTACCTGGGTCAGGGTCTACAAGGACTAATATTCTCTGGACACCAGAGTGGTGTGATAAGAGTGCTTTCCCAGCACAGCTGTGCCCGAATAGAGAAGTTCATGCATTTTGGAGCTGTACTGGCACTCTCTACGCTGCCTGAAGGGCTTTTTGGTAGCCGAGAAAATGCTTTGCTCTGCTCCTATGGAATGGATGACTACGTCCACCTATCAGAAGCAGTGTTTGAAGGGAAGAAAGTACGTTTGAAGCCCCTCGCCAGCATCCTCAGCAGCTGTCACCTAAAACACCTAATACTCTTACCCAATTCTGTGGGTGCCATCACAGAGACTAACTGCCTGCGTCTCTGGAAGTTCCGTGCTTTCCTGTCCTCTGAGTCACAGGAAGGCTCGGCGTTCATAGAGACATTGCCTCTGCACCAGTGTACCATCACATCCTTTGACGTCTGCCTGTCCTTGAGTCTTTTTGTCACGGGTGGTATTGATGGCTCTGTCCGGGTCTGGAACTTCCACGGCAGACTTGTAGCTATGCTGGACTCATCACTGCACTTTGGCCCACTCTGCTTTGCAAATGACCGGGGTGACTTGCTTGTGACCTTTAACCAGAGTCTTTATCTAGTGTCCTGTCTCAAACTGCTTCACCCAACTCTGCTGTCTCGCCTTTCCTTTATGAGCATGCCGGATGAAGTGCTAGAGACCCCTAAGCCTTTCATGCCCAGCTTTTTCTTCTCCTTTGAGACCATGTTTGTGCCCAAGTATATCTACCTTGAAAAAGGGCAACAGGAATTAGTGGGACTGGAGGAACTGGTCAATAAGCGGGCCATTGCCTTTGACCATACGGTGCCGCATGTCATAGAAGATGAGCAAGGGAGTCCCATAGTACTGTCTGCCTTCGGACATGATTCTGAAACCGATTCGATGGAGGTGAGAAAATCTCATCACTCCCATTACGTGGTTCCTCCCCAACTACAGCTGACTACCTGGGAGGGACTCAACCCCTACCAAATACTGCGATGCTACTTTGGTAAAGAGCGGAAATGGCTGTTGGCTCCTGACTGCTACATCCCCAACTCAGTGATTCGTGCCCGTCTTTGGCCAGAGGGCAGTCCAATATTCCTCCAGTGCACCCTGCATTCACCTATGCGGGAAATAGAATGGGACAAGTCCCAACAATTCTTCTTCTGGCACAGTAGGGCAAAATTTGTAAGTGATGGAGGAGTATATTTACAGGAAAAGGAGGATGAAGACTTCATAGAAATGAGATTATCCAAGGATGTAACCTACACTGTCCTTACAGACTCGGCAAACCGCAGTTGGCTGGGCAAAAAGATGAGTGAAATAGCTATTAATAGCCTGGTGGAGACAATCCTCAACATTATGATCCATGCTTCTCCACTCAAGTACCAATGCTGTATTGGTGCACTAGGGCAAATCTTTGCCTCTTACGAGGTGTCTTCAGCCCTGCGCTCTGAAACAGCCCATCGTCTACTGGATGATACCACCAATTCCAATCCACTGATCCGAGAGCTAGCCTGGGAAGGGCTGAAGCGTCTAGGAATGATTACTCATCTCTTTGCCATGCCTCTGGCCCAAGGATTGATGGACAAGGACCAAAGAGTGAGGAGGAAGGCCCTGAGCCTCATGGATGACACTGGAATCCACACTAAGTCCTCACTCCTAAACTTGATCCAGCACCAAGAGACCTTCCAGGAGATGCAGTAAGTTTTTTGTGCCTTCTGCAATTCTTGACTAGCCTCTAGTTTTCTTCTCCCCTTCCCTTCCTTCACTATCTCTTTGTACCTGTGCATTCACTCTTCCTGTCCTTTTTCTCTTTCATAGTCTTTTTCCATTCCTAGACCCTCCTGACAATCCCCACTGCTCACTCCTGTCTCCCATTTCTTCTCCTACTCCTGTGTGTCCCTTACTTCTCGAAGTTCCCCTGTTCATCCTTTTCTCCTACCCCTACAGTCCCCATACAAACAACTCCATTCATTGCCACCTTGGCTTTCTAGATTTCTTCTTTCTTCTTAGACTTTCTTTACCTCGACATACACTGTCTCTTGGCCACTTTGCCAAGCCCTAACCTGTTCCACGGTAGTTCTTTCCTTCTCATTCTCCCTGTTGTCTCTGACTCACCATGTCAGAGGAATCTCCTTTGACTTTCATAGGCGGGAAATGATTGGGGAGGAATCCCTGGACCATCTGCTGGGGATGCAGGCAACAGATCTACAAATCCTTCACACTCAAGTGGAGCAGCGACTGAATGAAAACCTGACCTTGTCAGAGGGAGACAAAAAGCCTGCATTTTCTTTAGAGGTTGCAAGAATTTCTGAACTTTTGTCCCTTTCCAAGAAACCTGAAGTTCCTAAAGAATCTGAAGTTGCCATCAAGCCCAGCAAAGGCCAAAGACGGGGCCGAGCAGGGAGAAAAAAGCACAGTATGTATGGGGTGACCTGGTTCATGCCTCAGGGTCCCCAAGAGGCAACACAGTTAGGGCTAACATGGGTCAAGAGATATCAACCAGGTAGGACTAGAGACAAGTAGACAGATGTTTTCACCAAAAGAACTTTCCTAGGAAGAATCTACCCAAACTCAGGGAGACTTCAAGGCTTATGTTCATAGGATTTGGGAGGGGGGAGGACTGGAATAAAGTAAGGAGAATCCTTTTTTTTTTTTTTTTTTAAGCCTCAGCCCCCTCTGTTGCTACTTCTTTTATGGCAATTCTTCTTAGCTCATGCCATTAGTGGGAAGGGTGTGACTTAGGCCTTCCATGCCATGCCTTCCTTATCTATGTCTCATGATCTTCCCTGCAGCCCGAAAATTATGGCGGGCCCTCAAGAAAATAAAAGGGGCTGGCAAAGCACCAGGTCCCTTAGAGGGTGAAAGTGACCAGAGTGAAGCTGCACTATACGAGGTGAAGGATACAGCCATCCGTTCTGGAAGGTCTTCAACTGTAAGTGTGTTAAAGATTTCAAAAGATGCTGAACAACAACCTCCAGAGGAAGACACTCCAAAGGACCATACTGCACTGACCCTGAAGATGCTGAGGAAATTACATGACAGAAGAGGCAAGAAAAAAACAGTTAAGAAGCCCCTAAAGAGGCACAAGAAGAAGACAAAAGAATCTGGAGTTACAGTTGAGGAATCTCTGTCTGCTGTAAAGGTTGAACCTGTTGTGAAGACGCTGAAGGCCAGAGGGCGAGGTGCCTCTGGAGTGCCTGGCCACAGGGCCACCCCTGGAGATGGCTCACCATGGCGGGATGCTCTGTGTCGTCTTATGACCCTGAGAATATCTGGTTCCCAAACCAAAATGTCAGAAGCTCTAAACATGGAGCTAGTGACCATGGCTCAAGAGGTACTGGCAGATCGGCAGCCCAGTTGGGAACTTTTTCAGGAGATCTGCCCCTTTTTGAAGAAAAAAAGTGACGTTCTGCTTGAGGACCTCAACTGGGATGTAGCCTGGCCAGAGGAGAAACCAATTTTTATTCATGATGGGGCAATTAGAGAAGATGTAGTGATCAGGAGGGAGGATGAGATACCAGAGGCACATGAGCAAGTGCAAAAGGAAGCAAGCAACATGCCAAACTTGCAGGAAACCCAGGTGATTTCCAAAAAAGGCAAGAAAAAGAAAGTTATGTTTTTAGAACCAGGTGACCTAACCAAGGGAAAACGAATATCAAAGAAAGAAGAGAAGAAATCCTTTAAGAAGCCCTTTAAACAAGAGAGGAAAGCAGTCTGGCAGGGAATAAAAGTGGATAAAAAACAGAGGAAAGTGGCCAAAGGAGAGAGGGATGTGAGTCGGGAAGTGGAGGAAATGGCCAAACCAGAGGAGGGAGTGGTTGTACAAGAAGGAAGACCAGTTACAGAAGAGAGGAAGCAGGAGTGGAAGAAGTCCTGGGATGAGTGGACACAGGCCCGTGGTGAGATGAGGATATCCTGGAATGAGTGGAAGGAAGCTTCGGACAGGAAGCATCTTGAGGAAGAGGAGGAAGCACAAACGGATAAAAAGAAGCCACTCGCAGATGAGAAAAAGCTGGATGAGGACAAGAGGAAGCTGAGATGGGATGAGTGGGCAGAGATCTGGGAACAGGTATCAGCCAGGTCCAAGGAGCCACAGTTCAAGGATAAGGAGGAGGAATTGACCCTGGAGGGAGAAAAATTGTTTCAGGAATGGGGAGAAGGAGAAGAAGGAGGAGGAGAAGAAGAAGAGCTGAGACAAACCCAAAAAGAATATAAACAGGCCTATATCGAGAGGAAACGGGCCCAGGCTGAAAGAAAACGAGCCCAAGAAGAAAGGAAGCTGGCACAAGAAGAAGAGAAGTTAGCACAAGAAGAGAGAAAGCTGGCCCAGGAAGAGAGGAAACTTGCCAGAGAATATGGGAAACTGGCTCAAAGAGACAGGACAATGGCCCAGGCAGAGAGGATGTTTGTCCACAAAGAGGAAAAACTGGCCCAAAGAGAGGAGAAGCTAACCCAGGAAGCAGAGAAACTGGCCCAGAAAAGGAAGAAACTGGCCAACAAATCTGAGGCACTGGCTCGAGAAGAAGAGAAAATAGCAAAGAAAGGAGGGAAGCTGGCTGAGGCAAAAACAATATTAGTCCAGAAAATGGAAAAACTGGAGCAGAAGGAGCAAGATCTGGCATTGCAAGAAAAGGAACTATCCCAGGAATTGGAGGAGCTGGCATTGGAAGAGGAGGAGCTGGCTTGGAAAGAAGAAGAACTGAGCCAGGAAGAGAAGGAGTTAGCTGAGGAGGAGGAAGGACTGGGCCAGGAAGAGAAGACACTGGCCTGGCAAGAGCAGAAACTGATTAAGGAAGAGAAAGCACTGGCCCTGGAAGAAGAGTTGCTGATTCAGGAAGAGAGGAAACTGGCCAAAGACAAGGAGAAACTGCCTGAAGAAGAGGAAAGGCTTGCCCAGAAAAGGAAAAAACTGATGGAGAACAAGTCAAAACTGGCCCAGGAAAAAGAAAAATTGGTCCAGAAGAAGGAGAAACTCATAAAGAACAAGGATATCCTAGCCTGGAGGGGGAAGTGTCTGGCTCAGGAGAAGGAGAATCTGCTTTATGAGAGAGCGAAATTTACTCAAAAGAAAAATAACTTCCTGAAGTTCAAAGAAAACCTCACCCAGAACAGAAATAAATTAATTGAAGCAAAGGAGAAACTGGATGTGTACAAGAAGAAACTGGTTCAGGTAGAGGAGACGCTGATGGAAGAAAAGGAAAAACTTTCCCAGAAGAAGGAGAAGCTGGCTAAGGCAGAGAAAAAGCTGGCCCAATTAGAGGAAAGTCTGGCTGAGAAGCAGCACAATCTATCCCTGGACAAGATGAAGTCAGCTGTGGAGAAGAGGGCGATATTTCAAGAACTGAAACTCCTCAGAGGAGAGTGGGAGAGCACCAAGGAAGAAAAGGCACTGGACATGGAAATGAAGAAACTGGCCCAAGAGAAGGTGAGGCTGGCTGAGGGAAAGCAAACTCTCTTCTCAGGAGAGACCAAAGAAGCCTTAAAACAGGGGAAACTGACTAAGAATGAGCTAGAACTAATCAAGAAGAAATTGTCACTAGAGGAGAAGATACTGGCATATGAAGATAGGATATTGGCCACAGAGCAAAGGGACATTGCCAAAGGAAAACTGGAATATACCAGAGGAGAGAGAGTGTATGCCCAGGAAGAGAGGAAGCTGGCCAAAGTAATAAGGAAGTTGGCTACAGAAAGGGAGGGCACTTCCAAGGAACAATCAAAAGCGAGCGGCAAAATCTTAGCAGCACTTCAAAACCTTATCAAAGAAGAAACGAAGCTGACCCAGGAAGAAATAGAGCTGACAAAGAGAAAGAGGTCATTCTTTGCAAAGGAAAGGAGATTGGGCAAGGAACAAAGTAAACTTGATGCTAAAGAGTGGGATTTTTCAGAGGAACAACTGGAAATAACCAAAGATGAGAAGAAACTGGCTAAGAAGCAGAGAAAACTGGCCAAGGAAATGAAAAGAATGATAAAGAAAGAGGAAGAAATAACCAAGGAAGAAAGCAGATTGGCCAGACAACAGAGAGAAATCATACAGGAAGAAGAGGAGGGAGCAGTAACAGAGGAAGAGGTAATACCATTGCTTGAACAAAGGTCGAGAAAGAGAAAGGAGCTAAAGACAGTGGTTACAACAAAGGGAGAGCTTCCCAGTCAAGGGGAGAGCTTTTCCAAGGAAGTGGAAAGCCTATTAGATGAAATAGAGGGAGAGAGCTTGTCTGAGGAGGAGGAAGAGGAGGAGGAAGAGGAGGAGGAGGAAGAGGAGGAGGAGGGAGTTGTGGGGGAGGGGGCGGTAAGGGAAGGATTGATGGAGGAGGGGGTGGTGGAAGAGGAGGTGGAGGTGGAAGAGGAGGGAAAGGAGGAGAAAGAGAAGAAGGAGGAGGAGGAGGAGGAGGAGGAGGAGGAGGAGGAGGAGGTGCAGGAACAGGAGGAGGAGGAAGAGGAGGAGGAAGAGGAGGAGGAGGGAGTGGTAGAGGAGGGGGCAGTAAGGGAAGGGGTGATGGAAGAGGGGGTAGTGGAGGAGGAGGTGGAGGTGGAAGAGGAGGAGAAAGAGAAGAAGAAAAAGAAAAAGAGGAAGGAGAAAGAGGTGCAGGAAGAGGAGGAGGAGAAGGAAAAGGAGGAGGAGGAAAAGGAGGAGAAGGAGGGAGTAGTGGAGGAGAGGGCAGTAAGGGAAGGGGTGATGGAGGTGGGGGTGGTGGAGAAGGAGGTGGAGGTGGAAGAGGAGGGAAAGGAGGAGAAAGAGAAGGAGGAGGAGGAGGAGGAGGTGCAGGAACAGGGTGAGGAGGAAGAGGAAAAAGAGGAGGAGGAGGAGGAAAAAGAGGAGAAGGAGGAAGAGGAGGAAGGGGAAGAGAAGGAAGTGTCAGTGGAGGAGGAGGAAGTATCAGAGGAGGAGGAGGAAGTATCAGAGGAGGAGGAGGAAGTATCAGAGGAGGAGGAGGAAGTATCAGAGGAGGAGGAGGAAAGCATCAGTGAGGAAGAGTCAGAAAGTCTGAGTGAGAAAGACTCACTAGAGAAAAGCTCACTGGAAGAAGAGGCAGACAAGGAAAAAGAGATCTTCAAAAAAGAAAAATTACCTAAGTTTCAAGAACAAAGACAAAAAGACCGAAGAGGAAGAGAAATAATCCCCTCTATTGGAAAAAGAATCTCTGATATCAAAGACAGTGCTACACAACTAAAAGTTCTGAAAGTCCCTTCCAAGAAACTGATCTCAATAGCTCTGGACAGGAAAGAGAAGATACCAGTGCCAGTGTCAATGAAACAAGTATCCTGGGAAGAAAAGGCCAGAACACTTGAGACATCCAGGACATTTCCAGAGTCAAGGTTTTTGGATAAAAAAGAACTGTTGAAGAAACATAAGCCCATACCTCTCCAAGTTTTGGATAGAGTTTTGCAGTCCCCAGAGCCAGACTTCAAGACCTCATGTTTATCTCACATATTGAGGAAGACCATGGAAGCTCACAAACTCCAAGGCAAACCACTAGGGCCCAAGTGGCAGTGGATTTTGTGGCATCATCCATCTCTGAGGAGACAGACTGAGGTGCAATTACCTGTGCCCCAAATCTTGGCTAAGAGAACAGGCGCTGAGGTAAGACTCTCAGATGTAGAGTGGCTCCACCATGTCCTAGAACGGATGGAGGCAGGAGAACAGCTTTCTAGGGATAGTTTCCAGAGATTGTGCCAGCTTCTCAAAGACCTCACCTCAAAGGGAAACCTAGACTGGATACATCTGGCCCAACTCGAAGCCATTGTGAACCGTCACAAGCAGGTCCTGGAATCACGAAGTGCAAAACCCACTAAGGAGCCCATGGGTCCAAAGTACCTGAAAGTGATCCCTCCTATAAAAGGAAAGGAAAAGGAAAGCTGGCTAAAACCTCTGGCTGTCCCCCCATCAAAGCCTCCATTAGATACCCAAAGGATTCCAACCCCAAAGGGTATAAACTGGCACCTTGTAGGAGAGCCTTACAGGAGCGCACGGGCAGAGCAGATGTCCACTGCTCTCAGGGAGATGGAGATGAGACACTTTCATCCCACCACAAAAGCCATGTTCCCAGGTGCTGAGGCCTCTGTGGAAAAACAAACCCTTGCACTGATGTTTCAAAAGGACTTCTGGGCTTTTAAGGATAAAGGCAGGTTTCCCAAATTGCCCAAGCTGGAAAAGAAGGCACAGGCCGTCTCCAAGAAGAAGGAAGAGCTGCCTCAATGGGAGACGTTTGTGGCACTCTACTATGTTCTGCGGATGTTGCAACAGCGATATGCAGATGACAGCGCCACTTGGATGGAACAGTTCTACCAGCTCATGGACCTGTACCACCTTAAGTCACCCCGAATCCAGAGGCTTCTGCAGGAGCTATTACTGAGGGGGGAGCCCCAGTCCCAAGAGATCAGCCACAGGGAGGCCCTATGGGCCACGGACCTAGCTCCTGGGGAGCGGTTGTTTTACCACCTGTTTTGTGGTGGCTCTCAGAACTCTAAGGGTCCCCTGAAGTTCCAGGAGGTGGTGTCCCTCCCAGGTCAGAATAATGTCTGTACCACACTTCCCATGGGCATTGCTCACTATGGGATCTTAGAACTCGCCTGGAAGAGCCTGCCTGAAGCGGATATTCACCTCACCAAGGAAATGCCCCACATCATTGCTCCCACCCCCTAATCTGGGACTGACGGGAGGTCAGGACTTTTCACTCCCACCTGGAGAAAGGCCTTGTCACCATAATCTAGACCCTTATCCCTAGGGCCCACATAGAGTTTGGGCCAGGTGAAAGCCCTTTCCCTACCCAGCTCCAGAAACAAGCTTCGATATATGGAATAAAGAGGAGGCTCTCATTTGCAGCAGGCCCTGTAATATGTGTCCCTGTTCCTCAAACATTGCTTCTCCAGAAAGGTAGCCAGGGAGGCCAGATATATACTCCTGAGAGTGGGAAAAGATCCCAAAAGGCACTGGGCACTTACCCTCTGGAGGCCTTCAGCCAAAAGAGTCTGTCCTTGTCCTCTTCCTTCCTTGCTTCCTCCCATCCCCCCCCTAAAGACCACAGGAAGGAAAGTATCTGGCACAGAAATGAATGAAGATCTGGCATTAATATAAGAGGCACTGATATAGTAGAAAGAAAATTGACTTTAGAATCAGAAGACCTGGCATAGTGTTTGGAGGTTTGCAGTGGAGGCAGACTCTATTCCACTGTTCATAGCTCTGCATGCTGATGGCTGGGAGTCCCAAATGGCAGGTGTGATGAGTGTTGAGGAGACCCTGAGTGTATCTCATGATCCCTTCCCTCTAGCGATGAAGGAGACAAAAGTTAAAGGGAAGGGGTGGTAAAGTGGAGGAAGTTGTCCCTGACAGTAACTGTGTTCCTTCCCTGATCTCCTCTCCCTACCATGGGAACTTCAGAGTTGCCTCTCTCCAGGTAAGCTGAACCTTCCATCAGCTTTTGGTGAGCCATCTATGCCATTTTCTACCCCTCATCCCAAGCTCTCCTTTGTTATTCTACTCTCTATACCTGAGTTTAGCTTTGTGGGAGAAGCCAGGGGTAGAGAGCAAGAGAACATTCTGAGAAGGCGAATTCACCTCAGAGGCCAAGCAGTATAGGTCCACATGAGAGTATAAGAGTTATGGGCGGGGACAGGAAGCCCCAAAAAGATGACTGACCAGGCAGCAGAAATAAGGATGGTCCAGCTGGCTCTGCATGCTTCATCCTTCATCCTTCCTTTCTGACCTCTGTTTGTCTATGTCAGAAAGACGATAGTGCACATACTGCCATTATCAGGAATGAAAGAGCCATGAACATCACTACAGACCCTGCAGGCATTAAAAGAATAAGGACTATATACTATGAATAACTCTATGCCCATAATTTTGACAACATAGGTGAAATGGACAAATTCCCTGAAACTCCCAGAAAGGGAATAGCAATACCTATCTAACTCATTTTGTAGGATATCAGTGGGTCCTCCAGTCAAAAATAAGACACCGTGACAAAACACACACACACACACACACACACACACACACACACACACACAATCTAGCTGCTGTGGTCCTAGAGTCAGGAATTCTATGGTTGGCTCTTTAGGGAGCCTCAAAACCTTGGTACTAGCTGTGACACTCTAGATATCCTCTTGTTGGTATATTCTTTTTATTACGAAAAATTTTCAATCTCAAAAGTAGAATAGTATTAAAACAAACCTCCAGATCCCCATCTCCTAGATTTAATCATAAACCTCTTGCAAAAACTGCTTCATCTATTTTTTTCCTTGTATTTTAAAATAAATCCCAGGGGCACCTGGGTGGCTCAGTCAGTTAAGCGTCAGACTTCGGCTCAGGTCATGATCTCGTGGTTTGTGAGTAGGAACCCCGCATTGGGCTCTTTGCTGTCAGTGCAGAGCCTGCTTTGGATCCTATGTCCTCCTCTCTCTCTGTCGTTCCCCGGCTTGCATTCTCTCTCCCTTTCTCTTAAAAATAAATGAACATTAAACATTTTTTAATAAAAATAAACATAAAAAAATAAAAAAATCCCAGACAGCATGACATTTAAACCCTAAATACTTTGATGCTCATCTCTAAAAAATAAATTCTCTTACATAATGATTTCACATCTAAGAAAATAATTCCTTCAAGTCATCCTATACTCTATGTAAATTTCGGTGGTGGTCCCCCAGAGGGGGGGACACTTTGTTTAAATCAGAATTCAAGGGGCGCCTGGGTGGCGCAGTCGGTTAAGCGTCCGACTTCAGCCAGGTCACGATCTCGCAGTCCGTGAGTTCAAGCCCCGCGTCGGGCTCTGGGCTGATGGCTCAGAGCCTGGAGCCTGTTTCCGATTCTGTGTCTCCCTCTCTCTCTGCCCCTCCCCCGTTCATGCTCTGTCTCTCTCTGTCCCAAAAATAAATAAATGTTGAAAAAAAAAAAAAAGAATTCAAACAAGGTGTACATACTGCATTTGACTGTTACTTCCTAAAACTCTTTTAATCTTTAAATTTTATACTCTCCTCTCCCCAGTTTTTCACACTATTGATTTGTTGAAGATACAGAATCAGTTATCCTGTAGATTTCTCCACGTTTTGGATTTTTCTGATGTAGCAGAGGCTTGCAACCTGAGGTCTGGATGTGCTCTAAGGGGCCATGAAGCTCCTGAAATTAGATGAAAAAGAATGTACTAGCTACACCCCACTGACCACTGGAAAAAGTCTGTAGCTTTCATCAGGTTCTTGAAGTTCCTAAAACAAACACGTTAAGTCACCACTTAAGGAGACAACAGAGACACCTTGGCCTTAGCTCAAATACTGCCAGTAATCAGCTGAATGGCTGACAGCAAGGGCCTTCCCTTCACTGGACCCTAGATTTCTCATTTCAGAAGGGATAATTACATTTAGGACCTCTCCAGGACTTTAAAAATAGAGTTTCCAGCCCCACATCCCTCTCCTAGAATGTGTGCTCAGGGTAGTATGAGAGACTTCCCATACTGTGCACAGCTATCAACTGCCCTGAACCAGGAAACAGGTAATAGGGAATTGAACTTGGGTAAGACCTCAAAGGGAGGAGGACCTTACATTTCCTAGAAGAATACCACATGCTCAAATTAGGGTGAGTGAATAAAGACACCAGAATGAGATTGGGAAATGGACCCGGACATCACAAAGGAACTCCGAGATGGCTTGATTCTAGGCCTGGCGCACTCCAATGTTTAGAAGGGGGAGACTTAAAAGGGAGCTGCCAAAGAGACTGACAGGAAGCAGCCAGGAGTGTGAGAGAAGAACCATTAAAGAGTGGTGTCCAGAACTCCAGAGAACATGTTTCATAAAGGGAATCATAAACTGTGTGAAAGCTAGTGCTAGGTCAAGTAAAAGACCAAGAATTGATCACTGGAGTTGGCAAACTAGATGTAATTGGTAACCTTGACAACTGTATTTTAGTGGAGTTGTGGGATAGACAGCCTGACTAGAGTGGGTTTAGTGGGGCACCTGGGTGACTCAGTTGGTTAAGTGTCTGACTTCGGCTCAGGTCATGATCTCATGGCTTATGAGTTTGAGCCCTGTGCAGGGCTCTGTGCTGACAGCTCAGAGTCTGGATCCTGCTTTGGATTCTGTGTCTCCCTCTCTCTCTTTCTGCCCTTCCCCTGCTCGTGTTTTGTCTCTCAAAAATAAACTAAAAAAATTTTTTTAATAAAAAATAAAAAGAGAATGGAATAAAAGCAATGAACTCTTTGGGGTTTTGTTTTTGTTTTTATACTTTTCATTTGGAAATAATTTCAAATTTATAAAAAATTGAAAAAATAAAATAATGCAATAAACCTATATAGCCTTATTCACATTCAAGTATTGTTAACATTTTACCTCATTTATCATTCCTCCCAAGCTCCACCTCCACCTCAATCTGTATACACACACATACAGGTATGTGTGTATGTATGTGTATTACATAATATTTGAACTATTTGTTGGTAAGCTACATAAAACACTTCAGTGTGTATTTCCCAAGAACAGGGATATTCTCTTTTTTAAAAAAAAAATATTTATGGGGCGCCTGGGTGGCTCAGTCAGTTGAGTGTCCGACTTCAGCTCAGGTCATGATCTCATGGTTTGTGAGTTCGAGTTCTGCATTGGGCTCTGTGCTGACAGCTCAGAGACTGGAGCCTGCTTCGGATTCTGTGTCTCCTCCTCTCTCTGTCTCTCCCTCCCATACTCATGCTCTCTCTCTGTCTCTCAATAATAAATAAACGTTAAAAAAATAAAAATAAATTAAAAAAAATATTTATTTTGAGAGACAGTGCAAGCAGGGGAGGGGCAGGGTGAATTACAAGCAGGCTCCACACTGTCAGCGCAGACCCTCAATGCAGGGCTCGATCTCACGAACTGTGAGATCATGACCTAAGCTGAAATCAAGACCTAGACACTTAACTGACTGAGCCACCCAGGCGCCCCAAGGATATTCTCTTACATAACTACTGTATAGTTATCAGTTCCATAAATTCAATTGATATAATACTTCAATCTGCCATCCAAATTCCAATTTCAGTGTTGTCCCTTGACCTGGTATCCTTTGTAACATTCTTTCCCTCCTGTTCTTGGAGCCAGTCTATAGTTATGTATTGCATTTAGTTGTCGTGTCTCTTTAATATCCTTTAATCTGGAACATTTCTATAGCCTTTATTTGCATTTCACAACATTGACACTTTTTTACTGTGGTAAAATACACATGACATAAAATTTACCATTTTAACCTTTTAAATGTACAGTTCTGTGGCATTAAGTACATTCACGTCTTTGCAACCATCACCATCCTCCATCTCCAGACCTTTTTCATCTTCCCCAACCGAAACTCTGTATTCATTAAACACTAGCTCCCTATCTTCCCCTCCCTGCAGTACTTGGCAACCTCCATTCTGCTTTATTTTTTCTTTTTCTTTTTATTTCTTTTTCTCTTTCTTTCTTTCTTTTTTCTTTCTTTTTTCTTTTAGTAGGCTTCATGCCCAGCATGGAGCCCAATGTGGGGCTTGAACTCACAACCCTGATATCAAGACCTCAGCTGAAATCAAGTGTTGGATGCTTAACGGATGCGGTCACCCAGGCACCCCACCATTCTATTTTCTGTATCTAGGATTTTGACTATAACATTGCCATTTTTGAAAAATATAGTCTCTCTACCTACCCATCCCCACACTTAGTTGAACATTTCTTGTTTTGGATTCATCTGGCGTTGCTTCATAAACAGATCAAAGTTATGCATTCTTGAGAATACTGTATAGATGATGTTCATCTTGCTAGTGCATCATATCTGGAGCATATGATGTCCATTTACTCCTCGTTGGTAATGTTAATTTTGATCACTTAGTGAACGTGTTGCCCAATTTTTCCACTATATTTTATTGTTTTTTTTTTTTTCAACGTTTATTTATTTTTGGGACAGAGAGAGACAGAGCATGAACGGGGGAGGGGCAGAGAGAGAGGGAGACATAGAATCGGAAACAGGCTCCAGGCTCTGAGCTGTCAGCACAGAGCCCAACGCGGGGCTCGAACTCACGGACCGCGAGATCGTGACCTGGCTGAAGTCGGACGCTTAACCTACTGCGCTACCCAGGCGCCCCTATATTTTATTGTTTATTCTCCTCCAAGAAAATCAAATATTTGGCTCCTCATCAAAATTTCTCCTTGGATTGAACATCCATTCATGATTCTTAATTAGTTAACTGGTTGATCTAATCATTGCCACAATGGCTGTAAAGTGGCTTTCTGACTGCAGAATTCCCACCAAATTTTCTAGTCAGCCCTCAGCCTCTTGCATCCTTGCAACATGCCCCCCTCATTTATTTTTTAGCACTTCATAACTTCCTGGAATAACAAGATATTCCAGGTTCATCTTATATCCACCCTTCTCCAGCTCTGGAAATAGCTATTTCTCTGGGGTGACCTGGTTCCTCTTAATGGGGAATGGTATTAGAAACTCTTTTGTGAGTTGAATTATGTCCCCTCAAAAGATATATTACAGCCCTAACCTGCAGAACCTGTGAATGTGATCTTATGTGGAGAAAGAGTCTTTGCAGATGTAATCAAGTTAAGATGAGGTCACACTGGATTAGAGTAGATCGTAAGTCCAAAGACTGGTGTTCTTATACAGAGAGGAGATTTGGAGACACACAGATGCACAAGGAAGAAGGCCAGGTGATGACAGAGACAGAGGCTGGAGTGACACAATTATAAGCCAAGGAGCACCAAGGACTGCCAGCAACCATGAGAAGACAGGAGAGAGGCACAGAACGATTCACAACCCTCTCGGGAGCTTCCCAGGTATAATCTGAAATGGGTCCCTGTACACAGAGGGCAGAGAGAGAGTGAAGAAAGACGGCACTCCAGGTTGGTAGGTGGCAAAAGGAACTTATATATGAGGCTTGTCTTGGCAGCAGCAAGATGAATGGATCCTGCCCACCAAATCTCCAAAGTTTAAAAGTTTATAAAGAGGCCCTGAGCTCAGTCACGTAAACCATGCAGCGCCTTCAGCACCACATCATTATCTCAAGGCTCTGTCCTTGGAGCAGCCTCTGGGAGCCTCTGGGAAAGACAAGCAGAGCCCGCATTCCAAGAGTAGAGGAGGGAGCGAGGAGCCTCCGAATGCCTGGGTCCAGTTCATGGGTCAATCAGCTGTCACATCTTTTTGATGATGTTCCCCAACAAACAGATTCTCCCTCAGAGCCTCCAGAAGGAACCAACCCTGCTGACACCTTGATTTGGGACATCTGGTATCCTGAGCCATGAGAGGATACATTTCTGTTTTTTCAAGCTGCCTGGTTTGTGATAATTTATTAATTGCCCTAGGAAACAATTAAGACTTGGGCAGTAAGTGTGCTCATTGCTACTGGGGTGACTTTGTGGCCCTTTCAACAGACACAGCTAGGAAATACTGTATGTGTATGTATAAATACATATAAATATACATATATGCATGTGCACATAAACATGCTTATCTACATAAACATACATATTTTAGAGACCATGAGCTCACACCAATACCTTCAATTTCAATCCATCTCCAGAGAGGTCATTTTTGCCTGTCCCTATTTCATATTAGTATGTCTTTTCTTCTACAGTCAGTACCCTGACTTCTAATACCATAAATACACTTACTCATTTTTTAAAAATTTTATGGTAGCATTTTCTCTTTTTTTAATGTTTATTTTTATGTGAGAGAGAGAGAGAGAGAGAGAAAGAGAGAGGATTAAACTCTCCAATCAAAACACAGAGATTGGCAGAATGGGTTAAAAAAACATGATCCAACTATTTGCTCTCTACAAGACACTTGCTTTAGATCCAAACACACAAACAGACTGAAAGGAAAAGGATGGGAAAAGACATTCTAGTCCATGAAAACAGTAATCAAAAGAGCAAGTGTGGCTATCTATATATACTTACTTACTTATTTAGTTAATTAATTATTTATTTATTATTATTATTTTTTAAAGTTTTTATTTATTTTTGGGACAGAGAGAGACAGAGCATGAATGGGGGAGGGGCAGAGAGAGAGGGAGACAGAGAATTGGAAACAGGCTCCAGGCTCTGAGCCACCAGCCCAGAGCCTGACGCGGGGCTCGAACTCACGGACCGCGAGATCGTGACCTGGCTGAAGTCGGACGCTTAACCGACTGCGCCACCCAGGTGCCCCATTATTTATTTTTTAAAGTAGGCTTCATGCCCAGCATGGAGCCCAACGCAGGGCTTGAACCCAACACCCTGAGATCAAAACCTGAGCTTAGATCAAGAGTCGGACACTTGAGCCACCCAGGTGCCCCTGCATCAGACAAAGTATACTTTAAATAAAAAATGGGGGGCGCCTGGGTGGCGCAGTCGGTTAAGCGTCCGACTTCAGCCAGGTCACGATCTCGCGGTCCGTGAGTTCGAGCCCCGCGTCGGGCTCTGGGCTGATGGCTCAGAGCCTGGAGCCTGTTTCCGATTCTGTGTCTCCCTCTCTCTCTGCCCCTCCCCCGTTCATGCTCTGTCTCTCTCTGTCCCAAAAATAAATAAACGTTGAAAAAAAAAATTAAAAAAAAAAAAAAAATAAATAAATAAATAAAAAATGGTTACAAGAGATAAAAAGGGATAGTATATATACTAATAAAAGTTTTAATACACAAAGAATATATAGTAATTATAAACATGTATGCACCTATGGGGCGCCTGGGTGACTCAGTCAGTTAAGCGTCCAACTTCAGCCCAGGTCATGATCTCACGGTTCATGGGTTTGAGCCCCTCATTGGGCTCTGTGATGACAGCTTGGAATCTGGAACCTGCTTTGGATTCTGTGTCTCCCTCTCTCTCTGCCCCTCCCCTGGCTCATGCTCTGTCTCTCTCTCTCAAAAATAAATAAACGTTAAAGAAAATAAACAAACAAACATTTATGCACCTAATGATAGCCCATCAAAATATATAAAGCAAAGAGTGACAGAGCTGAAGGCAGAGACAGATAGTTTTACGATAACTGGAGACTTCAACTGCCTACTCACAATAATGGCTAAACCACCAGACAGAAGATAAGTAAGGAAATAGAGGACTCAACAGAAAAGACCAACTAATCTAACAGATATATTCAGAACACTCTCCCCAACAACAGCACACACATTCTTCTCAAGTGAAAAATGGAACATTTTCCAAACAGACCATATGTTAGGCCACAAATTAAGTCTCAATAGATTTTTTTAAAATGTTTTATTTTTGAGAGACAAGAGAGAGACAAAGTGTGAGCAGGGGAAGGGCAGATAGAGATGGAGATACAGAATCCCAAGCAGGATCCAAGCTCTGACAGCTCAGACCCTGACACGGGTCTTGCACCCATGAACTGTGAGATCATGACCTGAGTTGAAGTCGGACGCTTAATCAACTGAGCCACCCAGGTGCCCCAAGTCTCAATAGATTTTAAAAGACAGCTGTCATACAGAGTACCTTCTCCAACAAGAGAATGAAGTCAGAAATCAATAACAGAAGGAAAAATGAGCGTTGGGCTCTGCGCTGAGAGCACAGAACCTGTTTGGGATTCTCTCTCTCCCTCTCTCTCTCTCTGCCCCTCTCTTGCTCTCTCTCTCTCAAAATAAGTAAGTAAACATTAAGAAAAAATCAATGTAATACACCCATTAACCGAATGAAAGAAAAAAAATACACATGATCATCTCAGTTGAACATAAAAAACATTTTACAAAACCCAACACTCTTTCATGATAAAAATACTCATAAAACCAGATATAGAAAGAAACTACCTCAACATAGTAAAAGCCATATATAAAACACTTACAGCAAACATTATACTCAATGGTGAAAGGCTAAAAGCTTTTCCTCTAAGATTAGAAACAAGGCAAGAATGCCTGTTTTCACTACTTCTATTCAACCAAGTACTGGAAGTTCTAGCTAGATTAGGCAAGAAAAAGCAATAAAAGGCAACCAAATTGAAAAGGAAGAAGGAGGGGTGCCTGGGTGGCTCAGTCAGTTAAGCATCTGACTCCTGATTTCAGCTCAGGTCGTGATCTCATGGTCATGCGATTGAGCCCCGCATTGGGCTCTGTGCTGAGTGTGGGGCCTGCTTAAGATTCTCTCTCTCAAGGGGAGCCTGAGTGGTTCAGTCGGTTAAGTGACCGACTTGAGTTCAGGTCATGATCTTGCAGTTGGTGAGTCCAAGCCCCGCATCGGGCTCTGGGCTGACAGCTCAGACCTGGGGCCCGCTTCAGATTCTGTGTCTCCCTCTGTCTGCCCCTCTGCTGCTTGCACTCTCTTGCATTGTCTCAAAAATAAACATTAAAAATAAATAAAAAATAAATAAAAAGATTCTCTCTCTCCCTCTGCTCTTCTTCCCAACTCTTGTGCATGTGTTCTCTCTCTCAAATTAAAAAAAAGAAAAGAAAAGAAAAGAAAAGAAAAGAAAAGAAAAGGAGAGAAGCAAAATTATCTGTTTGCAGATGATATGATCTTCTATGTAGAAAATCCTAAAGACACCATACACAAAATAAGCTGTTAGATCTAATAAATGAATTCAACAAAGTATCCTGATACAGAGTTAACACACAAAAATCAGTTGCTATTTCCATACACTAACAACGAACAATCTGAAAAGTAAATTACAAAGGAATTCAATTTACAATAGCATCAAAAAGAGTGAAATAGTTACAATCTAACCTGAACCAAGGAGGTGAAAAACTTGTATGTTGAAAACTACAACACATTGCTGAAGGAAAGTAAAGAAGATGTAAATAAATGAAAACACATTCCATGTTCACAGATTGGAAAATTTAATATTGTTAAAATGTCAATACTACCCAAAATGACCTACAGATTCAATGCAATCCCATGAAAAGCCCAATGATGATTTTTAGAAATAGAAAGACCTATCCTAAAATGCATATAGAATCTCAGGGACCCCAAATAGCCAAAATAATCTTGAAAAACAAAACAAAACAAAAAACTAGAGGATTCATACTTTCTGATTTCAAGACTTACTGAAAACTACAGTAATCAAAATAGTGTAGTGTTGGCATAAAATATACATATAAACCACTAGAAGAGAAAGCCCAGAAATAAACTCTTGCATATATATGGTCAAATGATTTTTGACAAGGTTGCCAAGACCATTTAATGGGGAAATGATATTCTTTTCAACAAATGGGGCTGGGAAAACTGGATATCCCCATGTAAAATAATGAAGTTAGAACCTTACCTAACACCATATACAAAACTCAACTCAAAATGTATCAAAGACCTAAATGTAAAACCACAATAAAACTATTAGAAGAAAACATATGATAAAAGCTTCACAACCTTGGATTTGGTGATGATTTCTTGGACGACACCAAAGATATAGGTAACAAAAGAAAAATACTTTAGGGGCGCCTAGGTGGCTCACTCAGTTAAGCATCCAACTTCGGCTCAGGTCATGATCTCACAGTCCGTGAGTTCAAGCCCTGTGTCAGGCTTTGTGCTGACAGCTCAGAGCCTGGAGCCTGCTTCGGATTCTGTGTCTCCCTCTCTGCCCCTCCCCTGCTTATGCTTTGTCTCTCTGTCTCAAAAATAAATAAAAACATTAAAAAAATTTTTTTTTAACTTTAAAATTGGACTTCATGAACATTTTTAAATTGTGTGCATCAAATGACACTATCAACAGAATAAAAAAGCAACCTACAGAACGGACAAAAATATTTGCAAATCATATATCTGATAAAGGCATTAATATCTAGAATATAGAGGAGGCAAGAGGGAAGATGGCGGTGTAGGAGGACGCTGGGCTCACCGTACGTCCTGCTGATCACTTAGATTCCACCTACACCTGCCTAAATAACCCAGAAAACCATCAGAGGATTAGCAGAAAGGAGTCTCCGGAGCCAAGCGCAGATGAGAGGCCCACGGAAGAGGGTAGGAAGGGTGGCAAGGCGGTGCGCACTCCACGGACTGGCAGGAGGGAGCTGGGGTGGAGGGGCAGCCCGCCGGCCAAGCAGAGCCCCCGAGTCTGGCTTGCAAAAGCGGAGGGGCCGGACTGAGTGTGTTCCGACAGCAAGCGGGACTTAGCATCTGGGAGGTCATAAGTTAACAGCTCTGCTCGGAAAGCGGGAAGGCTGGAGGACAAAGGGAGCGAGAGTTGCTGAGCCCCCGGACGACAGAGCTCTGTTTGGCGGGGAACAAAGGCGCTCGCCAGCGCCGTGTCCCTC
The DNA here is from genome assembly GCF_018350155.1 of Leopardus geoffroyi. Lineage (NCBI taxonomy): Eukaryota > Metazoa > Chordata > Mammalia > Carnivora > Felidae > Leopardus > Leopardus geoffroyi. The sequence continues at coordinate 15,954,779 of NC_059335.1, forward strand.
GCCCATCCCCCAGCCAAAATCCCAAAGGGAACCAGTTCCTGCCAGGGAACTTGCTTGATCCATGCAAACACCCAACTCTGTGCTTCTGCAGAGCCACCCTTCCGGCAGCTGGTCTGACTCCCTACCGCTGCCACAGGGCCCCTCCTGAAGTGGATCACCTAAGGAGAAGCGAGCTAAGCCTGCCCCTCCTGCCCCCGTGCACCCTGCCGACCCACCCCAGCTAATATGCCAGATCCCCAGCACCACAAGCCTGGCAGTGTGCAAGTAGCCCAGACGGACCACGCCACCCCACAGTGAATCCCACCCCCAGAAGAGGGGAAGAGAAGGCACACACCAGTCTGACTGTGGCCCCAGCGGTAGGCGAGGGGCAGACATCAGGACTGACTGTGGCCCCGCCCACCAACTCCAGTTATACACCACAGCACAGGGGAAGTGCCCTGCAGGTCCTCACCACTCCAGGGACTATCCAAAATGACCAAACGGAAGAATTCCCCTCAGAAGAATCTCCAGGAAATAACAACAGCTAATGAACTGATCAAAAAGGATTTAAATAATATAACAGAAAGTGAATTCAGAATAATAGTCATAAAATTAATCACTGGGCTTGAAAACAGTATAGAGGACAGCAGAGAATCTCTTGCTACAGAGATCAAGGGACTAAGGAACAGTCAGGAGGAGCTGAAAAACGCTTTAAACGAAATGCAAAACAAAATGGAAACGACGACGGCTCAGATTGAAGAGGCAGAGGAGAGAATAGGTGAACTAGAAGATAAAGTTATGGAAAAAGAGGAAGCTGAGAGAAAGAGAGATAAAAAAATCCAGGAGTATGAGGGGAAAATTAGAGAACTAAGTGATACACTAAAAAGAAATAATATACGCATAATTGGTATCCCAGAGGAGGAAGAGAGAGGGAAAGGTGCTGAAGGGGTACTTGAAGAAATAATAGCTGAGAACTTCCCTGAACTGGGGAAGGAAAAAGGCATTGAAATCCAAGAGGCACAGAGAACTCCCTTCAGACGTAACTTGAATCGATCTTCTGCACGACATATCATAGTGAAACTGGCAAAATACAAGGATAAAGAGAAAATTCTGAAAGCAGCAAGGGGTAAACGTGCCCTAACATATAAAGGGAGACCTATAAGACTCGTGACTGATCTCTCCTTTGAAACTTGGCAGGCCAGAAAGGATTGGCACGAGATCTTTAATGTGCTGAACAGAAAAAATATGCAGCCGAGAATCCTTTATCCAGCAAGTCTGTCATTTAGAATAGAAGGAGAGATAAAGGTCTTCCCAAACAAACAAAAACTGAAGGAATTTGTCACCACTAAACCAGCCCTACAAGAGATCCTAAGGGGGATCCTGTGAGACAAAGTACCAGAGACATCACTACAAGCATAAAACATACAGACATCACAATGACTCTAAACCCGTATCTTTCTATAATAACACTGAATGTAAATGGATTAAATGCACCAACCAAAAGACATAGGGTATCAGAATGGATAAAAAAACAAGACCCAACTATTTGCTGTCTACAAGAGACTCATTTTAGACCTAAGGACACCTTTAGATTGAGAGTGAGGGGATGGAGAACTATTTACCATGCTACTGGAAGCCAAAAGAAAGCTGGAGTAGCCATACTTATATCAGACAAACTAGACTTTAAATTAAAGGCTGTAACAAGAGATGAAGAAGGGCACTATATAATAATTACAGGGTCTATCCATCAGGAAGAGCTAACAATTATAAATGTCTATGCGCCGAATACCGGAGCCCCCAAATATATAAAACAATTACTCATAAACATAAGCAACCTTATTGATAAGAATGTGGTAATTGCAGGGGACTTTAACACTCCACTTACAGAAATGGATAGATCATCTAGACACATGGTCAATAAAGAAACAAGGGCCCTGAATGATACATTGGATCAGATGGACTTGACAGATATATTTAGAACTCTGCATCCCAAAGCAACAGAATATACTTTCTTCTCGAGTGCACATGGAACATTCTCCAAGATAGATCATATACTGGGTCACAAAACAGCCCTTCATAAGTATACAAGAATTGAAATTATACCATGCATACTTTCAGACCACAATGCTATGAAGCTTGAAATCAACCACAGGAAAAAGTCTGGAAAACCTCCAAAAGATGGAGGTTAAAGAACACCCTACTAAAGAATGAGTGGGTCAACCAGGCAATTAGAGAAGAAATATCCAGAATATAGAGAGAACTCCTGTAACTCAACAACAACAAAACACAAATAGCCCTGTTAAAAAAATGGGCAATGGACTTGAACAGATCTTTTTCCAAAGATGATAGACAAACAGCCAATAAACACATGAAAGGATGCTCAACATCACTAATCATTAGGGAGATGTAAATCATAACTACGATGAGATACCACCTCACATCCATTAGAATGACTACTATTAATAAAAAATGAAGAGAAAAAAGAAAACAAGCATTGGCAAGGACACGGAAAGATTAAAACTTTTGCACATTGTTGGTGGGAATGTAAAATGGTAAAGCCACTATGGAAAACAGTATGGCAGTTCCTCAAAAGATTAAAAATAGGATTATGTATGATCCAGCAATTCCATTTCTGGTTATAAACCCAAAAGACTGAAAGCAGGATCTTGAAAAGATATTCATGTTCATAGCAGCAGTATTCACAATAGCTAAAATATCCAAGAGCCCAGCAACAGATGAATGGATAAGCAAAAGGTGTTATACACATATAATGGAATATTATTCAGCCTTACAAAGAAAGGAAATTCTGAAATATGCTACAAAATGGATGAACCTTTAGGACATTATGCTAAGTGAAATAAGCAGCCGCAAAAAGACAAATACTGTATGATTCCACTTATCTGAGGTACTTAGAATCATAAAGACAAAAATCATAAATGTCAAAATCATAAAGACAGAAAGTAGGATGGTGGTTGCCAGAGGCTGAGGGGCAGATGGAAAGGAAAGTTATACTTTAATGGGAATGGAATTTCAGTTTAACAAGACTAAAAGTATGGAGATGGATGGTGGTGATGACTGTACATTATGAATGTACTTATAATGAAGTATATACTAGAAATGGTTAACATGGTAAATTTATGTGTATTTTACCATAATAAAAAATGTTGAAAAACAAAGGGAGCAGAGAAAGAAACGGTGTGCTAGCTGGAGAATATGGGCTCAAGAAAGGGACTTTTTTTTAAAGATGAGGGATATCAGTGTATATGTATATGATGATGGGACTGATCCAGGAGACAGGAGGAAATTACTAGAGTTATAACCTTGAGAGGGTTAGTAATAACAATCGGTGTGCAATCACAGGGGTGGGTCCTAAATAAGAACATCGAGTAAAATGTTCATCTATAGTAAGTGAGAGAAGGATGGATAGGTGAGTATAAATGTCACAGTGGGAGCATGAAGAATTTTCTTCTGGTTGTTTCTCACTTCATCACTGAAATGGGATGCAAAGTCATCAACTAAGGGAAGGAGGAAGGAGGTACTAGAAGTTTCAGGAGAAGTAACGATACGGAGATCTAGGACAGTGACAGAATGAACCGACTTGGAACATGTGGTAAAATTGCCAGGCAGCAGTATGTTCCTATTTGAGGTTAGTGGTCAAGAATTTCAATGAAACAAGTCAGCATGGTCAATATTTCTCCAGCTGTTTATCTGCACGGATGCAAGCCTGCAGTAGGCAGGGAATTGAATTTAACTAAGGCGGAGGTTTTCCTAGTTCAATATTATGCAGGGAAAGAGGGGCAACTTTGTTGAGGGGCTATTCCAGAGAGTGGTTACAATGATGGATCATGGACCATGGGCAAGTATGATAAAGAAGGATGTGAGGATGTGAGGGTGCTAAAGCACAGTGAAAAGTTATGGGATCAAAAAACAGTTTGTATTGGGGTCCAAGAGACACTAGATTTGGACAACTCCAGGGAGTGAGCAGTACGAATAGAGAAATGAGGAGGTGGCGCAAAGGGGCTGACATCCCACCTCTTGGCCTTGAATACTTTCATATTCTGGTCATTCCAAATTTCTCTCTCCAGCCTGAATCTCTACTCTGAATCCTAGACTAGTATATCGAATTGCCTTTTTAACATCTCTATGTAGATGTATAATAGGCACCTCAAACTTAAAGCATCCTGATCTGATCCCTCTAAAACTACTCCACCCCAGTTTTTCTCATTCTCAGTAAATGGCAATTTTTATTCTTCCATTTGTTCAAGCTACGTGGAATCATTCTTTGTTCCTCTTTTTCACATATACCCCACATCTAATCCATCAGTAGGCCCCATCTAGCTTTACCATCCCAAGTTCCATCTTATCTGGATTATAAAGAACTCACTTGTTGGGGCACCTGGGTGGCTCAGTCGGTTAAGCATCTGACTTCAGCTCAGGTCATGATCTCACCATTTGGGAGTTTGAGCTGCACACATGTTGGGCTCTATGCTGACAGCTTGGAGCCTGGAGCCTGCTTTGGATTCTGTATCTCCCTCCCTCTCTGCCCTTCCCCCGCTCACATTCTCTCTCTCTCTCTCTCAAAAATAAACAAACATTAAAAAATTAAATGAAAAAAAAAAAGAACTCACTTGTCTCACTTGTCTTACACCCTGGACCTCTTATATTCTATTCACATAGCAACCAGAAGGATTCTTTTAAAATGAACATCAGATCACATTGTTTCCTTTATTCAAAATCCTCCAATTGTGCCCTATCCAAGAGGAAAAGTCAAAGTCCTTACAATGGCCTAGAAGGCCTACGTCATCTAAAGCAAAAGTCCCTCTTCTCACCTCTCTTAAGTAGATTTCCTGTCACTCTTCCTCTCACGCTGCAGCAACCTTGCTCAAACGTGACGTGCAATTGCCAGGCAGAGCCTTGGCACTTATGATTCCTTTGCCTAGAATGTTCTTCCCCCAGAAAAACACATGGCTAATTCTTCATTTCCTTCAGATTTCTGTTCAAATATTGCCTTATCAGAGAGACCCCTTCTCTTTCTCCCCCTAACATCCTCCGTCCTCCTTACTCTGCTTTATTTTTCTCCACAGTACTTAGCAACTGCCGTTTCTGTATTTATCATCTATCTCTCCCCATTTTACGTCAGCTCTATGAAGAAAATCACTTTGTTTTGTTCACTGCTTACTCTCAGTGCCTGGTACAGTGCCTGTAACATAGTTAAACTCGCCAGAAGTATTTCTTTTTTTTTTTTTTTTTAATTTTTTTTTTTAATGTTTATTTATTTTTGAGACAGAGAGAGACAGAGCATGAATGGGGGAGGGGCAGAGAGAGAGGGAGACACAGAATCCGAAGCAGGCTCCAGGCTCTGAGCCATCAGCCCAGAGCCTGACGCAGGGCTCGAACTCACGAACCGTGAGATCATGACCTGAGCTGAAGTCGGACGCTCAACCGACTGAGCCACCCAGGCGCCCCCAGAAGTATTTCTTAAATAAGTGAACGTAATATGCATCAGCTGCCAGCTTCTGTGTGACCAAAGACAAGTCCTGGCTCTTGTGGTTTGGGAAAGTGATATACCAAGCTATTAATGCAGTGAACACCAATAAATTTAGTTCTAAAACTATGAAATCTATGCACTCATCATAGTGGCCATTTTACCAGGAGAAATGCTATAGCTTGTAACTTAGTAATGCTGTGTCTTGGGTTCCTTCTAGCTATAATCTTTTTTTAAATGTTTATTTATTTATTTTGAGAGAGAGAGAGTGTGTGTGTGTGAGCAGGGGAGGGGCAAAGAAAGAGGGAGACAGAGAATCTCAAGCAGGCTCCACGCTGTCAGTGCAGAGCCTGATGCAGGGCTTAAACTCATGAACTGTGAGATCATGACCTGAGCTGAAACCAAGAGTCAGATGCTCAATGGACTGAGTCACCCATGCTCCCCTAAAACTGGATTTTAAAGTGCACAGATGGTGGAGTGCCTGGGTGACTCAGCTGGGTAAGCATCGACTCCAACTCAGGTCATGATCTCACAGTTTGTGGGTTTGAGCTCCCCATGTTGGCTCTGTGCTGACAACTCAGAGCCTGAAGCCTGCTTTGGATTCTGTGTCTCCCTCTCTCTCTGCCTTTCCCCTGCTTGTGCTCTGTCTCTCTGTGTCTGCCAAAAATAAATAAACGTTAAAAATAATAAAATAATAAATGAAATTAAATAAATAAATAAAATAAAATAAAGTGCATAGATGGGCCAAGGAGAAGATTCAGGAGCCTGACAAAGTTTGGTCAAGCAAAGAATCTTTGCAAGAGCTCCCATCTAATAATACATTCACTTTCTTGAGAGAAGTAAAAAGTCATTTGCTGGGAGAGTACAGGGAGTGAGAAAAGACTTGAGTCTGCAAGGCAACAATCTCCAAGGATGGGCAATATTCTCCAGGAGTGCTTAATAGAAGCACGGATGCAAGGGCAGTAAATGCGGTTAAATCAGATAAAGGCTTTTTCTTTATAGGGAGGACTGACAGGAACTTTTATGGGGAAACTGGCAAGTTAAGGAGGTAAGCAGCAAGCATGATCAGGTTCATCTGACAGGAAATATTTCTGTGTTCAGCTGATAGCCGATTCGCAGGAAGAGCTGTTAAGGGAGGATGTTCTGCATTTTAGCGCTTGCGCAGAAATGAGGTCAAGTTAAATGTCAGGGGCTGTCTGGGAGAGAAGAGAAACCTCGCTTAAGTTTGGTCAAGTCAAGGCAGAGGGTTAAAAAAATGGGCAATTGTCAACACTTGGTCAATGTGCAGAGCTAGGCTGATCTACCGTGGAAGGTTTTGCTGAGTGGGAGGAAAAAGAGGCAATGAGGATTAAGTACACTGGCAGAGGAGTGGATAAATCAAATGCTCATGGTACCTAGGCTGGATAGAGAAGGAAATGAAGCCAAGAGGAGGCTGATGAATAGGAAGAAAGGTCAATAATTGGAGACCTTGATGCAGTTGAAAAACAGGTATGTAGTAATAATGGAGAGAGTAAACAAAAGACTAGGAGGCACTATTCTTCTGGCTTAATCATGCCAGGGACAGTTGCCAGGCAACGGGGGACCACCTCTTAGGTCCAAAACCTAATGAGAACATTTAAAGTAGCCAATCTTAAAATGTTCATCCTGCCCTGCCCTGCCTTTCCCTCAGAATCCCCAGCAAAGACTACGGCCTAAGCCTTCCCCTGAGTCCTGTCTTCTGCCTCCTAACCACCCTGGTATGTTTCTCGTGTGGCTCTGTGTGGTGTGCCATGCCTCCCATCTCTAGGAACTGTGAGTATAATAAACTGGTTTCCTGAGCCTCTCCTCTGTCTCCTCTGATGGCTGCACCTGACCAACCATCTTATAGAATACAAAAACACAGAGACACAAAATAGTCACAGTTCCCTGTGATCTCTTGGGATCTGACCACACGCTTATTGTAAGTCAGTAATTGGTGGGTTTGGAGGCTCAAAAATGTAAAGGGGCACCTGGGTGGCTCAGTAGGTTAACCATTTGACTCTTGATTTCAGCTCAGGTCATGATTTTACTGTTCACGAGTTCAAGCCCTGAGTCGGGCTCCGTGCTGACAGCATGGAGATTGCTTGGGATTCTCTCCCTCCCTCTCTCAAAATAAATAAATAAACTTAAAAAAATTAAAAGTAAAGATATTAGCATGTGTCTGATATCCTGTGCAGTCTTCAGTTAAATGCAGTTGGAAAGAAACAGACTTTAGTCCAGTAGAACTTTAGAAAGCAGTATAGAGTCTAGAACTAGATTGCTCGGATTAAAATCCTAGCTTTGCCAATGAAGTCAAGTTTCTGCATCTGTAAAATGGGTATTTAAAATTTTTTTTTTATTTATTTTGAGAAAGAGAGCATGCCAGTGGGGAAGGGGCCTAGAGAGAATCCCAAGCAGGCTCTGTGCTGTCAGTGCAGAGCTGGATGTGGGGCTTGAACCCACTAACCATGAGATTATGACCTGAGTTAAAATCAAGAGTCGGATGCTTAACTGATTGAGCCACCACCCAGGCGCCCCAAAATGGGTATATTACTAACACCTACCTGTATTAGTTAGGGAATGGAAGCAGAGAGGCAAATGAGGAGGTTACTACAATAATTCACAGGAAAGAGGTCAGCTGGTTTGAACCATGGAGAAAGAAGCAGCAGAAGTGAAGACTATTGGACAGATCTGGACCAAGCTACTATAACATAAACACTAACATTTCAATGGCTGAATGAAATTAAAGCTTATTTCTCTTTTGCATACACGGCAAATATCCCTGATCATACATACTCCATCCATCATTTGGGGACCCTGATTTCTTCCATCTTGTGGTTCTACCACTTGCTAGGGCTTTGGGAGTCCTCTGCATGCAGGAAAGAGGAGGTGAAGAAAACAAATCTGTTGGCCTTGAAGCAACACTTACCATTTCTGTTTATATTCCATTGGCAGGAATGGTTAATAGTCTCACTAAAACGCAAGCGGCTGAGCAGCCTTAGCTAGGCAGTCCCTTCCTCACCTCAGTTCTCTACTATGGGAGGAGAAACATGAATTTTGATGGACAGTTAGTCATCTTGTGAGGATTAAATGACTTAAATGTATGCTTAAAAAATCTAGAAATTTTCTAGATTCTCCCTGAGGGTTTGAAGGTGACACACTGATCGGAGAAGTTTCCTAGTGCAATATCAACAGTACTATAATATATAACAGTGCAATAATCAGTACTGGCTATTTGGGGCCTGTGGCACTCCACTCTAGGTCTCTTTCCTCTCCTGTCCTCAAACTCGCCAGAACTGCCAACAACATTCCCTAGTTTTCAGCCCTTTCTCAGTACATGTTAATAGGTAGGGAGGTTGATTGCCCCACGAGAACATGAGCTCCCAGGCCAAAGTAGACACAAACCTGAGGAGCACAAATTCCTTAAGAGGGAGACAACATGATGGAAAAACACACCATCTGGAGAACTATGTGAACACAGAATTTTAAAGAAATCAAGATAAATACTCTGAAGCAAATCAGGGAAGAGATTTGCAATATAAAACACAGAATAATATAAACTGAGGCAGTGCCTTGCCATTCCCCTCTCGTTTGCACTCTCCCCACATCCCTTCCAACTGCTGATCCTTCCAATTCCCGCCATTCCTGACCTATGGACAAAGGCAGTGGTTCCTCTGGCAGTGCAGGAGTTCTGGAGGTTAGGTCTGCGAGTGCAGGAGTTTTCTTTGTTTGTTTCTTAAGAGCTCACAATAGGGCTTCAACGAACAGCCAGATTTAGAAACCACTAGACATTCTACACATTCCATTTTTTATCAGTTGTAGTAGCCTAGCCTACCAGTTAGTGCTTCTGAATATCCTACACCCACTGCCACTTGGTGGCAGTTTTAGGTATTAAAAATGTAATAACTGAAATAAAGAACAAAATAGATGAGACAGTAGGATAGATACAGCACAGAAATTAGTAAGTTGAAAGATCAGTTTGAGAAGCTCTCCCAGAAGACAGCCAGAAACGTACAAAGAAAAAATATAAAATAAAGGCCATTTAGACATAGAGGACAGAAATAAAAGTGCCCACAGCCAGACAATAAGAGTTCCAAGAGATAAAAATGGCGACAAATACTTGAAGAGAGAATTATAATTTCCAAGAAGTAAAAAAATTAAAAAAGATTGCGAAATAGAATAAAAACACAAATCTAGACGCATAGTGCATTTTAAGAAAATCAAAGCAAACTCTGCCAAGATTAGATTATCTTCAAAGGAACAAGGTTCAGGTTGACATTAGCTTTCTTTGTAGTAACTCTTGGATGCAAGAAGACTGTGGAATAAAATATCGAAGGGAAATAAATTTATACCCACGTTTATAGCCAAATTGGCGATCAATGAAGACTTTATAAAAAAAATAACTTCAGGGGGCACCTGGGTGGCTCAGTTGATTGAGTGTCTGACTCTTGATTTCTGCTCAGGTCATGATCCCAGAGTCGTGGGATCAAGACCCACATAGGTATCTCTGGTGAGCATGGAGCCTGCCTGAGATTCTTTCTCTCTCCCTCTGTCCCTTTCCCCAACTTGTGCATGCGTGCTCTCTCTCTCTCAAATAAAAATTAAACAACAATAATAATAACTTCAGGCTCACAAGGCTTCACAAGGTTTGTCACAGAAAGTCTCACTTTGAAAACGGTTTTAGAAGAAGGATTAAAAATAAGAAAAGAATAATCCTACAAGAGAAATGGAAAGAAAGGAGTCACCAAATATTTTGATAATTGTTCATTGTTTCTTATTATTATTGCATTAAAAGGCTAGGTCAAATAAAACAAAGAGAACATCCATTGGACAATATCAACATGAATGGAGGGGGCAAGGATGGGAGAAGACCAAAGGGACCTGAGCACATGCTAAAGTACTTGTCATGTTAGAGACAATGCTGTCAATGGATTGCCTCTCAACTTCAAATTTACCCTTCAATATATGCTCTGTCCTATGGATAGAGTTCCTTTAAGCATCTCTCCTTTGCATTGAGCATAACATTAAGCTTTCTCAGTGGAGGTCTCTGGAAGGACACTGGAGGATGGGGCTCTCTTGCCATTACCAGCTACTGAATAACGTGTCAGCAGTATAGAAGTGAGGATATCCAAAGGAGCCCTGCCACTGCCAGCCACCAAGAACATGCCGTCTCTCAGTGACCTTGCAGCCTTGGTCTGGTCTTCCTGCACTAATGGGAAAACCAGGGCCCCAACCTATGGATCGCATTCTGTGCTGTTGGCCTGCAGCTTAGACGGTTCCCAGCAAGCCTCTGCTTCCTCTGCACACCCATGCCACTGGCTGTTGACCATCTGTGGACTGTCTGCACTCCAGAGGGTTGGTTTCTATCTGCCCAGATATTGTAGACCAGCTCCATCCTGGGAAAACCAGCAAAATTCTTTACTACTCAGTGAGCTGAACTAGATACTTTCTCCAATAAGGTGTGAACCCCCGTCGTGGAAGAGGGACCATCCTTCCAAGTTTGTCCTTGTTTGGGTACTCTCTCTTAGTTCTAGGGTACCATACAGATTTTCCTGATATCTTATAATGGCTTTTGGGCCATTTAAGGCCTTTGGCTTTTACCCTGCCTGAGATGGGAACCATAGGTGGGTTCTGAGCAGAGGATTGATACAATCCAACTTACATTAAAAAAAAAAAAAAAAAAAACACTCTGATGGAGAATAAATTGTGGTAATAGAGTCAGAGGATGGGGGCAGGAAGAAGCAGTGAGATAACTGAGGAGGTTACTACAATAATTCAGAGGGTCTAGAGGATAGTGGGTTTGAACCAGAGAGAAGCCAAAGAAGTGAGAAATATTGAGCAGATCTGGATCTGTCTAGATGTAAAGCCATCAGGATTTGCTGATAATATTGGATATAAATGTGAAAGAAAAGGGTCAAAGGTGATTCCAAGGTTTTTTGCTTGACCAGGTGGAAAGCTGGAAGCACCATCAAGTTAGTTAGAAGTTGATACTGGGAAGAAGATTAGAAATTCATTAGTTCAGTTTTGGACAAATTGAGATTGTGATGCCTATCAGACACTGAAGTGAAGGGGTCTAGTAGGCAACTGGATATAGGAGTCTGGAGTTCAGGAGACAGGTTCAGACTGGAACTGTAAATTTGGCAGTATATAGATGATATATAGACGATACTTGAAGCCACAAGGCTGGATAAAATGACCAAGGAAGTGAGTGTGAATAAGGAAGAGGACCAAGGACGGTAGCCTGAAGAACTCTAACATGAAGAGGTCAGGGGAAGGTCAGGATAGGAAACAGAGATGGCAGGACTGACTACTGGGTAGGAGAAAAAACAAGAATGTAGGTTACAGAAACTAAGAGAGTCTATCAAGGAAGTAGTAAAGATCGACTCTGTCAAGTGCTGCTAATAAGTCAAGTAAGAACTGCAAGTCAACCATTAGATTTAGCAAAATGAAGATCACTGGTAATGCTTTGACCAGAGCAGTTTTAGTTGAGTGATAGCTGCAAAAAAGTCTGATTGGAGTGGGTTCAAGAGAGAACAAGAGAAAAGAAATTGGAAGCAGGAAATGTCGATAACATACTCCAGTTTTTCTAGAAAAGGGGTTAGTTGAAGGCAAAGGCGAAACTCCCGTAACTTGGAGGGATCATGCTGGCAACTGCAGTTTGCAGGACACAACAGCACCCTGGAAAACCTAGTCGGTAGCCCTCGCGTGCCTGGCAGAGATGGATAAAGGTACGGCTTAGGGAGCATCTCACCAGGGACGTAGGAAAATGTAGTTCCGCCTCCGCGGCCCAAACCGGGGGTGGAAGCCGCTGGCCGCTGAGTGCCTTTCCATCCCCCTGCCCGGAGGGACGAAGTCTCCCGCCTCAAAGCAGGTGCCGCACTTTTCCCGCCGGGCCACCCTTTCACGCTGTTCTCTCAGTCCCTCCCTTCCAGGGTCCAGCTCGGAACTGCACAGGTGCCGCGAGTCCTTCGAAAAAAGGAACCGAGCGCGTGCGCGACCAAGGAAGGCAACGGCGGAACTCCACGGAGGAGGCGGAGCGAGCTGCGCGCGCTTCCGGGGTAGGAAGTGGGGTCCCGTGCAGAGCCATCTGGGATGGCGCCCTCTCGCGCCAGCGCGCGCACGCGCATCTGAATCCCGCGCGCGCCCTAGCTCCACCCGTGTGCCCGCCCGCACGCACGCGTAGCGGATGGGTCTCGCGTGCTTTCCCGCCAAAATTTGGTAGTGGCTTTTACCAGCCCAAGCAAGGCGGCGGTGTGGCCCGCGCGGAGGATTTCACGGAGGAAAGCGCGGAAGGGAGAGATTGCCGCCGCTCAGGCAGCGTGCACGCTCTAGACCAACCCGCTCAGACATCGGTTTCGTCAAGGCGTCTAAACCGAAGGCAAAGGAGAAGGAGGGAGGCGGGGCGGCCCAGGTGATCTCTTTCAGGTTTGCCTTTCAGTGGCCGCCCTGCCCACCTACTTGCCTCTGTGAGAGGTGGTGCAGAAAGAAGCCAGAGAAATATTTAGGTACTGACTGCTCTGTTTCCTATCACTGTTGCTTTTTATTAACAGGTTTTGCTTTGCGGCTTCTCTGGGCATGATGCGGCCCCGGCGCTCCCTTCGTACAGGGCACAGGGACACCCTTTATCAGCACACAGAGCCAGCTGCACACGCAGGCTGCTGACGCAGGGCCTCTGTCATAAAGGCCAGAGCCTCACGCGCGCATGCCCGCGTGTCCGGTGACTGGCATAGCAGCCAAGGGCATGCCTGGAGTGTGTGGCCCTACCACGATCTAGCTGTGTGGCTGCAGATGTGTATAATAGTGCTTTTAAAGAGGGCTGCTACATTCAGCGCATAAAAATGCAGAACATCCAGTCTGAATTTCAGTTAAAACACTGATACTTTTTTAAAACATAAGTATGTCCCAAATATTGTTTACCTGAAATTCAAGTTTAACTGGGAATCAAATTCAAATTTAACTATTTTATTTGACAGCCCTGGTTTAAGGCATTATGGGAGACGATGCAGCAACAGTCCCTTCAAGCAGTTCCTGGCAGGTGTAAACAGGCCAAGCTCCTCCCACTGTACCCTCCCCCACCCCAACACAGTAGTGTGTCTTGTAATCTGATGTAATATGACCGAATGCCACTCTGTCATACAAGGTCAGTTTTTAAGCCCTCTCCATCCCAATGCACTGTAGTGACCCCACTCCACTATAACAAAGGGCCAGATTCCTCCTACGTCCTGGCACTTAGCACATTCATATGGGGATTTTCAGGTTCTTAGTAATGTTAGTGCTGCATCACTAGACGTGTGTGGGGGGTGGGGGTGGGGGGGGTTATTGAGGGAGTCTGAACCATTATGATGTTGGAGCTAGTGACACTCTTTCCGTGGAAAACTGTGATGAGAGTCTGTCTCTTCTAGTATAGGGGCATGTTATCTTCTGTTGAAGATAAGGGTGTGTGAACTAGGAGGGAATGAAGAGGGAATCAGGAAGCCTGTGATTTCGTACGACGTGAGTCACAGGTTTTTCCCAACTTGGAGAATGTATATTGAGTGGCAGTGGTCCCACTGAGCTCATTAAGACATGTGGCTGTAGGTGAGATAAGACTTTGTTCAGTCTGAGAAGTCTAAAGGGCAAGAGGAAACATCGAAGTGGCAGAATCTAGGATTGTAAACGTAAGTCTATTTGCGAAGTTTTGCTTTTTTGTCTGTCCTATACCTCAGTCTCAGCATGGCTCCTTCACTTCTCATAGTAATAGCACCCTGAAGTTCTGTTGCACTTCTTCATTATAAAACCTTTTGAATTTCATTATTTTACTTTATTTTTTAAAGGCATGGCCTGGGGTGCCTGGGTGGCTCAGTCGTTTGAGCATCTGACTTCGGCTCAGGTCTTGGTCTCAAGGTTCGTGGATTCGAGCCCTGCCTGGGGCTCTGTGCTGACAGCTCAGAGCCTGGAGCCTGCTTCGGATTCTGTGTTTCTGTCTCTCTCTCCCCTCTCCCCACTCACGCTCTGTGTGTCTCTCAAAAATAAACATTAAAAAAAATTTTTTAAAGGCCTGGGGCACCTGGGTGGCGCAGTCAGTTAAGCATCTGACTTTGGCTCAGGTCTTGATCTTCAGTTCGTGAGTTCAGGCCTCAAGTTGGGCTCTGTGCTGACAGCTCAGAGCCTGGAGCCTGCTTCAGATTCTGCATCTCCCTCTCTCTCTGCCCCTGCCCCGCTTGTGCTCTGTCTCTCTGTCTCTCAAAAATAAACATTAAAAAAAAATAAAAGGCTTTAGTAGAGGGGCGCCTGGGTGCCTCAGTTGGTTAAGCGACTGACTTCGGCTCAGGTAATGATCTCAGGGTTCTTAAGTTCGAGCCCTGTGTCAGGCTCTGTGCTATTAGGCTGGAGCCTGGAGCCTGCTTTGGATTCTGTGTCTCCCTTTCTCTCTGCCCTTCCCTTGCTCGTGTTCTCTCTCTCTCTCTCTCTCTCTCTCAAAAATGAATAAACATTAAAAAAATTCAATTAAAAATTAAAAAAATAAAGGCTTTAGTAGGGAAAAAGAGAAGAGCATTCCTTTCTGAGGCCAAGACTGGTTAAAGTGAAATGCCTCTCACTGCAAACCTGGTGGAAAGGAGTGTTAGCTCAGGTTTTGGGCAGAAGTGTCAGGCATTTTCCATTTTCCCAGAGCTCCTAGTCCTAAATTACCAGAGGAGGTTTTAGAGAGTCTTTGAGCTTGTGCATTCTAACCCTCATCTCTCATCACATTAGCTTGGTGTAGCAGCCTGCTCTCTCTTTTCTGTATTTTCACTCTCCTTCATGGTTTCTTCCTCCTGACATTTAAACACCTTCAATGATCTCATTAAAAAACAAAACAAAACAAAAAAAACCTTCCCTCCAGGGGCCAATCTTTTGGTTTTCCCATGAATGTCCTTGAGAATTGTATCTAGGATTCTGGAGGGTTTAACCTTTCTTGTGGTAGAAATTAAAGTGAGGTAGTTGACTGTTGCTAGATGGAAGAAAAATGCTTGGAAATGTTCAGCTAGAGATAGGAGTGGCCACCGTGTTCCCCCCAAGCACTCTGGGGCCAGCTTGGGAGCTGTTTGCCCTGGTCCTCAGCAAGGTAAGTGCAGAAATTCAGAATAAGCAGTTAGGAACTTTTATAGCAATTTGACAGAATAATTTGATGTCTGTTGAACTTAATGAAAAATCTGGAGTTAAAAAAAAATTTTTTTCCCACATAACTCTTCTATCCCTCTCCTTCTCTCTAGCTTTCTCCTCTTACCCCTCTCTTCCCTTCATCCTGAAGCTTTTCTAAGGTTCTTACTTTTCACTGATTCCTCAGCTCCTTCCAGGCTGACTTCAGGAATAACTGCTCTGCTGATATTGTTCCCTTAATGGACACTGGTACCGTTCGCCAAATCCACTCTTCGTCTCACTTGGCCTCTCTGTTACAGGTGACCTACCTTCATGAAACTCTCCTCCTCAGGTTTCTGGAAGACCGTCTTACCTCTTTATAGTTGTTCCTTCTCAGTGTGTGCCCCCTTAATTGTCTGCTTATCAAGTCTCCTTCTCATGCAGCATAGCCCCCTGTGGGCAAGCTGCTCCAGATCCCCAGCTTCAGCAGTCCCTACAGACTGGTCATTTCATAGATTTGTTTCCAACCCAGACCTTTTACCCAATCTCCAGACCCATTCATTTTAGCTGTCTTCATTCAGATATTCTATAACCACCTCAACAAATCCAAAATCAAACTGATCATTGTTCCTCCAATGGAACCTCCTCCAATGGAACAACCCACTCCTACTCTTCTTTAGCCCATTTGAGTATATCAAATTTTATTCAAAGCCTAACCCAGAAACCCAGGAACCATTCTAGATTTCTCTTTTCCTGACTCTCCATACCCAAATAATCTGCAATATCCATAAATCCTACCCCCCAAATATTTTTATCCTAAATATATTATATTGTTATTGTCATTTGCTTTTCCTTTCCCACTGCTCTCCATCAGAATATTTAATTATATTTCATCTCTACTATCACAGTAGCCTCCTGGCAGGTTGTCTTGACTGATTCCCAATCCAGCTCCAGGCTGGACAAGTACATATTCTAAAAGGTTAATCTGACATCCCTCCCCTGCTAACACTGTTTTTCAGTGTTTCTTTTTTTTTTTAATTTTTAAAAAATGTTTATTTTTGAGAGAGAGCGAGCATGAGCAGGGGAGGGGCAGCGGGGGGGGGGGGGGGACAGAAGATCCAAAGCGGGATCTGTGCTGACAGCAGAGGGCCCAATGTGGAGCTCGAACTCACAAACTGTGAGATCGAGACCTTCCTGAGCTGAAGTTGGTCATTTAACTGACTGAGCCACCCAGGCGCCCCTGTTTTTCAGTGTTTCAATATGAAAATTGAACTCCTTAGTATGACATTTAATAGTAACTCCTAACTGTCTAGCCATTTTTCTTCTATCGCCTTCTTGAACATTGTGCTGTAAGTATATTTAACTCCTATGTAGTTTCCGGCACAAATCATACATTTAAGTGTTTGTGCCATCCTCTCCTCCTGGAATGTCTGAGTAAGCCTTATCTGCCTGGCAACCTCCTCATGCTATTTCCGTACTAGGTGCCAGCATTTCCTTCTGTGGTGCCCCATCCACCTTCAGGTGCTCCATTACAGCAATTATCCAGTTTTAACAATCTGAAGTTCCTTGAAGACCCTGTCTACTTTTGAACTTAGGATCCCCAGTTGGTAGCAAAATACTATAAAGCAAAATGTTACAAAGTAGAATCTCAACAAGTATTTGTTGATTGTTTGCGAATTAGCAGTTATGAAACTAGACAAACGAGGCTCACATTTGAGCTCAGCTGATGAGATACTGTTTCACCTTGGACACCCTTAATATAAGTTCTGTGAGCTCCATTGACTCTAGGAAGGTTGTGTAGCTCAGTAGTTCAAGGGGTGCCTTCTGTAGTCACGCATTCTGGGTTGGAATCCTGGCTTTGTCTCTTACTAGCTGTCTGGCTATAGGTAGACTAATTAACTTCTTTTGCAGAGTGGGAATATAGCTAGCTCCTACTTCAGAAGGTTGTTGGTATTAAATGAGACAATACACAGAAAGTATTTGGTGCATAAATTTTCCCAAAAAAATGTTAGTGCCTGAATTCTCTATTGCTGCTATAACAAATTACCATAATTACCATTCCCTCCATCTCAAATTTGTCTCCATAGTTTCTTATTTCCAATTCTTTTGTCATAATTGCCACTGATTTCAGCTGTTTTTCTCAGCCTTTATAAGTAATTTATTATTTACAGATTATACTTATCTCTTGGTCTTGCTGAAGTTGAGTTTGCAAAGATCTTTGATTCTCTTTATTGATTTTAGATGCTTTCAGAACAGAAGGCCATGGTAATAATGATACTTTAATGTTTCTATGTTTTTACATTTTATTTTATTTATTTTTTTAGCGTTTATTCATTTTTGAGAGACAGAGAGAGAGCGCAAGTTGGGGAGGGGCAGGGAGAGAAGGTGACAACAGAATTCAAAGCAGGCTCTGGGCTCTGAGCTGTCAGCACAGAACCCGATGCAGGGCTCGAACCCATGAATTGTGAGATCATGACCTGAGCTGAAGTTGGACACTTAACCCACTGAGCCACCTAGGCACCCCTCTATGTTTTTACATTTTAGATTCATCCCTTATTAAAAGCATGCAACTATACTTCATTCATTAAAAAAAAAATCTAATCTGAAAATTTGTCTTCAAATGAGCTTAGTCTGTATTTATTCTATAATGACATATTTTGACTTGTTTCTATTACTCTGTTTCTATTTGTCATACCTCTTTTTTCCTTGTGATGTTTCATCGTATATTTCTTTCATTGGATTGATATGTATTTCTTTTATTTCATATCCCCTTCCTCAACTGGTTCAATCTTACATTCTATTTGTTTCTTTCTTTTTGGTAGTTTTCTTAGTATTTTTTTTAATTTTAAGATCTAATTGACTTTATTAAGCAATTCATGAATCCAGCAGCATCCCTTCTAGCAAGTAGAGGAAAACTCTCTTCCTTAGCATTTTTAAAAAAATGTTTATTTATTTTTGAGAGAGAGAGTGTGTGTGTACAAGCAGGGAGGGGCAGAGAGAGAGGGGGACAGAGGATCGGAAGCAGACTCTGCACTAACAGCAGACAGCCCAATGTGGGGCTCGAACTCACAAAACATGGGATCATAACCTGAGCCGAAGTCAGACACTTAACCGAGCCAGCCAGGTGCCCCCTTAGCATTTTTAAAAAATAAGCTCTACACCTAATATGGGGCTTCAACTCACAACCCTGAAATCAAGAGTCACATGCTGTACTGATTGAGCCAGCCAGGCACCCCTCTTCCTTAGCATTTTTAATATACACATATAACAGGTTATTAAATGTGACTCTCAGTGTTCTGGGAATTTCATTAGAGAACAATAGATGTCAGATAAGTCATACAGAACATGCTAAGATTGTAAAGGAGATTTTTGTGACCCTTAGCTTATTGCCCTTTCAGGTCTAGATTTTACATGATTTCTTTAGAGAGAATGGTTGGTGTGCTTTGTGGTATTTCTTCTTCCCCCCCTCGCTCCTCTTCCTTGTCAGTCCAAGTGAGGTATATGTCAGAGAATCACTTCGGAGAACTTGATGGGTATCCCCTGGAATTTGGAGGTATGTAGGTTCCTGACTCATGCTTGGAAAAAAGTTTAAAGGTGTGTAAGCTTTCAGAGAGTGGGTCATAAGCCAGCTCTGTCCATGGAAGTGTCTGTTTCCAAGGTAATGAAGGGGTCTCAGTTCTGGCTCCCTATCTCCTATGAGCCCAAGTCCTATGTCCTCTCTTTGTCAGAGCAACACTACCCTAGCTTCTAGCCATTACAATCATTTTGGGGTTCTGATAACTGTACCTCCTCAGAACTATCACAGAGGCAGCTTTGCACTTACTTGCTTTTTTCTCCCCTCTTCATTGCTGGCTCCTGGAATTCAGCCTCTTGTTATCCACAATTTCTAGAAGTTCGTAAGTGGGAGACTTTCAGGTTATTTTAGTCTGGCATCTGGCCAGAACCTGACATCTATTTTAACTTGTTGAGTATCTGCCTTCCATATTAGATAGTAAACTCCAGGCGGGCAGATAATCATTCTTGTTCCTCGCTTTATCTCCAGCTCTAGGTTGAGAGGCCTGGCATATAATGAACATCAAATAAACATTTGTTGAACATGTGAGTGACTTATATACATGAAGTCTTCAGTAGTAAAGTAGGATAGATATAATTAAGTCTAAAAACTGTATATACAACAATGAGCATCACAATGAAGAGAATTAAGGAAGGTGGGGCTCCTGGCTGGCTCAGGTCCATGGAGCATGCAACTCTTCATCTCAAGGTTGCAAATTCGAGCCCCATGCTGGGTGCAGAGAGTACTTTAAAAAATAAAATCTTAATAAAAAAAGAAAGGGCGGGGGCGCCTGGGTGGCTTAGTCGGTTAAGTGGTTAAGCATCTGACTTCAGCTCATGATCTCACAGTTTGTGGGTTCAAGCCCTGCATCAGGCTCTGTGCTGCCTGCTCAGAGCCTGGAGCCTGCTTCGGATTCTGTGTCTCCCTCTCTCTCTGCCCCTTCCCCTCTCACACTCTGTCTCTCTCTCAAAAATAAATAAACATTAAAAAAAAATTTTTTTTAGAAAGGAAGGGTTGCAAAGCCAGGCTCATGTATTCTTTCAACTGTGCTGCAACTGATTCGCCTAAGCTCACCTGACAGCTTTCTTTTGCCACATTTTTTTCCATTTCTAGCTTCCTAAAACTCCCACTCCACTCCTATCCTCTTTTAAAAATCAATTTTATTAGGTATAATTTACATCTAATAAAGTGGGCCCATTTTGAGTGTATGTTTCAATGACTTGTGACAAATTTGTGTACTCATATAACCACCAAGATATAGAAGATTCCATTCACTTCTACAAAAAGTCCCCTATTACCCTTTCTCAGGAATCTCTCAGTCTCTCAGACCCAGGTAACCACTGATCTGCTCTGTCCCTATAGGTCAGATTACTCTTTGCTAGAATTTCATCTAAATGGAATCATGTAGTACCCGTTCTTTTGTGTCTGGCTTCCCCTCACCAATGTTTTTGAGATTCATCCCCATTGCTGCAAGTGTCAGTAGTTCATTGTCACTCCAATCTTTCTGAAATAAGAGAGGTTTTTCTATTCCTAATGCTTTTGCTTCTCCCCTTCTCTCACTTTCCCTGTTGCTCTTCCCTCTCTCAGTTCCCTCAATTTCCAGTCTCACATCAGATGTGATTAAGTCATGTTTACGTCCCACAGGTTCTGTGAGCCATGATGTCTGTAAAGTGCTGGAATGTCACAAAGATGGCACCGTCACCCAGACTTATTCCTGAGTGGAAGGACTTGAAACTCTTCATAAATAATATGCTGAAGGATCTAAAGGTGACGTGTATGGGAGATCAGCACCTGGTGGGCTTGGACTAATTATCCCTGCCAGGGCAGCCTGTTCCTGGGCAGCATGTGAGCTCCTTGGGAGGAGCCCTTCCATACCCCTAAACAATTCCTCCCTCTAAACTAAGATGATAACAATTAAAACACATTATGCTGGAAACAAAACAAAACAAAACAAAACCAAAAAGTGAGTTCACATGGATTAAACAAGCAGGAGATACCTTTGTCTTTACATGTCAAGGACCCATGTTCTTTTTCTTTCTTTTTGCTATCCTTAATATTTTAGCTTATCATCTTAAGGTTGCAGGACGGTTCCTGTACTTCCAGGTATCAGCTTTAAATTGCAAGTAGGTAGAAGAGAGAAGGTCAGAAAGTACAGAGCTGTGCCAGCCTTAGAGTGCTACAGTTGCCACTCTGTATTGCCAGAATTTCTGGGGCCATGATCACCCTAAACAAGAGCTGAGTTTTACTGGGATAGAAGGAGGGGGATTGATACGCAGTAGGCAATAGTACTTCTAGGCACAGATACATTACTTGGGTTTAAGATAGTCTTTTAGAGTCTTCCTGAGAAAACCCTTTATACTGTTGAGTCAGTAAGTGAATCATTTGTACATAAAAGGAGGAGAGGAATGGTAATTAATGGAGTAAGGGGTTTGTAAATTAGCCTTCTGATTCAATGAAGAGGGATGGGAGATTGAGAGCTCAGATACCAGCATCCTTTCTCTCAACTCTGCTGCTGTCACTGAACCAGCAATGGCAGTGGAAGCTGTCTCCAGCATTGTGGTCTGTATTCTCCCAGAACACACAAAGATCTGAATATGACAAATATAAAGAGATTCTAAGTTGCCTCGGTATAGTCTCAGGTCCTTTGTGGATGCAGAGAAACTTGGGGAGTTAGATTCATGGAGTAGTGTTCAAGAGGCAGTATAGCACAAGCTATACTGCTGAGAAAGGGACCTCAGAAGTAGACTTATGAGCCTCGGTTTTGGCTGATCCCTACAAGGAGTTCATGTCCTTATGTCCTAGATATAAACTCTGTTACTGGAAGATAGTGTATGTTGGACATGTCCTACTGTGAACATGTTGAAAGACATATATCATCCTTAATACACCACACACACACACACACACACGCACCCTACGGGGTCAGAATACAGAATGTTAGAGCTGAAGCACTCCATGTTGTGAATAGCACACGTTTTCCTTGGATGCATATTGGAATAGTGAAAGAGGGACATGCCAAAGTGTCTAGCTCTGATGCCCACGGGCATGCCATGGGCATTCTAAGTCTGTGAAGTACGAGTTTCCCATAGGCAGTGTATCATGAGTGTGACGCTGACAGGAGTGGTCCTTTGGGTATAGGCAGGGACTTTGAAGAGTTGTTCCAACTGAGGTAGAGTATTTGCCAAGGTTGGATTGTTTTGTCTTACTCATATAGGATTGTATTCCTTTCTTCGGAAGTACTTATTTGTTTTGTACAGACATTTGTTAATTGTTTATGTAATGCCTGTTTCCCCCACTGGACTCTTATCTTTTGAAAGCTAAGGCCATGTCTCTCTTGCTCAGCATCATATCCCCAGTGTGTGTCCTAGAACATACCACCCTTTCTCAAGTGTTCCTCACTCACCTGAACCATGGAAAACAGATTTGAGGGGCTATTTTCTCATTTCTCTTAAGGCTGATACATAACTAGTAACATTCTAGATGCATAGGAGAGAAATTAATGCCTCATGTAGAATGGATACTTTAGGACATTAGGGCTTACTTCTTACGGAAACTTGGTAGAGAAAGGCTGGGAGGTACTTTGAATTAAGATGTGGGTGAGGGTGAGGGAGGGATAACTCCCCCAAATAGTGCTTTCCAGTGGTAGGGTAAATAAATGTTGGTTAATGAAAAAACAACAAATGTCCGCTAATCCTCAACAAATATTTATTAAATGAATGAGTGAGTGGCGACTTAGGCCTTTTAACAGGCCTCTTCTCTCTCAGTCTGCTGAGAAACCAAAGAATGAGGTGATTGTACTGAGTGACTGGCCTGAGACTCTGTACCAGGAGCCTCACCATCCCCAGAGCAAGCCTTTCATCTGCTTCTACTCCATCAACATCAACTATTTCGTCTCCTTAAACTGGGTGGAACCAGATTCAAACCCAATACAGGTAAAGCTACCTCCCTTTTTTTTCCTCCTTCTTAATCCACTTTATATTCATCATACCTCAACTGTCCTCATCTCAGAATGATGAGGGGGATTCTGAGTTAGCTCATTTTAACATCTATCTCCGTTTCTCAATCTGACCTGGATGCAGTGATCTTTTTCACCTCTAGTTTCAGGTCCAGAGAATTCATATTCCTTAGAAAGCAGACTGAAGGCCAAGGAAAGAGCCTTAAGAATCATGTTTCTATCCCATACCCAAATCCTAGTATTAGGAAACTCCCAAAGTTAAGTTCTTCGGTCTTTCCTTAGTCTTACAAGAGGGAACAGCAATCTAAACATTCAACACTTCATACCCCTTACTCTTGGGAGATCATCTGCCTCCATGGTCCAACTTTCATCTCTCATCCTCTTCTAGGCAGTACTTTGGATACAGAAGAAAGATACAGAAGCAGAAGGAACAATGGAGAAGATGATGTTTTGTGTGATGGATCAAGTACCACCCATTGAAGCAATGGTCCACACAGGTTCCTACCACATGTTAGTTGCTTACTGTGGTGATATGCACCTGTGGCTCTTTGGAGATCACCATCGAGCATTCATATCCCTGGGCACAGTGCCCTGTCGTTTCTTCATCAGCTGCCTCTGCTATGACCCAGAAACGGAGGTGCTGCTGTCTGGTACCTTGGGGGCTGTGGTTACCTGGCTTATCTTACCAAATGGCAGGGACCTCCAGATGGCACAAACAGTGCCCATGTCTGGTCATGAGCTTGTACAGGGCTTTTCCCTGAATGGCCCCAAGGGGTCTCTCCTGGCCCTTTGTGAGAATAAGGTAAGGGTCTTCACCCACCAGGGTCAGGGCCAGCTGAAAGAGGTAAGAAAGTTCACACCCATAGGCAGTGGCTCTTCCATCACCTGCTCCTTCACTTGTGTCTCTCAGGGATATTTCTATGCTGGAAACAAGGATGGAGAGATCCATGCTTGGGGTCTAGACCAGGGTAACTTCCTCCACAGCTTCCAGGCCCATTCTTCATCAGTTATATGTGTTCACAGCCGGCCAGAGATCCACACCTTACTGACAGCAGGCCGAGAAGGCACAGTAAGGGAATGGAACCTTGCTGTTGGGAACTTGCTGCGGCAGCTGGATATTGGTGACGGTCTGCGGCAACTGCAGTTTATTGATAACACCACTTTTTTCTGCCAGACTACCCACGCTTTCTCACTGCACCACCTGCCTTATTTTTATAACCTCTTCAATGTCTGTGGTTCTGCTCCTGAGCAGGTGCACCGGGTCTGCTGTGGCCGAAATTGGACTCGGATCCTGTGTGCCACTAAGGATGGTTTGTTGCGCTTCCTGTCTCCAGTGACAGGAGATCTCCTGGTTCTCACCTGGCCTCTGCTTGTCATGGATAAGGCTGTGGCTTGGGCCTATGACCCAGACAATGAGGAGCTCTTTGTGGCAACAGGCAGCTCAGAGGTGCTGGTGCTTGATGCAACGCGCTCGCCTTGCACAGCCAAGTATATGGTATGCACTTCAGTAAACTCTAGGGACAGAGTAAGTTGCCTGGCCTATGCACAGTCCCATTTGGGTATGGGCCTAGTAGGACTGATGTTCTGTGGGCATGACAGTGGCATTGTGAGAATCCTCTCCCACTATAGCTATGCCCGAATAGAAAAGGCTGTTCATTCTGGAGCAGTTTTGGCCCTGTCTACCCTGGAAGGTCCCCAGGAAAACTCCTTGCTCTGTTCCTATGGCATGGATAATACTGTATACCTGACAGAAGCTTTGCTGTGGAAGAACAAGGTAATCCTGCAGTCCATAAGCAAAATTCTCTGTAGTTGCCCCCTACAACACGTGATACTGCTGCCGGGTTCTGTGGGTGCCATCACTGACAACCACTGCTGGCGTCTCTGGCACTATCAAGATTTTCTGCAATCTGCAGAATCAAAACAAAGCTCTATGTTTGAAGAGACAAAATGCCTGCACCGGTGTGCCATCACTTCATTTGATGTCTGCTCCTCCCTGAAACTTTTTGTCACAGGGGGCATTGATGGCTCAGTCCGGATCTGGGACTTCCATGGTAGACTCATAACTGAGTTGGATTCAGCACTGCATTTTGGTCCACTCTGCTTTGCCAATAATCGGGGTGACCTGCTTTTGACTTTCAACCAGAGTCTTTACCTGGTATCATGCTTAAAATTGCTCCCTCCTGCTCGGCTGATTCACCTAGCTATCCTAAATAATGCAGATGAAATACAAGAAGACCCTAAACTCTTTCTGCCTAGCTTCTTCTTTTCTTTTGAAATAGTACTTGTACCCAAATTTGTCTATCTTGGACAAGGGCTGCAGGAATTACAGGGGCTAGAGGCCCTTGTTAACAAACGGGTCATTGCCTTTGACAATACTGTGCCCCATGTTGTAGAGGAAGAGAGACGTATGCCTTCTCTGATTCAAGTGGAACCCAAATTACATTTTTTGGAGGATAAGGATATTGCTTTTTCTATTCCTGACCCCAAGCATAATCATCCCCCACATGTGGTTCCTGCTCAACTACGGCTGGCTGGCTGGAATGGGTTGAACCCCTATCATAAACTGCATGGCTTCTTTGGTAAAGGGCGGCAATGGCCCTTTGCTCCTGATGGCTACATCCCCAACTCAGTTATCCGTGCCTGCCTTTGGCCTGACGGTACCCCAGTCTTCTTACGCCATGACCTGTACCCATCCTACCGAGATATAGACTGGGACGTGACTGAACCCATCAGACACCAGACACTGTCACCTATGCCTCTATCAGAAGAGAACATCTCAATGAGGAGAGAGAGGGATAAATCCAAGTGGTGGAAACGAACATTCTATGATGTTCTAACAAGCTTGATAAACCGAAATTGGGCAGGAAGAAAACTTGATGAAGGACTTCTAAATAATTTAATTGAGGCAATCCTCAGCCTCACAGTTTACTGTTCTATAGACCAGTACACGACATATATTAGTGCCCTGGCACAAATTTTTGCCACTTACCAAGTATCTCCAAGGTTGTGCTCTGAGACTGCCTGTCGCCTGCTGGAAGATACACTCCATCCCAACCCATGCATCCGTGAGCTAGCCTGGGAGGGGCTAGATATGCTTGGCATCATGAGCCATCTCTTTGCTGTTCCACTGAGTCTGGGATTGATGGACAGTGATGAAAATGTGCGGGCTAAGGCTTTGTACCTTATGATAAGAGTCACAGGCATCCAAAGTAAGAGCATGCTGGTAGGCCTGCTGAAGGAACAAGAAACCCTCCAAAAAATGCAGTAAGTTGTGTAGTGGCTTTCCCCCTTCTGTTTTTTCTAGCTCCTAACCTCCAGAATCTGGTTGCTTATTCTCCTTTTCTATAACCTTTTCTATTCTTTTCCTCCTACTATGTTCTTTGTTTCTCTTTGCTTTTCTCCCCAGTGCTTACCCTTCTTCTGATCCTTAAGATTCGTTGAGACTCAAGTCTACAAACTTCCAACCAAAAAAATATCTTTTATCTTCCTGATGACTTGATTCTTTGCTATCTTTGATTCTTTCTTCTTTACCAACCCTTTACTTCAGACTACTCTGTCCTAAATGGCCACTTTATCTCTGCCTCTTCAATTGTAATTTCTCCTCCTCCTCCTCCTCCTCCTCCTCCTCCTTCTCCCTGTCTTCCTTTCTTCCTTCCCTCCTCTTCCTCCTTCTTCTTCAAATCTAGTTTTATCACTGGCTTGGTATCATCCTTTTTTCCTCTTGACTTTTATAGGCGGGAACTTATTGGAGAAACCTCTCTGGACCAGCTGCTGGGGATCCAAGCTAACGACATCCAGTGCCTGCTTACACGGGTGGAGCAGCAGCTAAATGAAAACCTGACCTTGTCACACAGAGACCAACAACCTCCTTTTTCTTTAGACATATCAATGGATGGTGAACCTGAGACCTTTGTCAAACGAACATTCATACCTGAAGAGATCACCAAACGAAAGAAAAGAATGACATATGTTCAAGAAAAGAGAGAAAGTCTTAGTATGTATGGGGTAATAAATGGGGTATATTTGGGGCCCACCTTAGGACACCAAAAGACAGGGTCAGTAAGGCCAAGATATCTAAAATGGGGAAACCTGGGTGGTTCAGTCGGTTGAGCATCTGACTTCAGCTCAGGTCATGATCTCGTTCGAGTGTTGCGTAGGGCTCTCTGCTGTCAGCACGGTGCCCACTTCAGATCCTCTGTCCTCCTCTCTCTTTCAAAAATAAATAAACATTAAAAAAAGATATCTGAAATTATATCAGTGGGAACATAATTACATAGAGATTCTTTTCCATAGAAAGTAACCTTCCTGGGAAGGAAACACATATGCCACAACAAATAGCAAGGTCTTATTTATTCAGGATATGGAAGCTGGGATAAAATGACAAGCATTTCTGTGCCATAAAGCCTCAGTCCTCTTTGCATCTGTACTTCTTATGGAAGTTCATTGAACTGTATATTACAAAGGATACCACTCAGGGCCTCTGTTTTTTCTTAAATATTTTCCTCAATATCTCTGCAGTTAAAAAGGACCTGAGAGTTTCCAGAAAGAAGAGAGAGACAGAGCTTGTAAAATTTAGCTCTATGTTGGTGCCTTCAGAGGATGAAGGTGAACAGAGAGAGGCCAAGAAATCAGAGCTAATTGACACTGAGGATGTTGCCTTAGAGCCAGAGCTGCCACTAAGTACTTTCAGCCCAGCCAAATCTAAAGAGGTTGCTGAATCAAAGGAGGTCATGACAGAAGCTACAGAAGCTATGGAAGCCACAGAAGAAGGAAGAGGCCACATGGCAGTCACGGAGGCAGTGGAAGCCACACAGATTATGAAGGCCATAGATCAACATGACATGAAAGATTATGGAGAGATATTCCCTAAGCTGGAAAGACAAGAACACATGAAAAGACTCTGGGAAAGGGCAGTGGAAAAAAGCCGTGAAAAAGTAGCTGCGAAGTTGAAACAGAAAGAAAATTTGAAAGATATTTCAAAGATGACTGCAGAAGAGCCCAAAGAAAAAGTCATGCAGATTGCTGAGCAAGAAAAAGATACAAGGAAGAAACTTGGAAAGGGTGGCCAAGGTTTGGCTGGTGCCCCTGGACACACAGATGAATCAGACACCAGGTCTTGGCGGAATGACATTTGCTATCTTGCCACCTCAAGGATAGCAAGTTCCCATCCAGGAATGTTAAGGGATCTGGGTCAAGAATTGGTGGACTTGGCTCGGGTGATTCTTGCTCCCCAAGAGCCCAGTTGGGATCTATTCCAAGAGATCTGCCCCCTTTTAAAGGACTCCTCAGAATTGGAGGAAAGAGTGGTAGAAGAACCATCCACTATAACAGAAAAGGTGGATAAAGAGATTGTCGAGGAAGAAGTGACAGAGTTGGGAAGACAAAGGGGAAAAGAAGCATTAGAGAAGGACAAGGCATTTTCTCAAGTCAAGAAAAAGAAAGTTGCTTTCTTAGATAAACTAGCCTTACAGAAAAGGAAATTAAAAAAAGAAGCACGGGGACTGGCCAGGCAAGATGGGAAAATAGCTGAGGAAGAAAGGAAACTGAGTAAGCCAGAGAAGAAATTAATTCAGGGTAAGGAGAAACTGATCCAGGATATGAAGAAACTGACTCATCAGAAAGAAAAAATAGTTTGGGAGGAAAAACTACTGGCTTATCCACAAAAGACATTAACCAAGGAAGAGCAGAAGTTAGTTTTAGGAGAAAAGAAAGATACTGGAAAAGGGAAAAAACGACTAGGGGAAAGAAAGAGAGTTACCCAGAAAGAGGGGAGGGCAGCCCTGAAAAGGAGTAAGTGGGACTGGGAGAAGATTATGATGGCCCATGAAGAAGACATGTGGCCCCAGGAAGAGGTGTTGCCTGTCTGGGGAGAGAGGAAATTGTCCCAGGAAGAGGAAGAGCTGTGTGAGGAAGATGAGCTGAGTGAGGAAGAGGAGGAGCCCTGTGAGGAAGAGGAGTTCAGTGAGGAAGAGCCAACTGAGGAAGAAGAGGAACTGGCCTGGGATGAAGAGGAACTAATTCTGTACTTAAAGAAACCAGTTAAAGGTAGGAAGAAAAAGTCCCACAAAAAGAAGAAACACATTCAAGGTATAGAGAAACATGTTGAAGAAGAGGCCCAGAAAAGGGGGGAATTAGCCCAGGAAGAGGAACATTTGTCTAGCGAAGAGGAGGGACTGTCTGGGGAAGAAGAAAAACAGGCATCAGAAAAGGGCAGCTTGGCAGAGCAAGAAATTAAATTGACCACAGAGAAGAATAAATGGTTAAAAAAGAAAAAAGAGGCCTATAAAAAGAAACAAATCCAAGAAAATGAAAAACAAGTTGGGAAACAGGAGAAAGAAGACCAGAAAGAGAGGCAGGCTAAGAAAGAGGAGAAAAAAGCCAAGGACAGACAATTATCCTGGGAAAGAAAGAAACTGGGCCTAAGGGAAGAGGAAAAGCAGGGGGAAAAGGAGAGAAGGGCCCAGAAAGAGGAGAAAACGACTGAGAAGAAGAGGCAATGGGCCTGGGAAAAAAAGAAAGCAGACTCAGGAGAGGAGGAAAAAGCTGGGGGGATGAAGAAATGGTCACAAGAAGAAAAGAAACAGGCCCGGGAAGAAAAGAGACGGGATCAGAAAGAGGAAAAATTGGTTCAAAAAGTGGAGAAACAGGCTGAGGATAAAAAACAATGGGCCAGAGAAAAGATGAAACTGGTCCCAGAAGAAGAGAAAAAGATAGAAGAAATTAAGAAAGTGTTCCCTCAAAAAGAGAAACGGGCCATGGTGGGGGAAAAACAAGCTAAGAAAGAGGAGAAATGGGTTGGGAAAGACAAGAAAGCCACTGACAAAAAAGAACAACAGACCCACAAAAAAGAGCAACTAGCCCTACAAGAGCAGATACAGGCCCAAGAAGAGAGAATATGGGGTCAGAAAGAGGAGAAAGAGAGCGATAAAAAAAAACAACGGGCTTGGGTAAAAGAGAAAATTTTTGTAGAAAGGGAGGAACACGCTGGTGAAGTGGAGAAAAAGTCCCAGGAAAATGAGGAAAAAGCATTGAAGAAAAGACTGACCCAGAAAGACAGTGAATTGGCCAAGGAGAAGAGGCATATTGCTAAGAGAAAAAAAGCAGTATCCAGAAAGGGGATTGGCATAACTAAGAGAAAGAAAAAAACTAAGGAAGAGAAAGAAGTTGTGGAAGAAGAGGAATTGTCCCAGGAAGAGAGGGAATTGGCCTATGACATTAGGATCAAGGAGATGGGTGTTGCCAAGAAAAAAAGGAAAAGAACCAAAGAGGAGAGAATACAGGCAGTGAGGAAACTGGATATGGAGAAAGGGATTTGTTCTGAAGACAAAGAGGCTAGTTCCAGGTTAAAAGATATAAGGAAGAAAGAGAGTAACCTGTTCAGGATCCTGGCTAAAACAATTAGAAAAATGAGTATAGTGCTACCAGAAGAAACAGAAATATGTGAGGAAGAGAGATCATTCATGGCAGGGAAGAGTGAAATGGATGGCCAGAAGTGGGAATTTTTTAAGGAACAGGGGGAAATAATGAAAGAAGAGAAGGAGCTGGGTCAGGAAGAGGGAAAAGTAGATGATACGCTGGCCACCAAAGAGAGAACACTGACTGATGGAGAGAGCTTGAAGGAGAACCGAAAGTTACTACAGAAGGTCCAGGGAAAGATACTATTAGATAGAGTCCAGGTAGAGAGTATATTAAAGGAAGTCCAGGAACAAAATATGTTAGGAAAAAAGCAGCTAAAGAAACTTCTGAGGAGAATTGAGAAGAATAAACTAAAAAAGACTCCGCTGAAGTGGTTATTAGAGAATATCAGAGATACTCTGTTTGAAGGCTTATCTGAGAGTTTTATTGGGAAGGAAATAAAGGAAGGTCCAACTAAGAAGGGGAAAGAGGAGGAGAGCATTACTGAGGAAGAAAAGGAAGGGATTCTGCCCAGGAAGGAGAAAGGGAAATATGTAATTAAGAAGAAGAAAAAGAAGGTAAGCCTGAGTGAAGAGAAATTGAAGGAGAATTTGGCTAAGAAGCATAAAAAACAAAGTTCATCCCAAAGAAGGAGAAAGGGAAAGAGGTTGACTCAAGAGAACGAGAGGCTGAGTAAGAAGAAAAAAGAGGGCCCACATGAGGAGGAGAGCCTGAATGAGGAGGAGGAGAGCCTGAGTGAGGAGGAGGAGAAGGAGAGCCTGAGTGAGGAGGAGGAGAAGGAGAGCTTGAGTGAGGAGGAGGAGAGCTTGAATGAGGAGGAAGAGGAGAGCCTGAGCAAGGAGGAGGAGGAGACCCTGAGTGAGGAGGAGGAGAAGGAGAGCCTGAGTGAGGAGGAGGAGAAGGAGAGCTTGAGTGAGGAGGAGGAGAGCTTGAATGAGGAGGAAGAGGAGAGCCTGAGCAAGGAGGAGGAGGAGACCCTGAGTGAGGAGGAGGAGAAGGAGAGCCTGAGTGAGGAGGAGGAGAAGGAGAGCTTGAGTGAGGAGGAGGAGAGCTTGAATGAGGAGGAAGAGGAGAGCCTGAGCCAGGAGGAGGAAGAGAGCCTGAGCCAGGAGGAGGAAGAGAGCCTGAGCAAGGAGGAAGAGGAGAGCCTGAGCCAGGAGGAGGAAGAGAGCCTGAGCCAGGAGGAAGAGGAGAGCCTGAGCCAGGAGGAGGAGGAGAGCCTGAGCCAGGAGGAGGAGGAGCACCTGAGCCAGGAGGAGGAGGAGAGCCTGAGCCAGGAGGAGGAGGAGCACCTGAGCCAGGAGGAGGAGGAGAGCCTGAGCCAGGAGGAGAGCCTGAGCCAGGAGGAAATGGAGAAGATAGAGAAAAGGGAGAAGGAGGAGGAAAGACAGAAGGATGGGGAAAGCAGACTTATGGAGGTGATACTCCCAGAAGAGGGAGTATTGAAAACAGAGCTCTCCAAGGAGGAAGTGAGCTTATCAAAGCTAACAATAGAAGATGAGTCTCTTGCTGAGAAAAGAAAAGGTACAACTAGAAGGAAAATGCCTTTTAAGAAAGAAAGATTGCTTGATGGAAAGAGAGATCCCATACTTAGGGATAAAGTCATGTGGCCAACAGTTCTGAAAAGCCCCTTCAAAATGCCACTCCCAGTAGCTCTGGAAAAACAGAGAATGCCCAGGAAAGTGTTAGGGGATCATTTAGATTTGAAAGGTCAGGAAAGTCAACTTCTTGGAGCACACCCTGAGACAAGTTCTTGGAGAAGACAAGAGGATGTGCTCTTGGAGAAAGCTAGGGGTATGTTTTTACAAGGGAGGGGAACAGGCTTACAGGCCCAGATCCCAGAAGGGCTCCATAGGCCAGAGTCCCATTTATCTGATATGATCAGGAAACCACAGAAACCTGAACATAGACCCAAAGGTGACATGTGGAAGTGGTTCTTGAAGTCCCGGGATTTGCCAATGGGGAAAACTGAGGGCCAGGTCGTAGGCCCAGCCCTAGCCTCAGCCCCATCCCTTACGTCTGCACCAGCTGAAAGGCCACGCTACTCAGAAGCAAGCTTCTCAGATGAGGACTGGATTAAAAATGCCTTAATAAGGCTGGAAGCGGGAGAGCAGCTTTCCAGGAACAGTTTCCAAAGACTGCACCAGCTCCTCAGAAACTTCACTTCAAAGGGATACTTGAAATGGATGCATCTATACAATCTTAAAGCCATTGCTAAACACTTCAGGAAGAACCTAGAAGTAAGTCATGCAGACATATCACAACCCTATAAGGATGTTTTGAGTCCAGTGCACTTAAAAGGGATCCCTCCAATTAGAAGAAAAGAAAAATGGAGCCGGCTAGAGCCATTCCCTGTTGTTGAAGCAGTGTTACCATTGGCTGCCACAAGGCCTCAAACCCCACACCGTCTCAGTTGGCCTCTCTTAGATGAGTCCTACAGGAAGAAGCAGGCACAACAGTTATCTTCTGCTGTTAAGCAGATGTTGAACCTTTATCCAGTCAGAAAGGATGTTCCTACAACGGTCTATCCCTCTGTGGATATAAAATCCCTGGACTTGATATTCCAGAAAGACTTCCAGGTCTTGAGGGAGAAAGGAGAGCTCTCCAAATTTCACAAGGCAGAGAAGGAAGCACTGCCCATCCCTTCACCAGTATTCCCATCAACCACCAAGAGGATTCCAGTCCCAAAGGCTATAAACTGGCATTTTTTAGGAGAACCTTACAGGAGTGCTCGGGTACAGCAGTTATCCAATGCCCTCAAAGAGATGGAAATGCAACACTTTTATCCTATCATGCGTGAGATTTTCACAGGTGCCCATGACTCTGTGGACAAACAAACTCTAGCTTTGATGTTTCAGAAGGATCTCAGAGCTTTTAAGGGAAAAGACAGGCCCCTCACATTGCCCAAGTTGAAGAAGGCGCAGCCCGTCTCTAAGAAAAAGGAAAAGCTGCCTCGATGGGAGACATTTGTGGCACTCTACTATGTTTTGCGGACATTGCAGCAACGATATGCAAAAGACTGCACTGCTTGGATGGAACAGTTTTACCAACTCATGGATCTGTACCAATTTAAGTCCCCCCAAATCCAGAGGCTCCTACTACAGTTGCTGCAGAGAGAGGCACTCCAACCTCAAGAGACCATCTACAAAAAGGCCCTGAAAGCCAAGGAGCTGGTACTTGGTGAACGGTTGTTCTATGGCCTGTTTTGTGGTCATTCTTGTGCCCCTGCAGGTCCTCTCAAGTTCCATGATGTTGTACCTCTGCCTGGGAAGAGCAAGGTGCATACTATCCAACCTGTGGGCATTGCCCAGTATGGGTTCCTAGAACTTGCCTGGAAAAGTCTACCCCAAGTCAGTCCTTACCTTATTGAGAGGCTGCCCAACATCTCTACTCCAACTCTATGATTTGGCCTAACATTAGGACTTTGGGACCTTGCTGGGAAATAAGCCTGGCCATAGATTTTAAGCCTCCTGTACCCACTTCAAGGTGGGCCTAAACAAGTATTTGTATTCATTTGGCTCCAGAAACCTGCTACCTTGTACTGAATAAAATGACATTTCTCATTTGTAACAAACATTTTGATTTCTCTTTCTTCCCCAGCCTAGGATCCCCATAGAAAGTAGACAGAGAAAACAGATAATCTTTGTCCTCACAGGACTGATTGTTTTTTGTCAGTGGGTACATCCTTTGGAGGGTAGGGGCCAGCATTTGATCAACTTTTGATAGAAAAGTCTGTCCTGGAACTCTTTTTTCTTTGGTTAGTATTTCCTCCCTCAAAAGTTCCTAGGAGGAGAGTGTCTGGTGCAGCTGGGCTTTTATTTATTTAGCATTAATCTGAGAGGAAGCAGAGAAGACTCATAATTTTTCCCCTTCATAAACTTTGATCTGTAGTTCCTGAACATCTCTAAGCCTTAGCGTTCTCATCTACATAATGGGGAAATAGAGTGAAATAATGATTAAGAATGCCAACTTTGAATTCAGAAAAACTCTCATTCCAGTTCTTTTTCTGCCATTTATTAGCTCTTTAATCTTAGCTTTTGGTTTCCTCAAAGTAAAATGGTGATAGTAACAACTACCTTAGTGAAACACTTAACAGAATTCCTGGAATACAGTTCTCTCTCCCTCCCTTTCCCTCTCTCTCTCTCTATCATAGGTAGCTATTTTAATGGGAGTTAAGTGTGTGAATGAGAATGTGGGTTATAAGACTCAAACAGGATTTGAATCCCTGCCTTTCAATTTGACATATAATCTTGAGCCAGTGATTTCACCTAAGCCTCAGCTTTTTATTTTTTATTTTCAATTGTTTATTGTAAGCCTCAGTTTTATCATGTGCAAATGAGGCTCATTGTGAGGCTCAAATGTGATTCTGGCTACACCCATTTTAGTGTATTGGGCTAAAGGAGGTGCCTGGGACCTCAAGAGAGTTTGAGAATACCTTGAGAAAGGGAACAGAGCTCAAGGAGACAGTCTGCAAGAGTAGGGGAGGAGTTCAAGCACAAAGGAGGTGCTTGGAAGCCCAAGAGATCTTGGGCATCAGAAATCAGACTGCTGAGGGAAGTGACAAATTCTGAGGGAAAAAAAAAGTTTGGGAGTCCAGATCAGAAGCTTGGGAGTAAGAGATCTCAGGGGAGAGGTCTGAGAGCCCAAAGGGAACAGCTGGAGTTGACAATGTACAGAAGCTAAGAAGTCCTGGGAATAGATCCCATGCTCAGCAAAGGCATAAAAGTGATGAGCAGAAGAAGCAGATTTTGAGGTTAGAGGAGCCAGGAAGCCCTGGAAGGAGCCAGAGCTCAGGGGAGATCCCTGGAAGCTTAAGAGAGGTGCACAAAGTGCAATGGGGAAGGGTAGGAGAAAAGGGAAGAAACAAAACTTTGAGAAGACTGCAAGCTTCCAGGGAAGGAACTAGACCCCAAAAAGCAGTCTGCAAGGTCAGAATAAGTTGAATAATTCCAAAGATTTAAAACATATACTTATACATGGAGGAATTCCCTCCTGTGAAACAATAAATTATATATAGATGTTTTTTGCTTCTGGCTCCTGCTAATAGTTGGTCTTTGACCCTTGTTTCTGACACAGAACTCCTAAGTCCCTTGGAATCTCCTGGGAGATAGAAAACTCTTTTTGTTCTAATGAGATGATTCTTGGTGGGCTCCTAGGAGGGGCTGGTCACTAGAAAGACCAAGCCATGTATAGAAGCTTGGGGCTTTCAGCCACCTCTCCCATTCTCTAAATAAGGGCTGGAGATTGAGTTAATGATCAGTCATGCTACATGATGAAGCCTCCATAAAACCCCCAAAGTGTGGGGTTCAGGGAGTTCCAGGTTGGTGAACACATCTATGTGCCAGAGGGTGGTGCACCCGAACTCCATGGGGCAGAAGCTCCTTCACTTAGGACCCTACCAGAGCATCCCGATGTATCTCTCTGGCTGTATGCTTTAACATATTCTTCATAATAAACCAGCAATAGTAAGTAAACTGTTTTCTTGGGTTCTGTGAGCTGTTGTAGCAAATTATTGAACCTGAGGAGAGGATTGTGGGAGCCCGTGAATTCTATCCAAGTCAGACAGTTCTGGGTAACCTGGGTACCAACTACTTGCGATTGGGGTCTGAAGCAGAGGGCAGTCTTGTAGGACTGAGACCTTGGGGGTTCGTGCTTACTCTGGTTAGTGTCAGAATTGAACTGCAGGACACCAAGTTCATATTGGAGAATTGGTCTGTGTGGGGAAAAAAACCACACATCTGATGTCAAAAGTGTTGTGTGAGTAAGAAGACAGCCCCCCCCCCATCAAATATCTCCTCAAATATCCTATGTATTTCCAGAAGAGGGGGAAAATAAGATGAAAAGTATTAAATTGTGTTTACTGTAAGGAAAACCGTTAATAGTTTACTAAAAGGTTTGCTACAGCGGGGAAATGAAGAAATTTGTTTTTCTTAAACACTAGGGAATTTTGCCAAGCTTTTTACAATCCCAGAAATAATAGAGCCATATAGAAGAAACTAAGCTTGACTTATTTATATCAGAACAACTTTAAAAATAATTTTTAAATGTGGTAAATTATACATAACAAAATTTACCAGTTTAGCCATTTTCAGTGTACAGTTTAGTGCAGTAAATACATTCACGTTGTGCAACCACCAGTGTCCATCCAGAGAATGTTTTTCACCTTACAAAATTAAAACTCTGTTCTCAGGGGCACCTGGGTGGCTCAGTCAGATAAGTGTCCAACTCTTTTTTTTAAATTTTATGTTTATTCATTTTTGAAAGACAGAGACCGAGCACAAGCAGGGTGGGGTGAAGAGAAAGGGGGACACAGAATCTGAAGCAGGCTCCAGGCTCTGAGCTGTCAGCACCAGAGCCCGACGTGGGGCTCGAGCTCATGAACTGTGAAATCATGACCTGAACCAAAGTTGGACGCTCAACCCACTGAGCCACCCAGGTGCCCCAATAAGTGTCCAACTCATGATTTCGGCTCAGGTCATGATCTCATGGTTCATGAGATTGAGCCCCACGTTGGGCTCTACACTGAGAGCTTGGATCCTGCTTGGGATTCTTTCTCCTCCTCTCTCTGCCTGTCCCCTGTTTGCATGTGCTTGCTCTCTAGCTCTCTCAAAAGCAAAAACAAAAACAAAAAACCAAAACTCAAAAAACCATTCCCATTATATAATAACTCCCCATTCTCCCTACCCCACCGCTCCTGGCAACTATCATTCTACTTTCTGTGTCTATGAATCTAAGTACTTGCTATGAGTGGAAACTTAAAGTATTTGTCCTTTTGTGACTTATTTCACTTAGCATAGTGCCTGTCTTCAGGGTTCATCTATGTTGTAGCAGGTGTACAATATTCCATTGTATGTATAGACCACATTTTGTCCATCCATTTATCTGTCGGTGGGCACTTGGGTTGCTTCCACCCAAATTTTGGCTATTGTAATGCTGCAGTGAACATGGGTGTACAAACCTCTCTTCAAGATCTTAAAATTGTTTTTGGTATACACCCAGAAGTGGAATTGCTGAGTCATATGGAACTTCTATTTTTTTTTTAGAAATGGTCAGCTGGTATAATTTTAAAAATACCATTAGGGTCCATTCTAGTGATTGTCTTGACTTTCTGCAGTAATCTAAATCTGTGTTTCACAAACTTTGAAATAAAGTATAAGGCTCCTTATGTGTATTTAAAATTTTGTTTTATTTTAAACATTTATTTTATTGAGGTGTAACTAACATGCAGTGAAAGGTACAGCCATTAAACTTTCAGTTCGATGAGTTTTGACAACTGTATACACCCTTGTAACAACCACACAAAGTAAAATATTTCCAAATGGCCCTTTCCAGTTCTTTTGTGCCCTGTTCCAGTCACTTTTCCAGCTCCCTCCTTGAAGTAACCACTCTTTTATTACCTTTAGTTTTTCCTGTTCTTGCACTCCATATAAATGGAATTATAAAGTATGTGAACTCCTGTTTGGGGTTTATTTTGCTTAACATATTTTTTGAGACGCATCTATATTGTGCATATTAGTTTTTCCTTATTGTATGAACACACCATGATTTATTTATTCTCATGTTGATGGATGTTTGAATTATCTCCAGGTAGATGTATCATGAATGAGGCTGCTATGAACACTCTTGGATAAGTGTTACTATGGATGTTTTCATTTCTCTTGGGCAAATACTTCAGGATGGAATTTAGGTTTATAAGAATATTTTCCCAAAGAGGTATCACTTTATACTCCCCAATGCTATTTATGAGCATTCCAGTTGTGCCACATACTTGCCAACATTTCACGTTGTCATGTTCTTTTATTTCTAGTAGGCATAGATAATTTTCATGGGCATAGGTATTTCATTGTGATTTAGTGCTGATTAAGTTGTGTTGACCCCATCGCTTCTCGGCCTTTTGGCTAAGAACAAGTGAAGTTGTGTTGACCCCTTTTTTCTAGTGCTTATTGGCCATTTTTATATCATTTGTGAAGTGTCTAAGTCATTTGTGCCCCACCCCTTTAAATTGGGTTGTCTTTTTGATTTAAAGATGTTCTTGTCTATTACCAATGTTTTATGATGAGCAGATATATTTTGATGAAGTTCAACATATCATTTCTTTCATGGTTAGTGCATTTTGTGTCCTGTTCAAGAAAATTTTGCTTTCTCCAACCAAAATGATAAAGATATCCATCTATGTTTTCTTCTAGAAACCTTATGGTTCTGGGTTTAACATTTAGCTCTATGATCTATCTCAAATTAATTTGTGTGTATGGGGTAAGATGCCAAGTTTCAATCTTTTTTCCCACAGAGATAGCTAATTGTTCCAAATATCATTTGTTAAAACTTTCTCATTGACTTGCACTGGTTCTTCTGTCAAAAATTAATTGACAGTAATTATTTCAGGGCTCTGTTCCATTGATACATTTGTCCTTAAATCAATGGCATACTACCTTCATTATTGTTGACTGGTAAGATCTGGTAGTGTCTTCCAATTTTGCTTTTTTTAAAAATATTATTTTCTCTCTCCTAGATCCTTTGCATTTCCATATAAAATTTCAAATCAACTAGTAATTTCTTCAAGAAAGGCTGCTGGAATCTTTGAAAGGGGATGCATTAATTTTATAGATTTAGGAAGAATGGAGATTTTAAGAATATTGAACCATCCAATGAACATGGAATCTCCCCCACTTGTTTAGGTCTCCCTTGATTTATCCTAACAATAGTCAATTAGTTTTCAAAATAGAGATCATAACACATCTTTTAGGCAGATTTAATCCCTAATAATTTGATGATTTTGATGTTATGGTAAATGGCATTGTTCATTTCATTTTCCAATTGTTGGTAGAATATAGCAATATAGTTGAATTTTGTATATTAACCTTATATCCTAGGAAGTTGATACACTCATTAATAATATTCTAAAAATATTCTAGAGTTATTTTCATATGTAAGCACGTTATTTGCAAATAAAAGTTTTATATCAGTAAGCAGAGGACACTTGCTGTCAGTCAAGACAGAGAGACCCAATTTGGAGATTTGTCTTATCACCATCATTTTTTTGTTTACTTAGCTACTTAGCTTTTTAAGGAACTAAATTCTTCAACTTATAATTGCTTTAAAAAAGTTTTATTTCATCTTTTCTCATATTTATTCTTTTTATTATAATGTCACACCGGCTAGGACTTCAAATATGATGTTGAATACAAGTGAGAACAGGCATTCTTACATTATTCCCAACCTTAGGGGAAGGTGTTCAAAAGTTCACCATTAAATATGTTAGCTGTATGTTTTCCTACATTCCTTTTATCAGGCTGAGGAAATTTCTTTCTGTTCTTAGTGTGCTGAAAGCTTTTATCATGAGGGTGTTGAATTTTTGTTGGTAAACTTTAACAGAAAAGTTGTGAAGATAGCAGAGATTGTTCCCATAAACCACACACCCAGTTTTCCCTATTGTTATCTTACCTTATTATGGTACACTTGTCACAATTAATGAACCGATACTGATAAAGTATTAACCTGATAACATTTTTCAGATTTCCTTAATTTTTACCTAATGTCTTTTTTTTTTTTTTTTTTTTCCTGTTCCTGTATCCCATCTAGGACACCATGTTACATTTAGTTGTCATGTTCCCTTAGGTTCCTCTGGCTCTGACAATTTATCAAACTTTCTTTCTTCTGATGACCTTGGAAGTTTTGAGGAATACTAGTTAGGAATTTTGTAGAATGTCCCTCCAATGAGAGGCTGATTTGTCTGATATTTTTCTCAATTGTGGGTTAATGGGTTTGGGGGGAGGAGGAAGACCACAGAAGTAAAGTACCATTCTCATCAAATCAAATCAAGTAGAATACTACAGACATAAAATTTCACTGATGAAGTTAACTTGATAACCTGAGGCTATATATGTCAGATTTTTCCATTGTAAAGTTAATTCTTTTTTCCCGTTTCCATACGGTGTTATTTGGAATGAAGTCATTATGCACAGTCCACATGCAGGGAATGGAGAGTTTTTATAATGCACGTTCTTGAGGGTGGAGTTATCTACATACATTATTTGAAATTCTACTGCATGGGAGATTTGTTTATTCTCCTCCATTTACTTATTAAACCATTTATTTACATCATGTACTTCTGGATATTTACTTTTTATGTTGGGTTATAATCCACTATGACTTTATGTATTTTGTTCCTTAATTTGTTCCAGTGCTAGTTATTGGGAACTTTTTTAGTTGGCTCCTGTATCCTTTTGACTCACCCCTTTCATTGTGGGCTTTTAAAAAATTGAGATATAACTGGCATATAACATTGTATTAGTTTTAGGTGTATATACAGTGAGCTTTATATATATATATATATATATATATATATATATATATGTGTGTGTGTGTGTGTGTGTGTGTATATGTATATATATATACATATATATATACATATATATATAGTGAAATGATTACCAAATCAGTAAAATTAATATCCACCACCACATATAATTACAAATTTCTTCCAATGATGAGAACTTTAAATATTTAGTCGCTTAGCAGCATTCAAATATATAATACAGTACTGTCAACTATAGTTACCATGCTGTACATTATATCCCCACAACTTACTTATAACTGGAAGCTTGTACCATTGGGCTATCTTCTTCCATTTCACCCACTCCCCACTCCTTGCCTATGGCATCCACCAATTTGTTCTCTGTATTATGAATTCAGTTTTTTTGTTTTAGATTCCGCATCTAAGTGAAAACACAGTGTCTCTTATTTCATTTAGCATAGTGCCCTCGAAGTTTATCCATGTTGTTGCAAATGACAGTATTTCTTTCTTTTTTTATGGCTGAATAATATCCCTGTGTGTGTGTGACATTATCTTTATCCATTCATCTGTAGATGGACACCTAGGCTGTTTCCATGTCTTGACTAATACTGCAGTGAACATTGGAGTGCAGACATCTTTTCAAGATATTGTTTCCTTTGGATAAATACCCAGAAGTGGAATTGCTGGATATGGTAGTTGTTTTTAATTTTTTGAGGAACCTCTATACTGTTTTCCATAGAGACTTTACCAATTTACATTTCTAACAACAATGCACAGGGTTCCCTTTTCTCCACACTCTTAGGGTTATTTCCCCAACACTTGTTATTTCTTGTCTTTTTAATGATAGCCATTATAACATGTGTGAAAGAATATCTCATTATAGTTTTAATTTGCATTTCTCTGATGATTAATGATGTTGAGCACCTTCCCATGCACCTATTGGCCATTTATAAATCTTTTCTGGAAAACTGTTCAGTTCCTCTGTCCATTTTTTAAGTTGGATTGTTTTTTCCTACTGAGTTGTAGTTCTTTGCATATTTTGGATACTAATCCCTTATCAGATATATAATTTGCAAATGTTTTCTCCCATTCTGTAGGTTGCCTTTTCATTTTGTTGGTTTCCTTTGCTGTGTAGATGCTTATGTTTGATGTAGTCCCACTTGTTGTTTTGCTTTTGTTGACTTTGCTTTTGTATCAAATCCAACCACACGCCTAATGTCAAGAAGCTTATCCCCTATGTTTTCTTTTAGGAGTTTTATGGTTTCAAGTCTTATGTTAAGTCTCTGATCCATTTTGAGTTGATTTTTGTATAGAGTATAAGATCATGGTCCAGTTTCCCCAATAGCACTTATTAAAGAAACCATCCTTTCTCCATTGTATATTCTTGGTTCCTTTGTCATAAATTGACCATAATAGCATGGCACATTTCTGAGCTCTATTCCATTCCACCCATTTCTGTGTCTGTTTTAATACCAATACCATACTGTCTTGATGGCTATAGCTTTGTGATGGTTTGAAATCAGGAAGTGTGATGCCTCCAGTTTTGTTTTCTCAAGACAGCTTTAGCTATTCAGTATTTTGATTCAATACACATTTTAGAATTCTTTGTTCTATTTCTTTGAAGAATGCCATTGGAATTTTGAAAGAGATTGGATTGAATCTGTTGATTACCTTGGGTAGTATGGACATTTACACAATATTAATTCTTCCAATACATGAACACAAAGTATCTTCCCATTCATTTGTATCTTCAATTTCTTTCATCACTGTCTTATACTTTACAGTATACAGGTCTTTCATCTCCTTGGTTAAATTTATTCCTAGGTAGGGGCACCTGGGTGGTTTAGCCTGTTAAGCATCCAACTCTTGGTTTTGGCTCAGATCATGATCTTGTAGTTCATGAGTTCAAGTCCCATATTGGGCTCTGCACCTACTCCCCACTC
The DNA here is from genome assembly GCF_018350155.1 of Leopardus geoffroyi. Lineage (NCBI taxonomy): Eukaryota > Metazoa > Chordata > Mammalia > Carnivora > Felidae > Leopardus > Leopardus geoffroyi. Next base: position 15,997,499 of record NC_059335.1, read on the forward strand.
ACTCTCTCTCTTAAAATAAACTTAAAAAAAAAAAAAAACTTTTAAAAATAAACTTAAAAAAAAAACACATTTTTTCATGCAATTACAAATGGGGTTTTCCTAATTTCTAATAGCTTATTATTCATGTACACAGACAACTGATTTTTGTATATTGATTTCGTATCCTGCAACTTATTAGTTCTTTAGGTGGTCTTTAGGGTTTACGATATATATATATATATACACATATATATATATATATGTGTGTGTGTATATATATATATATATACGTGTGTGTGTATATATATATATATATGCGCAAATAGAGACAGTTTTACTTCTTCCTTCCCAATTTGGATGCCTTTTATTTTTCTTGCTTAATGGTTCTAACTAGGACTTCCAGTACTATGTTGAATAAAAGTGGTGAGTGTGGACACTTTTGTCTTGTTTTTGATCTTGGAAAACAAGCTTTCAGCTTTTCACTGTTTGGTATGATTTTATCTGTAGGCTTGTCATATATGGCTTTTATTATGTTGAGGTACCTTCCCTATACACCCACTTTGTTCAGAATTTTTATCATGAATCAATGTTTACTTTTGCCAAATGACTTTTCTCCATCTACTGAGATGACTATATGGTTTTTATTCATTTTATTAATGTGATATATCACATTGATTTGTAGATGGTGAACTATCCTTTCAATTTGGAATAAATCCCACTTGATCACAGTGTAGGATCTTTTCAATGTATTGTTGAATTTGGTTTGCCAATATTTTATTGAGGATTTTTGCATTCATGTTTATTAGGGATATTGGACTATAATTTTATTTTCTTGTGGTATCTTTGGTTTTGGTATCAGGGTAATGCTGGCCTTGTAAAATGAGTTTGGAAGTATTCCCTCCTCTATGTTTTGGAAGTTTGAGAAGGCATTGGTTCTTTAAATGGTTGGCAACATTTTTTTTTAACTGTGTCATCAGGATTCATGTGTTTCTTCAGTACTGGGAAATTCTCAAATGTTAACATTCTTCTTATTTCCTCACCCTCGTTTGCTCTATTGATTCCTCTGGAACTCTGATTACAATTTGGCACTTATTCAATGATATTTTGGCCTCTCATAGTTTCTATCTCTGTGCATCTAAATTATCTTCTTTTTGGGGTGCCTGGGTGACTCAGTTGGTTGAGCGTCTCTTGATTTCAGCTCAGGTCATGATCCGAGGGTCACGGAATCAAGCCCCAAATCTGAACACATGCTGAGTGTGTTCTTTCTCTCTATGCCCCTCTCCCCTTCTCTCAAAAAAAAAAAAAAAAAAAGTTTAAAAAATCTTTATAAAAAATAACTTATCTTCTAATTTCCTCTAATTGTTAAATCACTCTTCCCACCCCCCCCCAGGTGTATCAAACCAATTAACTGCTTTAAGTCTTTTTTTTCAAAACTGCCTCGTGTTTTTTAATAGTATTTGCTTTCCCTGTGTATTTTCATACCTATTTCACCTATCATTTTAATAGTTACACTATAATCTCCAAGCAGTAGTTCTATTTACTGACAGGAATAAGTCTAGCCTGGAAGTGTCGAGAAATGAATGGATAACAAATCTGTAGAAAAGGTGAGTGGCTTTCCCCCACCTCAGGCCCATAAGGGAGTGCCACTAACATTAAATACAGAGAGGTAAGGGCAAAAATTACTATACTTGGAATACCAAGGAAGTAAATTCAGTCTCTTGCTCAAACTAAGCTATGCTCAGGGAAGTTCAAGAAATTCCTGGTCCTGGGGCACCTGGGTGGCTCAATCGGTTAAGCGTCGGACTTCAACTCAAGTCATGATCTCACGGTTCATGGGTTTGAGCCCTGCGTCAGGCTCTGTGCCGGAGCCTGGAGCCTGCTTCAGATTGTGTCTCCCTCTCTCTCTGCCCCTCCCCCACTTGTGCTCTCTGTCTCTCAAAAATAAACATTAAAAAAATTTTTTTTAATAATAAAATAAAAAATAGAAAAAGAAATTCTTGGTCCTGATGTGGATCCCCAGAACCCTTCCTTGTTGTAAGGGAAGCTGTGAGCCTCCTCTGTGAAAACTATGAGGGAGAATGAACATGGCATATGCGTGAAGATGGCTATTTTCAGTCTCCCCTCTAGAAAGAGACTCAAAATCCCTGGTCCTGAAGGAGTGGTTATTGTCCAGACTTGCTCAACATATTTGGGCTGTAGAAGCACTTTTTCAAATAAGTCAGTTTGGGAGACAGAAGTCAAGACTATTCTCTCATGAAGTTAAATATATATATTATATTTACAGTATGCACCAGCAAAGTTTCTGAAGCGGCTGAGATTTTACCCTATGTATGGCTAGTGAGCTAGCCTATTATTGTTTCATGGAAGCTGGCAGAAGACAGGTGATTTCTGGTTGAAAACAAAGGACTTTACTCACAATACACGAAGAAGCTTGAGCTTCATGTTTGTGTCAGTTCTCCATGCCCCCAAGGTCCTATCTGCATGAAGCAGGTGGGCCTAGACAGATGTTACAGATGAGGAACACTGAACCTGGGGAGCTCACTACTTTAAGAGCAGCCTATGAGTAAGCCTCTTTGTCTAAAGAGATTTCCTCATGCCTTGATCTGCTTGCTGCAAGTACAACCCTGAGAATGTCCTGATAAAATGTAGAGATTTGTGGTTTTGGTATATCCAGTGTATTAGCTTGCTAGTACTACCATAACAAAATACCACTGATGAGGTGGCTTAAACAATAGAAATTTATTTTCTCAAAGTTCTGAAAACTAGAAGTCGAAGATCAAGGTGCCAGAGTTTGATTTTTTCTGATGTCTTTAAAGCTTGCAGATGGCTGCCTTCTTTCTGTATTCACATGGTTCATGTCTCTGTGTCCAAACCTCTTGTTATAAACACATCAGACTGACTGGGTTAGGGTTCACCCTAAGGGACCTTATTTTAACTAATCACCTCTTTAAGGGCCTTATCTCCAAATACGGTCACATTCTAAGGTAGTGGGAATTACGGCTTCATGATTTTGGGGGGAGGTGGCGTAGGGGGGAGCACAATTCAGCCCCAAGCACTCAGCAATAATATGCAGAATTGTTGAGGGCCCATGAGATTCTCACCTAAAATGCATATATGAGAACAGTGCAATGAATTTTCTTAAGCAAAACAATCTTTTGTAACCAGCACCCAGATTAAGAGTAACATCATTACCAGCACCTTCAAGGTACTGGTTTATGATTCTTTCCAGTCACTATCTTTGAAGGAAACCACTATCCTGATTTCTTAAAGCATAAATTAGTTTCCTAGTCTGTAACTGAAATTATGTATAACAGTCTTTGGTATCTGGTTTCTATGTCTCAACAACATTCTCTGAGAGATTCATACACATTGCTGACTGTAGTTTTAGATGATTCATTCTCATTGCTGTATATTATTCTATTGTGTAAATACGCCAGAATTTATCCATTCTATTGTTGATGGGCATTCAGGTAGTTTCCAACTTTGGACTCTAATGTACAGTGCTTCTATGAACATTCTAGTACATCACTTTTGATAAATACATGTATGCTTTCATTCACTTCTACAATTCATGTCTGTCTGCCTCAAAGATCTGCCCTATTTCTTAACCCACAAGAAAGGAATGTTAAGGAATGATCAGCTATCATGATTTTTTAAAAAAGCTATGTATCACATCAATTACTGACTCTACTTTGCATATCTGCTATACTTATATTTTTCAAGGACTGGTACTATGGATGAAATATTTGTGCCCCCAACCCCAAATTCATATGTTGAAGTCCTTACCCCAATGTGATGGTATTTGGAGATGGGGCCTTTGAGAGGAAGTGTTAGATGAGGTCATAAGGGTGGGGTCTTCACGATGGGACCAGTGCCCTTATAAGAGGCACCAGAGGGCTTGCTCTCTCTGCCATGTGAGCACATAGCAAGAAGGTAGTCATCTGCAACTCAAGGAGAGAGTACTAACCAGAAACCAAATTGGCTGCACCTTGATCATGGACTTTTGGCTTCCTAAACTGAGAAAATGAATTTCTCATTTCAACCCAGTCTATGATATTTTGTTATGGTAGCCCAAGCAGACTAACACAATTAAGAACATTTATTTTCTTTCATGAGTTTTCCTATCCAGCCTTGTTCCACAAAGTAATTAGTGGCTCCAACCAGACAGTAGCATTTCCCTATCATAAAAGTCCAAAGAAACTGTATGACTATGGCATATGTGATGTCCTCAGGGATAGCACCTATATATGCAGGCAATAGCATAGAAAAAGGGAAGAAGAAAAAGGATTAAAGGATCTGAGCAAGATGCTTTCAAGAACGTTACCCTGAAACTGCTAGAAAATCGCAATGTCAGTCTGTTGATTATCATTTGTTCTATGGCTACACTTAGCAGCAATAAATGCAGTCCCTGATCCAACTGGTCATTAACCAATTAACAATTGGAGAAATACCTCAAAAGAGGAGTATAATGAATTCTGCACATGTTATAAATAAGACTGCCTACTATAGGAGCCAAAGATACAGTTTTAAGTTTGGCTGATGCAACTAAGCACAGTGGGACTCAGTGATTTCCTGGAGACCATTACTGGGGGAAAGACTTACTGAACTCAACAGAGATCCTGGAAATGAGGACATACAGGTTCACTTCCAGAGCATCTGAGAACAATCATCTTCTGCCACTTCCCTCCCCAACTTCACATCTCAGACAACACCCAAAGTTTGGTTTTTGATGTTGTTATCTAGCATAAGGAAGGAGGCTGATTCCCTGAGGGCAAAATTGAAAGCAAACAAACAAAAAGGACAGGACTACATATTCATCTATTTTCAGAAAAATGTAATGCTTTCAAGGAAGTCATGGGCAGTGCTAAAGGGAAAGGAGTTGATGTAATAGGACTGCTACAGGTGAAGCTGTTCCATTTAAGCACAAATGACAGTAATATTTTAATAATCAGGCATAAAATAACATTAAAATGAGATGGTTAGAGAAAAGTTAATATAAAATGTACAAAATCAGTTATGATATGTATAAGTTACATGTATTGTGTTCACGCCAATAAGTTAAAGCGTTTTAATATAAATAGGTATTTTTTTGCTCTCATCAGTTGCCAATTAATTAGTTAATATCTGAGGAGTGAATGCCCTAGACTGCAAGTTTAATGTGATTTGGTTTAGCAAAAAGACCTGATGAATTTTTTAAGGAGATTCCACCCCAACATGGGGCATGAACTCATGGCCCTGAGATCGAGTCGCACACCGTGCTGACTGAGCCAGCCAGGTGCCCCATCATCAGTTGTTTGTTTAGAAGGTATAGATATCCATTTATGGGGCACCTGGGTGGCTCAGTCGGTTAAGTGTCCGACTTCGGCTCAAGTCAGGATCTCACACTCCGTGAGTTCAAGCCGCGCATCAGGCTCTGTGCTGACAGCTCGGAGCCTGGAACCTGTTTCGGATTCTGTGTCTCCCTCTCTCTCTGACCCTCCCCCATTCATACTCTGTCTCTCTCTCAAAAATAAATAAATGTTTAAAAAATTAAAAAAAATAAAAGAAGGTATAGATATCCATTTCTAATTTTGCTAATCTGTGTTAAGTAGGGAAGGAAATAAACCCAGGAATTCCAAGCAGGCATGAAAGCAATAAGAAGTGTACTAAGGAAAAATGGATCAGTACTGATGATCACTCAGAATAACCACAGAGAAGCGGGGGGGTGGGGGGTGGGGGGGGTCTAACAGGTCATCACTATGAGGTAGATCACAAATAATAACCAAATAGATGTAGGAGTCCATAGCATTCCAAAAAAAAAAATGTGCCAAATGTCCTAAAGAGAATATCTAACAACAGACTAAATCAGTCATCTCTTAAGAGTTGTCTACCAATTACTTTTACAAGAACTATTAATTTTAAAAAGCAAACTGAACTGTTTGATGTATTATTAATAGTGGAGAAAAAATCACACAAAATTTTAGATAAGAACAAATTATAACTGAATCTGTCAACCTTTATTAAAAGACACCCAAACTTTAAGTTGGTATAAATTCAATTTGGAATGTTATAATGTTAGGATGTTAAATGTTACCCCATGGTAACTACAGAGAAAATAGCTATAGAATATAAACAAAAATAAGCGGCAAGGAATTAAAACCTTTCAATGCAAAAAATCAACACAAAAGATGACAATAATGCAAAAAAATGAGAAACAAAAAAGGTGTAAGGCAAGTAGAATGTAACAAACAGCAAAATGACACAAATAAGTCCTTATCAGTTATTATTTATTTTAAAAAATTTATTTATTTTGAGAGAGATAGAGAGCAAGTGGGGGAGAGGCAGAGAAAGGGGGAGACACAGAATCCCAACCAGGCTCTGCACGGTGAGCACAGAGCTTGATGCGGGGCTCAAACCCACAAACTGTGAGCTCATATCCTAAGCCAAAATCAATAGTCTGAGTCACCCAGGTGCCCCTATCAGTTGTTACTTTAAATGTAAATAGAGTAAACTCTACAATCAAAGACACAGTTTGGCAGAATGGATAAAAAAATATATATATTGAACTATATGTTGTTGAAAGTGACTCACTTTAGACTCACTAGAGACACAAATAGGTTGAAAGTAAAAGGCTGGGAAAAAATATTCCATGCAAACAGTAGCTGAAAGAAAGCAGGGAGCTAGAAATAAACTAGTCACAAAAATACAAAAAAATGTATGATTCTATTTATATGAGGTACCTAAAATTGTTCAAATCCTAGAGACAGAAAATAGAATGATGGCTGCCAGGCGTTGGGGACAGGTGGGAAAGGAGTTATTGTTTAATGGGTATAGAGTTTCAGTTTTGCAAGAATTCTAGAGATGGATAGTGGTGATGACTACACAACAATATGAATGCACTTAATACCACTAAACTGTACACTTAAAAATTGTTAGGACAGTAAATTTTATATTATGTGTACTTTTACCACAATTGGAAAATTAAAAAAAAAAAAAAAAAGACTTTACTAAAGGAGTTCAGGATCACATGGACTCTGACCAGCCCCAGTAAACAGAAAACAACTATTTAGTCACTCAGATCCTGCCACGTTGTCTGTCAGGTAAGAATATTGAAACTATAAACTATAAAATTTTTTCCCAAGGGGAAAAAAGACCAACGAAGAAAAAGTGGGAAGGTATTAGAATATAACTAAAAGAGCATAGTAGAGAAAAAAAAATAAATAACTGGATCTATAGCAATATATTTGAAAACAAATTACTGTAAATTCATTGATAAGTTTTATGAATATTTCAATCTTTCGTGAATGTCGTCTCAACATTTACAGACTTGGGGTGATTTGAAAAAATGTTTAAGGGGCACCTGAGTGGCTTAGTCGGTTAAGTGTCCTACTCTTGATTTTCAGCTTGGACCATGATCTTGCAGTTTGTGTGACTGGGCCCCTGCGTCTGGCTCTGTGCTCATAGCTTTGAGCACAGAGCCTGCTTGAGATTCTCTCTCCCTCTCTCTCTGCCCCTCCCCCACTCATACACGTGCATCTGCACACACACTCTCTCAAAATAAATATTAAAAAAAAAGTTAAATTTCTGATTTTAGCAGATATTCAGAAAGCTTATATTTGCAACTGATCACTATATAATTAAAGACATTTCATTTGTTAAACCTTTAAGATTTGGTTTGTTAGCAATATAAATAGAGCAAGTATTTAGAGAAATGCTGATTGTTTAATAAAATGCTAATAGATTAAAAGAGTAGAAATTGGCTTTAAACAAAAGCAAATATGAGTATTTCTAAATAGTAAATATCCCTAAATTAGTAACTTTCTAATTAGTAACTGCTTATAAAGTAGTACTTCTAATATTGCTAACTAGTGAATATTTCCATTGATTAACTCTTCATAAGATCTCAGACATGAAATAATCTATCAGTTCTATTGTGGTTGCTGAAAAGTATAAAAACCTTGTAAAAGAGCCAAACTACATTTTATGTCCTTCCAGAGGAGCTCTGGTGTCCCAATTAGGATTGCCAAAAACACATGCTACTTGACCTATACATGAGGGTTTCATGTAAAAAAGATACTTAAGGTAATTAAAGATGTAACATTGAAAATAAGATATAAAAAGCTCCATAAGTTTCCAAAGAGAAGTTCTATTGTATCTTTTAGACTTTAAACCTTAAAGTAAAAAAAAAAAACCCTGATAAGTGCAATATCAAGCATGAAAAATACACAATGAAATTAGAATACAAGCTCACATATGTAGATGCAAACATTCGAAATCAATTATTAACAGATGATATTGAACAGTATAAAGAATAATATACCATTAGCTTATCCCAGGAGTGGTTAAAAAAACAAGAAATCTATCAATATTCATTAATATGTCAATAAATTAAGGAAGAAGAGTACATAACTAAAGCAACAAATAATGAAATGGCATTTGGAAAAAATGGGGCATTTCTTATGTAGGAAACTACTTAACATACAACATGGAACTACCCATAACCAATTACTAACAATATATTAACCATGAAATAATTGATATAATTTGCACTATTGGAGAAAAAGACCAGAAGCCTGAAAAACTAATTATTCTGTCTTATGTTATACTTAATTCTCAAACTTGTATAGGACAATGGTATTAACTATCAGATGTGAATGGACAGATTACTGAATTCCCCATCTGCAACAAATAGACACAGAAGTGTTGGTTATAAAGGATAATCACACTGACATCATAGCTACCAATATACAATACCACTGATGACATCACTACCATTACACAATATAGCCAAAGCTATTTCAATAAAAGTACATAATCCATATAAATATTAAGAAAAGGAATTTTCATTTTGACTTTCAGATAACTGATTATTTAGGAAACTAAATAGTCTAATAAAATTGTGAATAGAAATAAATATATTTGGTAGGACTGAAATATCAAAATTTAAAATATTTGTATGAGGGGTACTGAACTTAGTAAAAAGCAGCATAAATCAACATAAGTCTGGAAAAAAATGAAGACATCAAATAAAACAAGCAAAGGATTTGGATACTGAGTATTTTTTAAGGCATCTCTAAATTAGGAGAAAAAAAGGATAAAGGGGTAAAAGAACTAGGAAAAATCACAAAAAGGAGCATGATTGGCCAATAAAAATATGTGGGAAATATTCAACTCAGTAGTAATTAGAAAACTAAAAACTAAACCACATACTAGAGGGAGAAACATACAACACATTTCGTCTTTGACTGAGTTGCCAGATGCAGACATCAAAAATAAACAAGTCAGCAATACCTACCAAAGCTGAAAATGTACACTACCTAGGCCTGAGTATTTACAGACAGCTGCTCACATATACTAGTATATAGGAGCACAGTTATTCACTGTTTTTGTAATTATGAAAAATTGTCAACAGTATCATGGTCAAAAGACAAGATTTAAATTTATTGAGGTATGTTTATATAAAGATTGGGCTAAAATATATTTCAGTTTGTGAGCTGTATATTCAGAAAAACGAAGATAACTATGGGTCATAAAGTGAGCTGTCTGCAATCCAGTCGTCACTAATAACATGAAATAATGACTGATAATTCCAACCTTAGAGTCACTCCCCTTGGATCTGCTAGAGATGTTAAATATTAGGAATGGGGATTCCTTGGTAATACTGTAATTTTTTTTAAGGTTTATTTATTTTTGAGACAGAGAAAGAGCATGAACAGGGGAGGGTCAGAGAGAGGGAGACACAGAATGTGAAGTAGGCTCCAGGCTCCAAGCTATCAGTACAGAGCCTGATGCGGGGCTGAAACTCACGGACTGTGAGATTATGACCTGAGTCGAAGTCGGATGCTTAACCGACTGAGCCACCCAGGCACCCCGCCCTGGTAATATTTTAAAATGTTCTTTACCACAGATCTCTAATCATGTTTGGTTGATATAAGCTTTTCATTGTTCAAAGGTAGAGATTCAGTATTCAGTATTTTATTATTTAAGCACAAAAACCTTTTAAAAAGCACTATGAATTCCCCATCTGCATAGTGCTTTTTAAAAAGCACTAATGGTGTGCCTGGGGGCATAAATTTTTAGATGTGTATATCTCTATATTCAATAACCCGACTGAGTCACCCAGGCACCCCCACAGTGCTGATTTTAAAAGAAAGATGTTATTTTCTTTTTCTTTAAAAAAATTAAAATTAAAAGTGTCCAGGGGCACCTGGGTGGGTGAGTGGGTTAATTGTCCGACTTCGGCTCAGGTGGTGATCTCATGGCTCATGAGTTTGGGCCCTGTGTCCGTCTCTGTACTGATAGCTCAGAGCCTGGAGCCTGCTTCTGATTCTGTGTCTCAGTCTCTCTCTGTCCTTCCCCCGCTCACGCTTGGTCTCTCTCAAAAATAAACATTAAAAAAAATTTTTTTTAAGTATCCATTATCATCTTGATTTTGATAAATTACATTTTTCCTAGGAACACAATACATTCTCTTAGATTTCTAAATATGCTGGAAAAAACTGAAGCATTAAAAAAAATTTTTTTTAATGTTTTTATTTATTTTCAGAGATAGAGCATGAGCAGGGGATGGGCAGAGAGAGAGGGAGACACAGAATCTGAAGCAGGCTCCAGGCTCTGAGCTGTCAGCACAGAGCCCGACGCAGGGCTTGAACTCACGGAGTGTGAGATCATGACCTGAGCTGAAGTCGGACGCTTAACTGACTGAGCCACCCAGGCGCCCCCGGAAGCATTTTTTTTTTAAAGAACACGTGGTAAGAACCAAGGAAATCTGAGTGAAGTATGAACTTGAGTTACTAATAATGTATCAGTTCAGCTCCTGAAAGTTACTGTTTATTTTTTTAATTAATTTATTTATTCATTCATTCATTCTGAGAGAGAGCACGAGCAAGGGAGGGGCAGAGAGGGAGAGAGAATCCCAAGCAGGCACCACACTGTCAGCATGGAGCTCAATGTGGGCTTGAACTCACGAACTATGAGACAATTATCTGAGCCAAAATCAATAGTCAGAGGCTTAAGCAACTGAGCCACCCAGCATTTTCTTTTAATTTAAAATTCTGTTTGTGATTATATCGCCTTTCTTATTAATGATACGATAATGTAATCATTCTTATTTTTATCTTGACCAGATTTATCACAGCCTATCTGATGTTAACATACTAACAGAAAAATTTTAAAGTTAAAAAACATTTTTTCAAGATTCCTGTTCCATTTCTAAATCACTAAACTCTACTTCTAGATGTATTGTTTTTCACAGAAAAAACCCAAAGCTGTTAGAGTATTATCTGATTAATAATCAATAGGCTCTAATAATTTTAGTTTTATTAATTGCTTTCTTATATTGGCTTAGATTTAAGTCATTTTATTTCTAGCTTTGTAAAATTTTTATTCTACAAATTTTTAATTGTTATCTAATTATTTTATCAATTTTGTCAATACCTACTAAGTGGCAAACAATGGGTATGTATGATCTGGGGATAAAGCCGTGAGCAATTTATTAAATTTCCAATGAGTACAATAAAACTGATAACATCCCCAAGTTCTGGCATTTAAGCATTTCATTATCATTCCTTTCTGAATAGACCCTAATTTCAATTCTCTGTTTAATTCAGAACTTATACATGAGGATTATCAATTTGCAAAAGGAGGTGATAAAATATTACCATGCAGATGAGTAACTATAAAATGGATTTCTACAATGGAGAGATCTAGCAGTCATTACTATAACCAGGTGTTAACATCCAGCATCATTAAAAGTAGGGAAACTCAACATTATATGTTTCTTAACATTCACAACATTGACTCAAACCTCTTCATTTAACTTTTAATTTACTAGAACGATTAGAGATAGAAGAACAGGATAAATGACCCACAAAGAAATAATTTAAAAAACCCAGAATATGGGACCATTCAGTAAGACAACTTTCTCATACTCTTCGAAAATCCAAAGTAATGAAAAATTGGTGGGGATGTTATTCTAAAACAGGTACTGGCAAAAATTTTTGTGAAGAACCAGACAGTAAATATTTTAGGCTTTGTCGGCCATATGGCCTCTGCTGCAGGTAGTCAGCTGTGCCAGAGGAGTATGAAAGCATCCATAGGTGGTATGTGAACAAATCAATGTCAGTCTTCCAATAAAACTCACGTTTTAAATCCTCATGATTTTCATATTCTACTAGACTTTGTGCAGAAAAAAATACTTAAAACTCAAAAAGGCACAAGTAATTACTTAGGAATAAAGATTTTCTAAGTTCATTACACCCATATTGACTTGGTCTCTTAATAATTCACTAATAGTAATACAAATAATATTAAAAATAGTATCTAATACTTACTGAATAGAGACTATGTTTAAGATAGCTTTCCAAGTTTTCTACATTTCAAAAACAGCACTATAATGCAAGTACTGTTATCACCACTTATAAATGACTCCCACAGGGATAATATCTTGCCCAATGTCATACAGGCTGTAAAGCATCAAATGACAATCACTATGGTTTTTGTTAGATCAACAGGGGTTTTCTGTGGTATGTGTTTCCTCAAATTTAACAATAATTGATGAGGGCTGGAGAGCTTTTATAAATAAAGCATAAAAAACAAGGGAATATCCACATTCTCTGAATTTTCCTCCAAGATGAATATTCTGATAATCTGCAAATAGAGAAATGCTAGTAAAGTCTTCCCTGTTATATAAAAATACATTATATATTAATCTGAACATTTGAGTCATAACAAAAATTCCAAACATTATTTACATTTTGAGTTCTCACCAGTATAAATTGCTTAATGCCTTATAAAAACTGAACCATACCTAAAAGTATTCCCATATTCCTTTCATTCACACTGTTTCTCACTATTATAAATCACTTATGTACTATACATTCTCTACTGCATATATATGCCTTTCCACAGTCCTTATATTCATAAGCCTTCTCTCCAGTATGAATTCTCTGATGTACTTTAAGACTTGACCTAAGCCTAAAGGACTTCTCACATGTGTTACATTCAAAAGGTTTCTCACCACTGTGAATACTCTGGTGTCTAGTAAGTCGCCCATACACACTAAAAGCCTTCCCACATTCCTTACATTCATAGGGTTTCTCACCAGTATGAAATCTCTGATGTACAATTAGTTGATGGCCACTACTAAAAGCCTTCCCACACTCTTTACATTCATGGGGCTTCTCACCAGTATGAATTCTATGATGTACTCTGAGGCTTTCAATATGACTAAAGGCCTTCCAACATTCCTTACATTCATATGGTTTCTTACCTGTATGAATTCTCTCATGTCTAACAAGGTTTGAGGTGCGACTAAAAGCCTTCCCACATTCTTTACATTCATAGGGTTTCTCACCAGTATGAATTCTATGATGCATTCTTAGGCTTCCACCATGAATAAAGGCTTTCCCACATTCTTTACATTTATAGGGTTTCTCACCAGTATGAATTCTCTCATGTTGAATAAGTGCTGAAGCATGACTAAAGGCCTTCCCACATTCATTACATTCATAGGGTTTTATACCAATATGCACTCTCTGATGTGGAATGAGCTGATAACCACGACTAAATGTCATCCCACATTCCTTACACTCATAGGGCTTCTCCCCAGTATGAATTCTCTCATGTTGAACAAGATTTGAGGCACGACTAAAGGCCTTCCCACATTCCTTACATTCATATGGTTTCTCACCAGTATGAATTCTATGATGTACTCTTAGATCTATACCACGACTAAAGGTCATCCCACACTCATGGCACTCATAGGGTTTTTCACCAGTATGAATTCTGTCATGTTGCACAAGATGAGAGGCTTGATTAAAAGCCTTCCCACATTCCTTACATTCATAGGGTTTCTCACCAGTATGAATTCTCTGATGTATTCTAAGTCTTCCACCCTGACTAAAGGCCTTCCCACATTCATTACATACATAGGCTTTCTCACCAGTATGAACTCTCCCATGTTGAGTAAGATGTGAGGCACGACTAAAGGCTTTCCCACATTGTTCACATTCATAGGGTTTCTCACCAGTGTGAATTCTCTGATGAACTCTAAGGTCCATCCTACGACTAGACGTCATTCCACATTGCTCACATTTATAAGGTTTTTCACCAGTATGAATTCTCTGATGTTGCAGAAGGTTGGATGCACGATTAAAGGACTTTCCACACTGCTCACATTCATAGGGTTTCTCACCAGTATGAATTCTCTGATGTACTATAAGGTCTGTATGTCGACTAAAGGCCTTCCCACATTTGTCACATTCATAGGGTTTCTCTGTAGTATGAATTTTCTGACGTAGAGTAAGAGGTGAATGTTTTTTATAAACGTGTACTTTTTCACAGCTGATTATTTCATATTTTGACTCCAAGTCTAAAAGAAACGAGAAAAACATTTTGTTTTCCTGGACGTAAATATTTTATAGTAAATTTCTTTAAAAATTAAAAACATTACCTATGAAAGATGAATACTCTAGAGAGTATTCTCCAAAATCAGCTATACAGTTTGCATTACTACTGACAATGTCTCCATAACTCATTTATTATGTTACTACAATAATTTAATATATTCTCTCCAGTATCAGTTTCCGTGTGTGTGTGTGTGTGTGTGTGTGTGTGTGTAAAACATGGCAACTATTTATACCTGATCTTTCTCCAACTATATTTTCCCTTTAAAATGCAAATATTGGGGCGCCTGGGTGGCTCAGTCAGTTGGGCGACTGACTTCGGTTCAGGTCATGATCTTGCAGTCTGTGAGTTCAAGCCCCATGTTGGGCTCTGCACTGATAGCTCAGAGCCTGGAGCCTGCTTCAAACTCTGTCTCTGTCTCTCTCTGCCCCTCCCCTGCTCTGTGTCTCTCTCTCAAAAATAAAATAAAAACATAACAAAAATTAAGAAAAAATAATAAAATACAAATATTGTGGTCATTCCCTCTAATGCACAGCCATGTGTGCATTTCTTTGTTCTCATTTTAAATAAAATAATAAAAGTTCTTGTTTGCTTATTTTCACTGAGCTTTTTCTTATTAGGTACCTATTCTACAGATTTTCCAACTGTTTTATTCCTTCATATCTTTTCTCAGGTCCTTTTCTACAAGTCCGTCAATGAATTTTCAGACAGGGATGAAGTATACACCCTGCTAAAAGTCTTATGGATTTTGAGCAGTTGGGTATTTTGAGGAAAAGAAGTGAAACTCAACTATAGAGCAAAGAAATCTGGAAAAAGAGTTACAGGAACTATGTGAAAAACATATTTGAACAGACATAGCCTGCAGAATAACAAAAAATATGAAAGGATATCTTGAAAAAATTTCTATGTGCTGAATGAGTGGGAAGAGACTGGGGACAAGAAATGCCATCTTTTTTTTTTTTTTTTTTTAATTATTTTTAAGTCAGCTAACATACAGTGTACTCTTGGCTTCAGGAGTAGATTCTTGTAAGTATAGTATGCACCAAATTCTGAGATAATACAAACACTTTCTCTCCAATACCAAGTAACAACAGGAATTAGTAACAATACCAGAAAACCAAAACACATTTGATGTGGAAACGGAAGTACCCTCTCCAGAATAAAACTGGGAAAGTATGGAAATAAAAAAACGGAAAGGGTACAATAGAGAAAATAAGTACATACCAGAATTTTAGGCATTCAATTTGAGCACTCAGAGAATTCAAAGATTTAAGTAATTGTTGCTATTAAAATGGAAGAAATAAATGAGTCAAGGAACCAATTCCAAAACTTAGAAAACAAGCAAACTAAAAGAAAGAAAAAATAAATTAAGAGCACAACGTAATGAGTTAGAAAAGCGTAGTAGTAACAAATAAAAAGCTGGTGCTTTAAAAATCAAGAAGTAAACATTAGCCAAACCAATCAAAAAGAAGTAAAAACAAAAAATAAGAAGAAATGATTAAGGGGGAAATGCAAAACTAAAATGAATTTTACTGAAATTTTGAATACTTTGAATACAACACTAATACTTCTGAAATAATGGAATGGATAGTTTTCTAGAAAAATTCATCAAAATTCACCAAAAAATCACCTAGAAGGCTTAAACAGACCAATTACAATAGAAGAGAAAAAGTTGTCAAAAAAAATAGTTGTAATGAGTATTCTTTAACTTCTAAATTATCATTTCTAAAAATAATGTCCATTATATGGATCTAGCATAGTTAGATAAAGAAAACAATTTGGAACAGGTCAAAAAAGGTGAACCTAGAAATCTTAGGCAAAAAAGAAATGAAAATGTCAAAGACTTACAGAAGTATGACTGGCCAACACTGTGAAAATAGTAGCATAAAAATGATTGTGATAAATATAAACAATATAAAAAGCAACGAGTCCACAATGACACAAGAGAAAATAAATGAAATATAATTTCACTGTTAAATAACTCCTTAATTGAGGAAGTTCTAGTTCCATCACAGTGATGTAAATCCCTTATAATCATTTCCCTCTCTGACTGATATCAACTAAAAATGCTTGACAAAATAACAAAATCAAACACATGAAGTCAGTAAATTTGAGTAAACAAAAGAAGACAACTGTAGTGGGGTACCTGGGTGGCTCAGTAAATA
The DNA here is from genome assembly GCF_018350155.1 of Leopardus geoffroyi. NCBI lineage: Eukaryota > Metazoa > Chordata > Mammalia > Carnivora > Felidae > Leopardus > Leopardus geoffroyi. Next base: position 16,014,028 of record NC_059335.1, read on the forward strand.
GAGCATGCTACTCTTGATCTCAGAGTTGTGAGTCCAAGCCCCCGTTGTGTGTGGAGCCTACTTAAAAAAAATTAAATTAAAGGGGTGCCTGGGTGGCTCAGTCGGTTGAGTGTCCGACTTCGGCTCAGGTCATGATCTCGTGGTTTGTGGGTTTGAGCCCCGCGTCGGGCTCTGTGCTGACAGCTCAGAACCTGGAGCCTGCTTCAGATTCTGTGTCTCCCTCTCTCTCTCCGTCCCTCCCCTGCTCGTGCTCTCTCTCAATAAGAAATAAACATTAAAAAAAATTTTTTAAATAAAAAATTAAAAAAAAAAAAAAAGACCTGTAGAGAGGAGTGAAAACCTTAAAAAGTAAACTACATTAGGGTGAGTTTCTTGCTATTTTCTTTTTTCTTTTTATTTTTTAACATTTATTTATTTTTGAGAAAGCGAGACAGAGCACAAGTGGGGGAGGGGCAGAGAGCGGGCATTGGGGGTACACAGAATCCAAAGCAGGCTCCAGGCTCTGAGTTGTCAGCACAGAGCCTGACGCAGGGCTCGAACTCAGGGATCATGAGATCATGACCTGAGCCGAAGTTGGCCGCCCAACCAACTGGGCCACCCAGGTGCCCCTCTTGCTATTTTCTGTATCACAACCTTGCCACAAGGGAGGGGCCCAGTCATACTGGGGCAAAAAATGGGCTGTAAAAGCCTTGACGTATTTGTTGCTACAATAATCATGGCAGGAGCACCTGGATGGCTCAGTCAGTTAAGGTTCCAACTTCAGCTCAGGTCTTGATCTCCTGGTCTGCTGTCCGTGGGTTCAAGCCCCACGTTGGGACCTGTGCTGACAGCTTAGAGCCTAAAGCCTGCTTAGGATGCTGTGTCTCCCTCTCACTAGCCCTCCCCAACTCTCACACTCTCTCAAAATAACAAACTAATATTTAAAAAAAGAAAAAAAGAATCATGATAAGGAACACTACCAAACTGGAAAGTGAGAGAAGAAAACATTCTGAAAAAGCTTAGCCTAAACCTGAATCACACATGCATAAGGACACAAACCAGTGTAAGCAAAGCCTCAGAGAATTAAACTACTGCCCATAAACAGGACAGAATATATAGTCTAAGTTTTATTGCTTTGCTAATTTGCTAAAATACAATAGCAATATCCTACTTACAATAATAGATAGAAGAACCAGGCCAATCAACAAGGAAACAGAGGGCTTGAACAACACTCTAAGCAAACTGAACCTAACATACCGTGTATATTCTGTACACAACGGCAGAATACACATTCTTTTCAAGTACACGTGGTACATTCTCCAAGATACACCACATTAGACCCAAATCAACTATCAACAAAATTTAAAAGATTGAAATGAGAGTGTCTTTTCTGATCACAAAGGAACAAAATTACAAATAACAGAAGGAAAAGTAGAAAATACACAAACATGTGGAAATAGCACACACTTAAATTAGCAATAGAAAAGAAATTACACGGGAAATTAGAAAGTATCTGAAGATAAATGGAAATGAAAACAATATACTGAACCTTACAGGATGCAGCAAACCCTGTGGTTTTCAGTCTGTCACCACTGGGTATGATGTTAGCTGTGGACTAACACAGATGGCCTTTATTTTGGTGAGGTAGTTTCCTTCTATTCCTGGTTTCTCAAGTGTTTGTCATGAAAAATATTATATTTTGTTAAATTCTTTTTCTGTATCAATTGAGATAACCCTGTGTTTTTCCCCCTTCAGTCTGTTAATGTGGTGTACTGCATGCTTGATTTTTATATATGGCATCATCCTTGCATTCCAGAAAAAAACTCCATTTTCATATGCTGTTGCATTCAGTTTGCTAGTATTTTTGTTGAGAACTTTTGCCTCACTTAATATGCATCAGGAACATTGATCTATGGGTTTCTCTTCTTGCACTGGATTTGTCTGGCTTTGATATTAAGGTAATGCTACCCTCATAGAGAAAATTTGGGAATGTTTCTTCTTCCTCTTCAAATTTTTGGAAGAGTTTGAGGGGAAGTGGTGTTAATTCTTTAACAGGGTTATTTTTTGTTATTTTTTTCTTTCCAAGTTTTTAAGTTATTTACCATACAGTATTCTATTCTTAAATGTAGAATTTAATTATTCAACATATGTACACAACACCTGGTGCTCATCACAAGTGCCCTCGTTAGTACCCATCACCTTTCTAACTCATTCCTGCCCCACATCCCCTCTGGTAATCATCACTTTGTTTTCTATAGTTGCAATTCTGTTTCTTGATTTTCCTCTCTTCCTCCCACCCCACCTCACGTTTGTTTGTTTTGTTTCTTAAATTCCACATATGAGTGAAATCATACAGTATTTGTCTTTCTCTGACTTATTTTGCTTGGCATAATACTCTCCAGCTCCATCCATGTCATTGCAAATGGCAAGATTTTTTTTTAATGTTTATTTATTTTTGAAAGAGCACAAGCAGGGGCGGGGCAGAGAGAGGGGAACAGAAGGTCTGAAGCGGGCTCCATGCTGACAGGCTGGCAGCAGCAAGCCTGATGCGGAGCTCAAACTCATGAACCATGAGATCATGACCTGACCTGAGCCAAAGTCAGACACTTAATTGATTGAGCCACCTAGGTGCCCCTCATTCTTTTTTATGGCTGAGTAATACTCGTGCGTGTGTGTGTGTGTACACCACATCTTCTTTATTCATTCATCAGTCAATGGACATTTGGGTTCTTTCCATAATTTGGCTATTGTTGATAATGCTGCTATAAACATTGGAGTGCATGTATCCCTTTGACTTAGTATTGTATCCTTTGGGTAAATATGTAGTAGTTCAATTGCAGGATCTAGGATAGTTCTATTTTTAACCTTTTGAGGAACCTCTATACTATCTTCCACAGTGGCTGGGCCAGTTTGCATTCCCACAGCGTAAGAGGGTTTCCCTTTCTCTACATCCTAACACTTGTTTCCTGTGTTAATTTTAGCCACTCTGATAGGTGTGAGATGATATCTCGTTGTTGTTTTATTTGTATTTCCCTGATTATGAGTGATACTGACCATCTTTTCACATGTCTGTTTATTTTTGATTACTAATTCAATCTCTGTACAAGTCTGTTTAGATTTCTATTTCTTCATGATTCTGTATTGGTAGACTGTATGTCTTCAGGATTTCATTAGGTTACCCAGTTTGTGGGCATACAATTGTTCATAGTCCCTTCTTTCATTTCTGATTTTAGTTGAGTCCCCTCCTTAGTCAATCTAGCTAACATTTTCTCACTATGGTTGATTATTTTGAAGAACCAACTCTTGGTTTCATTGATTTTTTCCTATTATTTTTCTATTCTCTGTTTACCTCTGCTCTACTCTTTATTATTTTCTTTCTTTTGCTATCTTTGGGTTTAGTTTGTTCTTTTTTACCTAGTTCCTTGAGGTATGAAGTTAGGTTTTTAATTTGAGAATTTTCTAATTTTTTTGTTTTAAAGTTTACTTACTTACTTGGGGGGAAGGGGCAGAGAGAAAGAGAAAGAATCCCAAGCAGCTGCCAGCATAGACCCAACATAGGGCTCGAACTCATGAACCATGATCTGAACTGAAATCCAGAGTCAGACACCTAACCAACTGAGCCACCCAGGCGCCCCAAGAATTTTCTTTCTAATGCAAGCTACAAATTTCCTTTTTAGTACTGCTTTCTACGCATCCCGTAAGTTTTGGTGTGTAATAAGTTTTGAAACTAGGAAATATGAATTCCACTTTCTCAATTTTCAAGATTTTCTGACTATTCTAAATCCTTTGCATATTCACATGAATGTTATGATCAGGATGTCAGTTTCTACAAATAAGCTGATAGGATTTGGGGTAGTAATGCCATTTTAACAATATATTTTTAAAATTTTAATGTTTATTTATTTTTAAGGGAGAGACAGAGTGCAAGCAGGAGAGGGGCAGAGAGAGATGGAGACAGAAACTAAAGCAGGCTCCAGGCTCTGAACTGTCAGCACAGAGGCCGACCCGGGGCTTGAACTCACGAGCCATAAGATCATGACCTGAGCTGAAGTCGGATGCTTAACCGACTGAGCCACCCAGGCACCCTGCCATTTTAACAATATTAAGTATTCTGATTTTTAAAAAATGTTATATGAAATGAAAAAAACATAAATCGGAATTAGAAAAACTGAGAAATGAAATGACAGAGCTCAGGAATACAGCAGAGATAAAGAAAAAATGATTTCAGAATGATTTCAGAACCTATAAAGAAAAAAAACTCCCAGATTAATATTAGGATAAAACTTTTTAAAATAAAAATTAAGAAAGGAGAGCCTGGGTGGCTTAGCTGGTTAAGGGGATGACTTCAGCTCAGGTCATGATCTCACGTTCAAGCCCCACATCGGGCTCTGTGCTGAGTCAGAGCCTAGAGCTGCTTCAGATTCTGTGTCTCCTTCTCTCTCTGCCCCTCCCCTGCTTGTGCTCTCTCTCTCTCAAAAACAAATGTTAAAAAAAATTTTTTATATAGTTTATATATTAAAAAAATTTATTATATATTTTATATATAAAAAATTTTAATATATTAAAAAATAAAAATTAAGAAATACATAAAAAGTAAATGAGTGGAAAATCATTTAATGTTTATTTTATCTAGATTTCTAAGTCTCATAATTAGTAAGGTTTGATTTTTGAACATTGAAGATAACAAAAAATTTAATCAAATATCTTTAGAAATAATCTTAAAAACAACTATAATTTTTCTTAATGAATCACAACACAACATGATATGATCCCTCATAACATACTGACTTTGTTTTGTTAGTCACTATTCAATAACTCTGCTCTGATCTACCTGCTGCTCGTGAACAAACAACAGTCATATTCTCTTTCAGGCCTTTGCATTTGTCTACTCCTCTTGGAATGCTCTTCCTCTTATACTCAAATGGCCTGGGCCTTACCTTCCACATCCTACCTCCTCAGAAAAGCATTCCTGACCATCTTACCTTAATTTGTCTTGTCCTTAGTTTCCTTGACACTGTATTTCACTATGTGATGTTATGTACCTACTTATTTGTTTATATGCTTATTTTATGTCTTCCCTAATACACTATAAATTGCATTTCATTAGCCAGATATAGGAATGCATTTATCTTTAGGCAGTGAAGCCATATATATAAGTCCAAGTGCACAAGAGGATCTGGAGAGCAGTTGAGTCCAAAATACAGACAAAATGGTGCATGAGGAAGAAGGACAGTGCCCATTACTGAATTGGGAGGGAAATATGACAAGAGTAACAAAGGGAGTGGTTAAGGGGGTAAAGATGAAATTCACTGGGTAGCTAGCTCATGCAGAGCATAGATTTCCTCCCTAGATCACAAGTATGTTCTCCAACATGGAGTTTTCCAAGGTGTCTCCTCAACCACTTAGCTTTTACCTACACAGATATATTCCTTGCTCATACTTACCTGTACACCATCTTTTTGTGTCCTCCCTCATAACCATCCAGGGCTCTTTTCTTTGCTCCAATAATGTGATCACATCTGGCTTAGAAATGGAATGTTCTGCTTACAAAGAAAAAAAATGCACATGATATAGAACAAAACATTGCTTAGTTAAAATTATAGTAATAGGGGTGCCTGGGTGGCTCAGTCGGTTAAGCATCCAACTTTAGCTCAAGTCATGATCTCATGGTTTGTGGGTTTCAGCCCCACATCAGGCTCTGTGCTGACAGCTTGGAGCCTGGAGCCTGCTTCAGTTTCTGTGTCTCCCTCTCCTACTGTCCCTCCCCACATATGCTCTCTCTCTTTCAAAAATAGTATTTAAAAAAAAGAGATGCTTAAAAAATTATAATAATAAACTAAAGGTCAAAATGATGAATAAGATTTTTGAGAAGAGAGGGTAAAGGAACTAAACAACAAGAAATCAGGTATAATAAGTTTTGTTTTGTTTTTTAACATATACTCATAAATCCTCTTTTTCTTTTTAAAAAAAATTTTTTTTCAACATTTATTTATTTTTGGGACAGAGAGAGACAGAGCATGAACGGGGGAGGGGCAGAGAGAGAGGGAGACACAGAATCGGAAACAGGCTCCAGGCTCTGAGCCATCAGCCCAGAGCCCGACGCGGGGCTCGAACTCACGGACCGCGAGATCGTGACCTGGCTGAAGTCGGATGCTTAACCGACTGCGCCACCCAGGCGCCCCTAAATCCTCTTTTTCTTGAGAGAATGCATAATACCATAGTTTACAATACAGAATCTGGAGCTTTAGTTCAGTTCCTGTCTTTGCTACCTTCCACCTATGTCTGACCTTGGGAAAGTCACTTAAACCCAGTGCCTTAGTATCCTCACTTGTAAAATGGGAATAGGGCTGTCAGGAGGATCAAATAAGTTGATACATATGTGTAAAACGCTCAGAGTGTTGCCAATTACATACTAAGAACAATGTTAGCTATTAATATTTTACCGATATTGCTGTTTTTCAAAGAGTACACAAGAAGGGCTCTCTGTAGGATATTCTTTCCATTTTAAATGTAATGTTCACAGATCACAACTTTCAACCACAAAACAGAAAGAATTTCTTATGAAATAGAGTGTGTATGCCTCAGTTTTCAATGAATTCCATTTATCTAATGCACCACTATTTTGATTGTAGAGCTCTTGGGGTGCATGGGTGACTCTAAGCATCTGACTTCGGCTCAAGTCATGATCTCATGGTTTGTGGGTTCAAGCCCTGGTTGGGTTCCGGGATGACAGTGCAGAGCCTGCTTGGGATTCTCTCTCTCTCCCTCTCTCTCTCTGCCCCTCCCCAACTCACACTTTCTCTCTCTCTCTCTCTCAAAATAAATAAAATAAACTTAAAAAAAAAATTGTAGAGGCCCTTTTAGGGCAATGAGAGCAATTCAGGACCCTGTGTCAAGCTGATTTCCCTGCAAGTGGGTAATAAAATGTAATCTCTATAGACATTCTGAGCATAAGTAAATAGGAAAACTGAATCATTTAACAATGGTTATAATAATAAATGCCAGAGAATTCTAAACAAGATCCTCTTCATAAAGAAAAAGAGGTCACTGCAAAGGAGGTATGAGTATCACTGGACAGAGAAGATGAAGATGCTGTAGGGGCCAAGGACAGACCATCCCGAAACATGCTACTTTGGCATACTGATTATTTTAAAAGTTAAATGCAAGGCTCCTGCAGCTAGTTGAACATATGACTCTTGATTTCGGCTCAGATCATGATCCCAGGGTCATGAGATGCAGATGTGTCAGGCTCCGGGTTGAACATGGAGCCTGTTCAAGTTTCTCTCTCTCCCTCTCTCCCCGCCACTTTCTCCCTCTGCCCCCTCTCCTGCTTGCATGCATGCTCTCAGTCTCAAAAATAAAATAATAAAATTTTAAAAAGGGTAAATGTAGGGGCGCCTAGCTGGCTCAGTTAGAGCATGTGACTCTTAATCTCAGGGATGAATTCAAGTCCCACACTGGGTATGGAGTCTACAAAAAAAAGTTAAATGCAAAAATAACACTATGATCCATACTTAGTCTCCAGAAAGCAAGAAATAAATCTCCTAATGGTAGGTACCCTCTCTGTATCACACGATAAAAATACATCCTTATAACAGATATAGGGAATTCAGACCTGACAAGGCTATTATTAACAACCCTTGTTACTTTTTTTTTTTTTTTAATGTTTATTTATTTTTGAGAGAAAGAGAGTACGAGCAGCAGAGGGGCAGAGAGAGAGAGAGAGACAGAGGGAGAGAATATCTGAAGCAGGCTCTGTACAGCACAGAGCCTGACGTGGGGCTTGAACTTATGAACTGTGAGATCATGACCTGAGCTGAAGTCAGAAGCCTAACCCACTGAGTTACCCAGGTGCCCCGACAACCAAATACTTTTTACTAATTTACTACCCCAGCCCAAATTCAGTTTAGAATTCCTTACTAATTGAAACTCTGAACATAAGTTTTCTTTGTCCTGTCAATTCTTCACAGGTTTGTCGTCTCTCTCTCTAAAAAGTGTAAAAACTGACTACTTTCATCATTTCTTCAAGTCTCAGTTTCATTTTTGAGACTCTGTGTACACATAATTAAACTCTGGTTTTTTTCTCCTGTTAATCTGTCTCACATAAATTTAATTCTTAGACTAGCTAGAAGAATCTTGAAGCATAAAGGAAAATTCTTCCTCCCCAACAATGTTTAATGGAGCTACAATTTCCAACCTGACAAAACTCAAATCATTTATTTCTTTGCAAAAAAAAAAAATAATAATAATAATGATAATGATAACAACAAAGAAATGTATCTAGTTTCCTAAAAGCAACCCTGAAAATCATAGTGGGGAAAAAATACCTATTTCTAAATTATCTTAAATTACTAGAGGCTGATGAACATACCCAATGAGACCAAGTTATCATAGTTCTCCATCATCACATCCCGGTACAAGTTCTTCTGAACAGAGTCAAGATATTCCCACTCCTGCTGAGAGAAGTGTATGGCCACATCCCTGAATGTCACAGATCTCTGAAATGGCAAACCCATGTATTAGTGGGGAAATTAGAGGAATATTTTGAAGATGGAAGGAGAAGTACTATATTGCAGAAAGAAAGCAACATAGCAAATATGTAGGTTAAAGATATATGATACAGGAGGGGACTGAAGCAGAATATATACATATTTTTGAAGAAGCCTGCTGGAATAGACCAAATTTCCTGGCATATTCTTAAATATCTGAATCATTTGAGAATAGATAAAAATAATCATTGACTATTAAATCAAATAGTGAATACAAGCATAATGTTTTTTTATCTGTCACATAAATTCTCAGTAAACATGAGTTGAAGAAAATTTTTGCTTTTTAGAGAAAATTTAATCAAATATTTTTCAAAATGTAGTATGAAGTCTCAATTTTAGAAAACAGACTTTGTATAAAATTAAGAATTCCTCAAGTATTAAATTTTCATAGATCTTACCACAAATATTCTCTCTTGTTTTGACAAACCCATGTACTTTCTGGCACATGACATAATTCAGGGACATACTGGATTTAATCATTTATACAGGTAGGATGTATTACATTTGTAAGGTCTTCCCCAATTCTGTGATTCTATGTTCACCTACTACTTATGACATATAGTTTCCTCATTGCCATCTACCATCTGTCACTGAACAGCTAGCTTAGCTGAGTATGGTAGGCAGCTTCCATTTAGGTTACCAGTGATCATCATCTAGTATTTATGCCCTTGTATACTCTCCTTCACGTGTATGGGCTGAGCTGAGTGACTTGCTTTTAATAAATAGAATATGACTAAAGTGACGAAATGTTATTTCTGATAGATTCCATATTGCTTGCCCTCTTTGGATGTCTCACTTGCTCAACTAAGTGTGGCCTCCAGGCAACAGCCCATGAGCAACTGGATCCTGTCAAAACCCACTTGAGTGAGCTTGGGAGCAGATACACCAATGTTAGCCTTAAGATGACTTCAGCCCTGACCAACACCTTGATAGCCTTGTAAGAGATCCAGACAGGAGAGTCCAGCAAAGCCATGTCCAGATTTCTGAACTACTGAAACTGTGAGATAAATGTTTACTGCTTTGAGCTGCTAAGTGTTGGGGTAATTTGTTACATAGCTAATAGATAACTAACACATTGAGTTAAGAATACTTAAGAAGGATGAATTATGCAGATGTCACCTAAATTTAGTATGTCTCATCCAACAACAGAAGAGTCGTCATATTTATCTCTAGAGATTTCCTGCCAAGGTCTATGACCAAATTTGCACATCACAATCATATACCAATTCAAACAAATTATGAGATTTTACTCTATACTGAGATTTAAGTCCTTTGATACCAAATTTCTATCCTATCTACCTGGAAATCCCAAACTGGAAAATTTCAAAGTTTTCTTATGGATGGTCAAATACAACCATTATTTCCATTTGACCACACTATCGTGCAACCTCACATAACACAAATCTGTACCTCAAAAGGCATATCTCCTTTACTATTCCATTACTGCCCTTGATAAAAGAATGAACACTTAAGACATGTTGAATAACTCTGCAGTAATAACATGAACACTGGTTAGTTTAGAACAGGTCGCATGGAAAGGATGCTGGGTAATTTAGCATCACATTTCACCAGAACAAAAGATGGGTAAAAGGCTATTAGGCCTTTTCTTGGTAGTAAACTCTAGAAAATGTAATGAAAATACTCATATGACCTAAAAAAGGTCAAGGGAGGAAACATCAACTTACATGGGCCATGGTTTTAGGCCTACAAGAGTGGATCAGTCTTCAGGGTTCCTCTAACAGAATAGCACAGATCCAGAAAGCCAGAGCTGGGAGAAGAGAAAGATCTTAAGACCAGTTTTGCTTTAGTGTTCCCAACAGGACATAAACTAATGTTAGGATCTCCCACTCCAAGTTCCAAATCTACTTTCCAACACACACAATTTGGGTAGATTGGGATTATAGATAAAGTCATTTCCTTCCCCAAATCCCAGGGGTCTCTGATGAACAAAGTCAAGAACAGAAGCATATGTGCTTTAAAGTCAGATGTGCACTTATCAGCAGTTCTTTGGCCACTGCATCACTCTGGCGAGGCAGATGCAGACCTAAGAGTGGGCAGTGCAGTCTTGCTCTGAGCAGATCCTCTTCCTTCTATTCTCATCTTCTAAGCCCTATATCATCTTAATGAGAACCTCTTTAGGAAGTGGGTAAAGTTGGTTAAGACACTGGAGATGGAAAGTCAGTGTTCTGTACTCTAAGTCTAGAAAATCTTACCAGTTAAATAAATGACAAACCATCACTGTATTACAATACCAAGTAGACATCAAATGTGAAGTTGGGTAAAATATTTAAGGATATGAGAAAATATTCCAGATATACTGTCCAGAATAATTAGATTGGGGTGCCTGGGTGGCTCAGTCAGGTGAGAGTCTGACTTCAGCTCAGGTCATGATCTCACAGTCTGTGAGACCTCACAGTCTGTGAGTTCAAGCCCCGCGTAGGGCTCTGTGCTGACAGCTTGGGGCCTGGAGCCTGCTTCGGATTCTGTGTCTCCCTCCCTCTCTTTCTGCCCCACCCCCATGCATACTCTATCTCTCAAAATAATAAACATTAAAAAATTTTTTTTAAAACAGAATAATTAGATTGGCCAATATAATTATTTTTTTAAATATATGAATACGTCAATCAGTGTAGAGAAAAAGTGATAGACAAATTAAAATCAGTAGATTAAAAAATCTGGAAGGTTATAAAACATTTCAACAGTATTTATCTTTTTATTTTGATCTTGTTTTTTATTTTTTAATTAAAAAATGTTTAATGTTCGTTTTTGAGACAGAACATTAACAGGGAGGAGGGGCAGAGAGAGAGAGAGGGAGACACAGAAGCCAAAGCAGGCTCCAGGCTCTGAGCTGTCAGCACAGAGCCTGACACAAGGCTTGAACTCACAAACTAGGAGATCATGATCTGAAGTTGAACGCTTAACCAACTGAGCCACCCAGGCACCCATTGTTTTTTTTTTTTTTTAAAGCTTACTTCATAATTACTGTAACAATGACCACAGGTTAACTTGAAAGATATGTGTATTTTTCCTTTACTTGTTAACAGGAAGATATCCAAAAAGAAAATCAAAAAAAATCATTTGTTATCTAAATTTAGACTGTTTTACTGAACAGCTTATCTTTTGTCTGCTTCCTGTGGATCTCACTATTTAAACTCATGTTATCATTTCTTCTCAGGCATGAGGGAGTTCTGTCTAGAAGATATAGGAACCCGTCTCTGTGTAATCTCTTGTATGAATTGATGATCTCAATACAGCTTTATTTCACGTCTTCTTGACAGAAGGGTTTATTTGGTTTATAAACCTGTCAGCTAAGCCATCATATCCCCCAGACAGCTGCTGCTTTGTGATATCCTATTAGTTTTACTGTGCATCTAACAAAATTAGAAGGAAAATGGTGAATATAGAAGTCATAGCACAAAATCCACTTATTACCATAGATATTTCATAGAATCTGTATATTTTGTTTATATCCTGACTGTTGCTGTAGATAGACTGGTGTGTCTTCCTGTGAATTCACAAGGCAGGTCACCTAAATCTAGCTAGTGGTCTTCACCACACACTGCCTTACAATTATTTCTATTCTGATTTTACCTCATTTTAGATAATAAGCATTTTAAAAGAAGCAACTATGTCTTTCCAATGATTACCCCAAATCCTACAATTTCTAGGTCTAGCATATAGTAGGCACTTAATAAAAGTCTGATTTTACCACAAAATTCCATTTCTAGGAAATTTAAGGAAATAACTATAGCAGTATGTAAGGCATGGTGCATCAAAGAATAATTTTTGATAACCAAAAATTAAAAACATAACTATCTCATAGAAGGCAACAGGTTAAACATATTATGGTCTGCAATATGGTGACATACTGTGGCTTCATTAATAATCCATATGAAATAATGGAAAACATATTAAGTCAGTGAAGAAGGCAGGTTTTAAAAGGTTTGCGTAATGTAGCTGATATCCTGTTGAAATTAAGAACACAAGCTCTGTTGTCAGATTTTAGGAATTGAAAATGAGCTTTAAGCTGTCAGAGTTAATAATACCTCAGTGCCTCTGTTGATTACAAAATCAGCAAAGAAAAGTTAAGAATATTACCTACTACAGGGGTGCCTTGGTGGCTCAATCAGTTAAATGTCTGACTTTGGCTCAGGTCATGATCTCACAGTTCGAGTCCGGCATTCGAGTCCCAACTGTGCCGACAGCTCGGGGCCTGAAGCTGTCTTCAGATTCTGTGTGTGTGTCTCTCTGTCCCTCCTCCTGCACATGCTCTGTTTCTCTCTCTCAAAAATAAATAAGCTTAAAAATATATATAAAAAAAATTTTTAAAAAGAATATTACCTACTACCTATGACTGTTCTGAAGAATAACAAAGCAATCCATATTAACACTAAAAAGTATAACAAGATGGCTAATGTAAATTATCAATCACTACTAAAGATCAAAGTCATTACCCTTAATCCATTATTATACATGGAAGTTAATTCTGCTGCATCATGTTATTCTCATAGAAAATTTGTGCTTCTTGGGCTTTCTCTTTACTTTTAAAAAATTTCAGTTCCTATCTTTGAGAAAAAATAATTCTTCTTAATAAAATCATGAGTAACATAAGAGAGACAGAGAGATTACCAGGCAGGAAAAGACAGTATGTTTCTTTCCTCACTCCCTAGCTGCTATATAAACACACACAGGTGTGGTTTATGATGCTGGAGTTTTTCTTGCTCTCTCTAGCTATTAGGGAGTGATAAAGGGTATATATTATTATATATATATATATCTATCTATATATATATATATATATCTATAATCGGAATGTGATAAAATGCAATCATAACAAATGAGTGAATCTTATTCTGCATAATAGGGGGATTTATATTACAATCTTTATTTTCTGTTATAATAACTACCTTTGGAAATATTATTTGTACTTGCCAGACACTAAATTAGAATTTAGTGCTATTTTCTCTGTAAGTAACCTTAAATCTCTAAATTATTATGATCAGCACAGGAATTTTGACTTGCTGTATCTCCGACCTGGACCAGTTCATCCCTCCTTAGGGAACATGGTGGTCTCCCATTCCTGGGAGGTCACCATACTGATGCTGAAGTTACTGCACACACCCTATGGGCATGACGCACTACAGGACAGAACTACTGGGCTGAAGTGATCCTCCTAGCTCAGCCTCCAAAGTACCTGGGACTACAGGCAAGCACCACTGTGTCCAGCACTAAATTATTAATTATGAAAGTATGCATTATTTAGTAATTTGGTGCTACAAGATTTTCAGTAACATTTGTCATATCTAAAAGGTGAAAATTTAATGTTATTCAAACAAGGAGATCCCTGGCATTTCCTCCTCCCTAACAGAGGTAAAAGGAAACCCATGATTGGGCTAGATTTGTTTTTCAAACTAAGAGTAGGACTCTGCCTCTTTTGTTTCACCAATTATGTTTTGTCAAAACAAAGCCACACAGAAATGTTCACACATAATAAATTGGAAACACATACACCAAAATATTAAAAGTGATTATTTCTAGGCAGTAAGATTAAGGGTATTCTTATTTCTTAAATTTCTTAGGACATTAATTTCTTTTGCAGTAATTCTGCATTTATTCTACCATCATAAATACAACATAAAGATATTAGAAAGTATTTAAAATATTTTAAGTCACTGTTATGGCAGATGCTATATTTTCATCGTTAAAAAAAATCTGTGCATTTGAGGCCAGCTGTGAAAAAAGTGATTGAAACAGCCACCATTTTACCTGTTCTTAAATATCCTGTAGCTGTACTACACTGATGTAATCAGATATATTTCACTATAAAGATTTTTCCATTAACAGAAGGGAAATAGGCTTTGCAGATTAATAAGACTATGTATGTAAAGTAGGCAGGAAAGTTGAGTACGGAGAAGTTGTCCAATAAATATGACTACATACCTTCCATTCTCTGAATAACCAATTAAAATGTCATTTTGGATACAATCTTCCCAAAAGGGTTTTACAAAATTCTATTTTTAATTTTATTTTAATTATAATTGAATTCTAATTTCAATTTCATTCTATTTTAAATTCTATTTTAAAATTTTCTTGAATACTATTATCCACAACTATGAAGATGGTTTAATTACTTAAATATTTCTTTATAATGACGAATTCTTATAAACAGAAATTGTATTATCTGCATAATACTGTCTCACTGATGTCATGTGCTTTCTTAACCACTCCCATTCTCTTGATCAATCTCTTGATCAAATCTTTTGATTTGTGCAAAATCGTCACAAGGTATAACAAAATTGTTCTTTTTGATTCTAAATAAAACCAGGTCTAAACCTTTTGAATTATGAAAATGAAAGTTTCCAAATATATGCAGCAATTATCTACACAATTTCAGGGAGCTGTGGTTCCCTTGACACCCATAGATACAAAGGACGCCTGGTTAAGAACTCCTGTTCTCGGACACTTGAATTCTGGCTCAGTCTCTTGTAAACACACGTCACAATGAATTTCACGTTTTCGTTGCTTAACTACAAACACCTGAAGGGGAATAATCAGCGTCACCACAATGCTGAGCATTTCTCTTCCACTCTCCATGGCTACACCTGCCGTAACCTCATACAGATAAACAGAATAAAGCAAGAGCGTCCACAGCTGGTTCTTGCCTATAAGGCTCAGAGAACGCGGACATTCTCAAACATGTAAACGAACCCCGGAGAACTCCCAGGAAGGACAGTCCCAGGAAGCAGCCGCAAAACTAGAGCCACGGTGTGTGAGAGACACTCACCACAGAGCCACCACAACCCAAGCTCACACGAAGGACACGCATCCTTACGTCTCCGTCACACGAGGGCATCCACACACCTCTCCTGGCCTTACCCTAGTCTGCACCCCCAGCTCCGCCTCCCACATAGACACACTCGCTTCCCGTCTTTCTCACAGGGATACAAGCACCCTCCTCTGCTGCTCAAGCACCCACAAGCCTGAGCCCCGGGAACACTCAGCCCGCGCTCCCGGCTCCCGTGTTCATAGCGCCTCCCGCAATCCCACTCTCACCGCAGCTCCCCGTCCACGTGGGCTCTACGCTACGTCTGCACAGCCTTTTCCGTCGCGACTCATGCCGACTTCTTCCTCAGACGGGGCCGCTCACGCGCGGCACGCAACAAGGGACATGCAAAGGAGCCCCGTGTCCAAGTTACCACACCGACTGTGGGAGCCGGAGAGCAGGGTCATTAAAAGTCCCGAAGTGGGGCGCCTGGGTGGCGCAGTCGGTTAAGCGTCCGACTTCAGCCAGGTCACGATCTCGCGGTCCGTGAGTTTGAGCCCCGCGTCAGGCTCTGGGCTGATGGCTCAGAGCCTGGAGCCTGTTTCCGATTCTGTGTCTCCCTCTCTCTCTGCCCCTCCCCCATTCATGCTCTGTCTCTCTCTGTCCCAAAAATAAATAAACGTTGAAAAAAAAAAAAAAAAGTCCCGAAGTAAAGCGGTCCGCCCCCCGCCCGAGCCCCGGAGACTTCTGGGAACGGCCGCGCGGCCCGGGCGTGCGCAGGCGCAGATCACTGAACTGCTGGGGCCCCGGACCTGAGGTTGAGGGCGTGTTCTGCGCTGGTCCTGGCGGGGAGAGGGCGAGTCCCTGATGGTCCTGTACCAGGGAGTTCTGAGAAAGGGTGTGTGGAGCTCTTCCCTTCCGAGGCCTTAGGCCTGTGTGTGAGGACCCGCCTTGTAGAGTCGGCGACGTGGCCCTGAGGACCGTGGCGTGCTTGCATGGGTGTGAACATCTGAACGTGGGTTCATAGTCTAGCCAAACTGTGTGTGTACATACGTGTATGCGTGCTCAGGTGTGTATCTCTTTACTAAAACCTCATTACACCTGAAATGTCACAGGTACTATTATGTTTCCATTTTAGAATTGAAGCTTCTGAGATAAAAGGAGGTTACATACTGTGTACAAGTTATACAGTTTAGTGGCAAAGTTTTGTTTCCAGGTGAGATAACGTGGATAATGTGAGACTGTACTGTATAATGCCTTTTCTTTGTAGGGAAAGAGAGAGTGAACTTGGGTCCTTTTAAAGACTATCCAGAAAAACATACTTTATTCACGTTTCACAATATTGTGCCCACCAGAAACGGACTTTTGTGACAGGGAATTTTTTCATCCCTTTCTGTTGTGTTGTGAATGATGTCAGCTTGACCGTAAAGAAGCCCATAGGTGAACTAACATCTTTAACTTGTGTTCCTGGTCATGAGATCCCATTGAAAAATATTTTCCGTCTCAGGCAGATGGACGATAAGATAAATTTTGGCTACAGACTTAAAAAATCTAGAAAGAAGGCGCTATCATAAGAATCAGGGTTGTGTCCATATGTATTTAGAATCATAAGTTTACCAAATGGGAAATATAAAGTTAGTCAAAGGATGCCCAAATTTTATCACTATTACATATTTGAAGTATTTTATCACTATTACATATTTGAAATATATGTGTAGCAATTCAAAAGGTATTAACATGTTTAAAAAGGTAAGCAACCTTTCCTTATATTTATCTCAGTCATACGGTAGCTCACGTTAGAGTCTCCAACGTTTTGATTTTGTTGGTGTTAATCCTTCCGGGGAAGTTATTTTCACATACAAATACTCACATTTACTATAAAATGTATATATGTGTACATACATATATACACACACAAACATATATACATAATTTCAAGTACATTTATATGTTATATGCATATACGTTTGTATTTTTCTTCACACAAATGTGTTTCCAAATCAGTACGTAGTGTCATAATTTCCGACAGTTGCCTAAGGGCGCAAAGTATGGCTGCACCCTAATTTAAGAAACAAGTCTTCTACTAAGTATTTTAAAGAATTTCCTTTGTTAAAAGCAATACTCTAATCAGTATTCCTACATATACATCAGTTTGCTTATTTTTAGGTTGATAGGTAAATTAAATTCTCAAAAGTGGGTTATGTAAATTTTGACTTGTGATGTTGACAAATTTCTCCTTAACATGACTGTACCATTTTACATTTTCGCAGTAATGTATGGAGTATTTATTTCCATACTCAACACAACTCATTTTGCCTAGTTCTTATTCTAATGCTCCACTTTCTCCAAGCCTGAAAAAGCATCTATTTCCTTTGAATCAAGTTCAATGAGGTTTCTACACCTGTAATTTTAGCCTCATACGTCTTATAAAGAGGACAACAGTGTAATAATATTTCTCTTAAATCTGTAGACTCAGCAAAATGAAATTTCAATCAAAGACCTATTTCTAAGATTATTTTAGGTAGCTCAACTTCAGACAACACATAAAAACTAGGCTGAAGACAGGATTTAGCATCTCTATTTGAAGTTTGAGTTTTATAAAAATCCTACGCAGTGTGGGCACAGAAAGCTCATGAAACAGTAGTACAAATGAGTAGGAAGGTGCTTTCTTTTGGCCTCCTCCTCACTTCCTTGGTGACAGAAGTCCCACCCTAGGGTTCTGGAGATGTCTGAACACATGATATCTAGACACTGGATAAATGAGATTGATAGCAGTTTATTAATCATATATCCTCACATCCCAGGGAAGGACGACACCATATACCATGGGGGTGGTTACACTGGGGAGCAGGGTAAACCAGCAGGGGCTGTGGGAGGCTGATTTTGTAGCAGCAAGATAGGTGCCCCTTATTTCCATGGGAAGATGTGATTGGTTTGCTTGAATAATTTTGTGGGCTAGTAGGGAGGTGAAAGCCATTAGGTTGAGGACTAGGGTGCAGCTGATCCAGCTAATATTTGGATTACCTGGCTGAGAGCTTTTCCTACTGACTGGGGCATCTCTGGTTAGAGCAAGGGAACTCACGGGTAGGCCTTTGGGGGTCCTGTGAGGCTAAGACATTAAGATATTAAAGATATTAAGACAACAGGTGAAATTTTAGGCCTAAAATACAGAATAAAGAAGGAAGAAACATGAAATATTTGCTCTTTAGTAATTTCATTATAAAAATTAGTATTTCAAAATTTGGAACTGAAAAGCAGATTAAATATTCATAATAAACCTGTACTATAAAAATCAGTATGATATTTTAGAGTGTTTTTTCCAGTTAAAAAAATTTTTTTGATGTGTATTTATTTTTAAGACAAACAGAGTGCAAGAAGAGGAGGGGCAGAGAGAGAGGGACGGAGACACAGAATCCAAAGCAGGCTCTAGGCTCTAAGCTGTCAGCACAGAACCCAATGCGGGGCTCAAACTCACAGACTGAGAGATCATGACCTGAGCCAAAGTCAGATGCTTAACCAATTGGGCCACCCGAGTGCCGCTTTTCCAATTTTTTGTTGTTGTGGTGGTAAAACAGACGTAAAATTTACCATCTTCGCCATCTTTAGAGCACAGATCCCTGAAATTAACCAAGACTTCAACTACGTCTTCAGTAGACTCCAGAGCTAGAAAATCATCACATCAGACAGATTCTGCCAGTGGAATTGTTCAAGTGGAAGGACAGATTCCTGGTGCTTTCTACTACAGAATCTTCCCAGAATACTCTAGTATGTGCATTGTAAGGATTTTTTGGCATGCATTAAAAAACAAAAACACCTATCAGTATGTAACATCTGCTTTGGCTCTCAGTATCCTATGTTACTATATCTGATTACCATTTCTTTTAATAATTTTGGACAGGGGTGCCTGGCTGGCTCAGTAGGTGCAGCACGCAACTCTTGATTTTAGGGTTAAGTTCGAGCCCCACATTGGGTGTAGAGATTACTTAAAAATTTTTTTTTTAATAGTTTTGGACAGTGAGTCTTGAAATGCAATCACAGAGGGAATCATTGCAGGAGGGAAGGCCTGGAGTTCTAAAGATTTTAAGAACTCTGTTCAAAGTCAAAGAGAACCTACTCCTCTCTTATGTCAATTCTATTTTTTTTTTTTCTTTTACCCCTTTTACTAGTTTAAGTATAAAAGAAAGCCAACAATGAGTAAAAACCAAAAGATACTCATGTATTGCCACATCTACGTGATTATCTTTTCTGGAAGGGGCATATTATCAAGTCATGTTAAACATCAAGAGAACTAGATCTCATCAAGATCACATTCTGCTAGCTGGTTTACTTCTTCCTTGAGCACCAGATAACAATGTGAGACTCAGATGCCTCAGTGATTGCTGGAATTGGAAAAAAAAAATCACCTGGAACCAAAAGGGGATATTGGGTAAATTCCATAACATTTTCAGCTGCAGGGGAATGAACAGGACAACAGACGGAAGCTTTATTAGGTTGATTTCAAGGTATTTTCCCAGCCCAGACTTCCACCATAGGGATAGTGTTCCAAGCATAAGAATTCCAAATACTTCTAAGTCATTTTGAAAATCTATTACTTATTTTGAAAATACAGAATCAGATATGTGGTTCTTCTAGATTAGAAGCAGGACAGTTAACAGCAAAGCTTTTATACAGTTTGCTGAGGAAAACTTTGGTTCTCCATACCTTCTTAAAGAATTCATTAAGGTTCAAAGCTGCAAGGAAACTCAATTTTCTTGTGAATGTCCACAACTGCTAAAAATATAGGAATTTTCTCTGATCGAAAAGTTGGAATGGCAAACAATGTTTCATGTTGATAAAAAGCAAAACAAGGAAACAATTCAGCAGCTGTCTGGCTTATATCATGACTAACACATGGGAAATATTTCCGTAAAGAAGATCTGGAAAAGGATGTAGCAGCGAGACCAGCATCAATATATGCGAGACTCTACGCAGGGACTTCACCTGTTTTTGTTTGTTTAGACAAATCTGACATGCATGAATTTATATAGAAATCCTAGAGATTTAGGTACTAAGAAACTGAAGGAACCAAATGCAATACAGAAAAAAATCCAAATTTAATGTATTTGTCTAAGACCGAGTATAGATGGTTTCAATAAATGACCTTTCTACTTCTTTGAAGAATAGCTTCCTCTTAAAACATAAAAATGTTCACACACATATATACTTCAAGTAAGGCATGGGCACTGAACCAAAAATTATGATATATTTAAATAAAAAAACTCTACCAAGACCAAAACAAAAACGTAAGCATTGTTAATATATGGGTTTATAACACTCAAGACTTCTTTGTCCTAGTTAAGTCTGACGGTCTGTAATTCTGTATTGAATCCTGCATACATTTTACAAATAGTATATAGCACATATAGTTTGTAACCTGATTTTTCTACTGACTTTTTTTCTGAGACATTTTCCATGTCCTCAATAATTTTTTTTCCTATCATTTCTTGCCTGGGTATTTTATAATGTATTTAAGCAATCAAGTGATTTGAATCAGAATGCTGAAAACTGCCGGGTTGTATAATAAAGGATTACCCAGCAGATTCAGGGTGCTTAAACACCCTACATTCCAAAGACAGACCTATGTTAAGGAAAACTGGCCCTTGACTGGCTTCTGGGAGAAAACCTTTTGAGTCCTTGGAATAGTTGCCTTGATATGCTGTACTGGTTTGACCAGATAATTAATACTAACAATGCAAATCAGGGTGAATGCTTGCTTTTTTATGCCCAACGCCCTCAGCCAGCATTATCAGTTTGACCTCTGAGGAACTGGAGATTGAGAAGCTCAAGTCAGTCATGTGGGTACTGCCATGTCTACAAGAGCCCTAGTAAAAGCCAGGGACACAGGTTCAGATGAGCTTCTATATTTGGCACTAAGCGCGTTATCACACATAATTGCTGGAAGAAATTAGCACATCCTCATGTAATTCCAATAAGAGGCGACACCTAGAAGCTGACCTAGTGCCTCACAGACACTGCTCATCTTTCCCCTTTATTTAATCATTATCATTCACTCTAATAAACTTTAGATTTAAGTAGAGCAACTTTTCTAAATTTTGAGTCTAAATCATGAGTCCTTGTAGCAAATCATCAAGCCAGCAAGGTCTGAGACCAGTGGCACAACTCCAAAGATTACTTTCATCTTCAAATCACTAAAATGTACTTCTAGACGTATTTGTTATGCCCAGAATTCGTGATCCCCAAAGACCACCAGGGAGCCGAGTCCGATGCAAAAGCAAAGAGCCTTTATTCAAAGCTAGCTCGAGCTCAATCCCCTACCTGCACTGACGCAGCGGTGAGATGCCGGAGAGAGCGAGCGAGTTTCAAAAGCACAAAGGTTTTACTGGGGTCTAGGGGCAGTTGGTGAGGTAATGGCTGTGGCCTCAGCCGATTGGCTGGGGGTCGTGGCCTCGGCCGATTGGCTGGGGAAGGGTCAGAGTCCTGTTATGCAGGTCGCCTGGCATGTTCTGATCCGGAAGTTACTCAAGGTGGAGGACACAGAACGAGATGGAGTCGGCTGGCGTAGGTCCGCCCTTTGAGTATTCCTTGCTTTTCACAGGGAAAATGTTTGAAAGAATACTATTTTGATTACTACCATTAAACTCTAATTCTTTATTTGTGTCCACTGTTGCTTTATATTGGCTGAGAGTTTTGTTATTTTTCTAGCTTTGTACATTGAATGCCTATTCATCATTTTATCAATTTTACCAAGCCAGCAAAGTAACACGCATTGAATAGGTTTTGGAAACAGATTAGTGAACAGAAACAAAGTTCTATCATTCATTCTCGGCTCCCCACATGCCTTGAATTTCCAAAGAGTAGGAGACTGGCAATTTCCCAACTGATACATGGGACTTTGATTTTCATTCTTCTGGCCCTAACTTCAATTTAAATTTCCCATTACTTCAGGGCATATACATGATATTATAAACTTTGAAAAGGAAGTGACAAAATAGATCTCTACGGTAGAAACATCTACCAGTCACCATCATAACCATAACATCTTGCCTCCTTAATACTGGAAAAACCCAACACTAATATACTTTTTAATGCATCACCTATGTAGTATCCTTGCCAAAAATTTAACTGAAAATTCCATGCACGTTGTAGGTATGAAAAAATTGAGATTCCTATTTTTTTTCCCTTGTCATTGTTTATTTACTTAAAAAAAATTTTTTAGGGGCGCCTGGGTGGCTCAGTCGGTTAAGCGTCCGACTCTGGCTCAGGTCATGATCTCGCGGTTTGTGAGTTCAAGCCCTGCGTCGGGCTCTGTGCTGACAGCTCAGAGCCTAGAGCCTGTTTCAGATTCTGTGTCTCCCTCTCTCTCTCTGACCCTCCCCCGTTCATGCTCTGTCTCTCTCTGTCTCAAAAATAAATAAACGTTAAAAAAAATTAAAAAAAAATAAATAAATAAATTTTTACAGTATAATTACCATAGTGTTTTATTACCTTCAGGTGTACAATATAGTGATTCAACAATTCTATACATTACTCAGTACTTATCATGATCTGTGTACTCTTGGTCCCCTTCACCAGTTTTATCCATCCTCCCCTACTCCCCACAGTGGTAACCATCACTTGTTCTCTATAGTTAAGAGTCTGTTTTTTGGTTTGTCTATTTTTTTCTTCATTTGTTTCTTATTTTTTTAAGTTTATTTATTTTGTTTTGAGAGAGAGAGCGTGTGCAAGCTGGGGAGGGGCAGAGAAAGAATCCCAAGCAGGCTCTGCGCTGTCAGTGCAGAGTCTGACACAGGGCTTGATCTCATGAGATGGTAACCTGAGCAGAGATCAAGAGTTGAATGCTTAGCCAATTGAGCCACCTAGGTACCCCTTGTTTTGTTTCTTAAATTTCACATATGAGTGAAATCATATGGTATGTCTTTCTCTGACTTATTTCACTTAGCATTATATCCTGTAGATCCATGTTATCACAAATGGCAAAATTTTCATTATTTTTTATGGCTGAGTAATATTCCACTGTAGATATGCCCACATCATCTTTATCCATTCATCAGTTGAGGGCCACATGGGCCACTTTCATAGTTTGGCTATTGTAAATAATGCTGCAATAAACATGGGGTGCATACATCTTTTCGAATTAGTGTTTTTGTATTCTTTGGGTAAATATCCAGTAGTGAAAATACTGGGTGCTATGTTAATTCTATTTTTAATTTTTTCTGGAAACTCCATACTGTTTTCTTCAGTGGCTATACCAGTTTGCCTTGCCACCACAGTGCCCGAGGTTTCCTTTTTCTTCACATCCTCACCAATATTTGCTATTTCTTGTGTTGCTGACTTTAGCCATCTTGACAGTTGTGACATGGTATCTCATTGTGGTTTTGTTTTGCATTTCCCTGATGATGAGTGATGTTGAGCATCTTTTCATATGTCTGTTGGTCATCTTGTCTTCCTTGGAGAAATGTTTGTTCATGTCTTCTCATTTTTTAATTAGATTGTGTGTGTGTGTTCTGTAAATTTTTATATTTTGGGGGTACTAACCCTTTATCGGATATGTCATTTGCAAATATCTTCTCCCATTCAGTAGGTTGCCTTTTAGTTTTGTTAACTGTTTCCTTTGCTGTGCAAAAGCTTTTTATTAAAAAAAATTTTTTTAATGTTTTTTTATTCCTGAGAGACAGAGCGAAAGAAGGTGAGGGGCAGAGAGAGGAAGACACAGAATCCGAAGCAGGCTCCAGGCTCCAAGATGTCAGCACAGAGCCCGACATGGGGCTTGAACTCACAAACTGTGAGATCATGACCTGAGCCAAAGTTGGATGCTTGACCGACTGAGCCACCCAGGCACCCCAAAAGCGTTTTCTTTTGATGTAATCTCAATAGTTTATTTTTGTTTTTGCTTCCCTTCCCTCACGGGACCTATCTAGAAAAATGTTGCTACAGATGATGTCAGAGAAATTACTGCCTATGCTGGCTTCTAAAATTTTAATAGTTTCCTATCTCACATTTAGGTCTTGAACCCATTTTGAGTTTATTTTTGTGTATCATGTAAGAAAGTGGTCCAGTTTCCCCAACATCATTTATTGAAGAGACTGTTTTTTTTTTTTCAGTTGCATATTTCTGCCTCCTCTGTTGAAGATTAATTGACCATATAGTCATGGGTTTACTTCTGGGTTCTTTATTCTGTTCCATTGACCTATGTGTCTGTTTTTATGCTAGTACCATACTGCTTTGATTACTACAGCTTTGTAGTATATCTTGAAATCTGGGATTGTGATACCTCCAGTTTTGTTCTTTTTCAAGACTGCTTTGGCTATTCAGGGTTTAATTTGCCATTGTTTAAATAGTCAGATATTCCATTAAAACAGGAGTGACACTGAAATCATAACTATATTATGAACTCTCTCATTTGGTGAAGACATACCTATAAAGACTAACATTCAATAATTTCTCACCAGTGTGAACTGGCTGATATTAAAAAAGTTTGGGCCATGCCTAAAGGCATTCTCACATTCCTTATGTTCTTAGAGTTTCATTATCTGTATGCATTCCCTGATGTGCTTTAAGGGCTGAACCATATCTGAAGGCTTTTCCACACTTCTTACACACGTAGGGTTTTTCACCAGTATGAATTCTCCCATGTTGAACAAGGTTTAAAGCACGACTAAAGGTCTTCCCACATTCCTTACAATCATAGGGTTTCCCACCAGTATGAGTTTTCTGATGTTGTGTAAGGTATCCATACATTTTAAAGGATTTCCCACATTCCGTACATTCATAGGGTTTCTTATCAGCATGGATACTCTAATGTGCAGTAAGGTGTGAACTACGTCTAAAGGTTTTCCCACATTCCTTACAGCTAAAAGGTTTCTCATCAGTATGAATACTCTGGTGTAGAGTTAGATTTCTATAGAAAGTAAAGGTTTTCCTACATATTTTACACTCATAGGGTTTCACACCAGTATGAATTTTTTGATGTTAAGATACCCATGCAAACTAAAGGTCTTTCCACACTCTTTACATTCATAGGGTTTCTCACCAGTATGAGTTTTCTGATGTTGAACAAGGTTTGAGCCAGTACTATAGGCCTTCCCACATTCCTGACATTCAAAAAGTTTCTTACCAGTATGAATACTCTGATGTCGAATAAGATTTCTATACAAAGTAAAGGTTTTTTTACATTCCTTACATTCAAAGTGTTTCACACCAGTATGAATTTTCTCATGTTGATGAAGGTATCCATATAAGCTAAAGGCTTTTCCACATTCCTTACATTCATAAGGCTTCTCACCTGTGTGAGTTTTCTGATGTTGAAAAAGTTTTGAGCCAGTAGTATAGGCCTTCCCACACTGCCTACATTCAAAAAGTTTCTCGCCAGTGTGAATACACTGATGTCGAGTAAGATTTCTATACAAGGTAAAGGTTTTCTTACATTCCTTACATTCATATGGTTTCCCACCTTTATGAATTCTCTGATGTACAATAAGATATGAGGCAGTGGTATAGCCCTTTCCACATTCTTTACATTCATATGGTTTTTTACCAGTATGAACACTCTGGTGTACAATAAGTTGATGACCTCTTTTAAAGGCCTTTCCACATTTCTCACATACATAAGGTTTCTCATCAGTATGGATTTGCCCATGTTCAACAAGGTTTGAGCGCCTACTAAAAGCCTTCCCACACTCCTGACATTTATAGGGCTTCTCACCAGTATGAATTCTTTGATGAATTCTAAGGTGTCCACCTTGACTAAAGGCCTTCCCACATTCCCTACATTGATAGGTTTTCTCACCAGTATGAAATCTCTGATGTACAGTAAGTTGATAACTGCTTTTAAAGTTCTTCCTGCATTCTGAACATTGATAGGGTTTCTCGCCAGTATGAAATCTTTGATGTAGGGTAAGTTGATAGCCACTATGAAAGTTCTTCCCACATTCTTTGCATTCATAGGGTCTTTTGCCAATATGAAACCTGTGATGTAGAATAAATTGATAACCACTACTAAATTTCTTCTGACATTTCTTACATTCATAGAGTTTCTCTCTGTTATATATGCTCTGATGTTGTGTAGAAGATACATCTTTTTCATAAGTGGGCATTTCTACATAGCTGATTACCTCACAATGTAAATCCAAATCTGAAAGAAAAGAAGAAACAAAAAAATATTTATATTTCTTATACAGAGAATATGGGACTTCTGTGAAACAAATATGAACCAACACTTGTAATAAATGAAGCGCTTATTGAATTGTAAAATATGGTTATGAACTTTTTGAAAGGTCAAGAATTCAGAGATGTATGTGAAGTTACATAAGATAGTGAAGTTTCTGAAATTTAGGTGTGGACCACGATCTTTGGCAAGCTTGTTATAAATCTGATATCCTGCCTGTGTCATGGACAACTACATTAGAAGTGAGAGGAAAAAAATACCTTGGATGGCATCTTTATTTTGAATCTATCACTGATTTAAATACAGATCAAAGGTTAAGAATTCATCCTAGGTTTGTCCAGTGATTTCTCTTTACTCTTGGAATATGATCCAAACCCCTTTCTGAGGATAGCAGGACTCCTCCTTACCTATACGGCATCATGTCCAAACACCGACCCCTCTGCGCCCTGTCTCCTTCTTTTCAGCATTTACAATATGGTACAAACTTCCCTATCACTTGATGCTTTCCACAGACGATTTCATCTGACCAGAATCCTTAGACCTGAGCACTTTGTAGGTTGATCCTTCTCATCCTTTCGTCTCAGGATGAATATCCTACCCTTAGAAAGGCTGCACCTGCTAACTCTAAGTATTATATCCATGTCTCCCTTTTTACAGTCTAGCACTTCATTCCTTCCACCATCCCTTTGTTTCCAATTATGATATCATTAATTTCCTTATTTGATTTTTTTTTTAAGATACAAAATTTTTTTAAAATGTTTATTTTTGAGAGAGAGAGACAGACTGTGAGCAGGGAAGGGGCAGAGAGAGGGGGGACACAGAATCCGAAGCAGGGTCCAGGCTCTGAGCTGTCAGCACAGAGCCTAACGCAGGACTTGAACCCATGAATCGCAAGATCATGACCTGAGCTGAAGTTGGATGCTTAACTGACTGAGCCACCCGGGCGCCCCTCCTTATTTGATATTCTAAACAGTTCCCTAAACTTCCCAGAGCAGACACAATTCTTCCTTTTTCATCACTGAATTACAGGGTTATGATGTATTATAGGTGCTAAATAATTAATTGATCTTGCTTACCTTCAGTTCTGTTATTCCTTCTCCATTCTAAATATACTAAATCTGTGTTGGTTCATCTCCTTTACCACATCCTCTCTTCCTTTTCCTTATTTTCAAGACCAGCCATCCTTCTACTTCCCGGATAAGTATTTTGATATGTTTTCAGTCAATTCACAGATATGTACTCAAATCAAATAAGAAATTCCTTCCATGTGGAGATGCTGGA
Organism: Leopardus geoffroyi; assembly: GCF_018350155.1. Taxonomy (NCBI): domain Eukaryota; kingdom Metazoa; phylum Chordata; class Mammalia; order Carnivora; family Felidae; genus Leopardus; species Leopardus geoffroyi. The sequence goes on from NC_059335.1 coordinate 16,041,764, forward strand.
GAGAATCAAGAAATTATAATATGGAGGAATGTTTTGGGGTACCAGAGTGTCTGGGACTGACTGTTAAAAGGAAATATCAGATATAAGCTGGAAGATGGCAATCGAGATTCAGGAAAAGACTCAGGAGTATTAGTGCAGAATGAAGGGGGCATGAGTCAAGGGCAAAGAGTATTCATCTGTGACTCAATTGTGGGATGTGTATAGCAGGTGGAATGATACATACTCTGACCTCAGAAAATAACGCTGAAAATAAGAGCAACATCAGAAAACAAAAAGCACTCCATCTAGAAAACTAAAGGCTCTTTACTAATTAAATGCTAGATCAATAAATGTAGTGGACAACCAGCAGAGGCAGAATGGATAACCACACAAACTTTGACTTGGACGTCAAGACTGATGATGACATGCATACATCATGTTAAGTGTGAAATGATTTATTACTCATATAATGAGGCTTCCTAGAAAGAGCAGAGTGGTTCTTAAATACATCTGAAAAGGACTTGAGTGATTTGAAAGAGATTGACTTAGGTTTTTTTTTTTTTTTTTTTTTTTTTTTTTTTTATGCTGGTTAGGGTGTGGTGCAGGGCTGAGGGTTCCTGGGCAGGGGTTTGCATGGTTTGAACTTTCCATGGGGACCAATGTAGGGAGCTCTCAGGCTTTTTATCAGCTTCCCCAAAAGTGGAGCAGAAGGAGAGGTGGGGCTTGAAAGCTGTCAGCAGTCAAAAATAAAAAAACAGAGTCAGTATCTTTATTGTACTAAGGAAATAAACAGTGAAAGTAGAGAAATATAACCAGGCAAAAGATGAAAATACTACATTTCAGAAGGTACAACATCCAGCCCTAATGCCCAGAGAAAAGCTGTCACCTTGACACAAATTAAATAAATAATTTACTAATAAAAGCTTAGAAAAAACATCAAAGTAAGTGAGAGGAAAACAAAAAGAATAAAGATAAAAAACCAGATTTTAATGAGTTTGGAAACAGAAAATCAACATACAAATTCAAAAAGGTATCTCTTGGGGAAGAAAGTCAACATGTGATGGTACACTAGCTAAACTAATTGACAAAAGGGAGAACAAACAAAAAATTAAAATTGTGAAAGGGAAAGACAAACAGGAAAATATTGATCAAAAACTATCCTACAAAGGACAAAAATCTGAAACAGGTCAATTTTCATGGAATAGAAAAAAATGTCAAAAAGGCTAGTAGTTGGAGCGCCTAGGTGGCTCAGTTGATTGAGCTTCCAACTCTTGATTTTGACTCAGGTCAAGGGATTGAGCCCTGTGGTGGGCTCTGCGCTGAGTGTGGAGTCTGCTTAAGATGCTCTCTCTCTCCCTCTGTTCCTCTCCCTACTCATGTGCACATTCTCTCTAAAAGGAAAAAATGGCTAGTATAGCAATCAGCACCCTGATCACTTACACTGTCATCTCTAAATATCCAATATTATGATCAGACAATCCTTAAAGAAATATTTATTTATTTTTATGAGAAGAGAGAGAGAGAGTGAGAGAGAGAGAGAGAGAGAGAGAGAGAGACTCTTAAGCAGGCTCCATGCTCAGTGTGGAGCCTGATGTGGGGCTTGATGCCACAATCCTGGGATTATGACCTGAGCTGAAATCAAGAGCCAGACGCTCAACTGACTGAGCCACCCAGGCGCCCCTAGAAATGTTTGATTCCAAGACCAAGGCAGGGAAGATACAAGATAATGCTCACAAATCTTGGGCTAAAAAAGTAAGGAAAGTTTAAAAGATTTATGGCTTTGTTGAAAAACACACGCTTCTGAATATTATGCTGTGTTTGGTCATAATTGTGAAAATTCAAAAAAAAAAGCAGGAAAAGTGATCATGTTGGATTAAACATATTAAGTAAATGAAAGATAGATAAAAATATAATGATGGGGTGCCCTGGTGGCTCAGTCACTTGAGCCACCAACTCTTAATTTCGACTCTGGTCATGACCCCAGGGTCGTAGGAATGAGCCCCGTCTCAGGCTCTACGTGGAGTGTGGAGCCTACTTAAGATTCCCTCTCTCTCCCTTTGCCCTTCCCCTGCTCTCTCTCTCAAATAAAAAAAACATTATTTTTCAGATAACAAGCCATTTCCCAGTTATTTTTTCATTAAATAATGTGCAACTAAAAATCAAATATATTCTTTTTTTTTCAAATATATTTTCCTGTGCATTCCAATCAATTTATATTTCAACATAACCAAATAGCCAAATAGATCGTGTCAATAAAAAACTGTAGAAATCATGATAGAATTGAAAGAAACAACTACCTTACAATTCCCAATCGTATTAAGTATACTGTTCTTACAACTACGAAGAGAGTAATCGCTGCAGAACTGATTGCTGTCATAATGCCGAAGCAAGATCAGAGGGACTTCTGTTCAGTTACAAAAGCAAAAAATATAATTGAATGATGAAGGAATCAAGCTGTTAGCTTAATAAAGTTTTAACATTCCAAAACTAACAGTGTAATCCAATACATGTTGTGTCTTTTGATACAGTATCCATAACCGCCTATGTTGTACTTGAGCCACAAATGTTTAATGTGAATCCCTCAAGAGAGAAAATAATTTCCAATCTACAAAAATACAAAGGGTAGAGAATAAACAAACTATACCACGGACAATACTGAGATAAGTTCAAAAGATGGCAAATTTTGCAATATAAGTGGCCTTGTCTCTTCAAAGTGTTAGTATTAGAAATAAAGGGAATGTTTTAGATTAAGAGGGATTTCAGTGATATGATAAAGAGACAATGCACAGTCTTGCATTGGGATACTGATTTGAACAAATCAGATTGGGCCAAATGGGGTAATATGAATAGGATTTGGGTTTTGAAGATGCAATAAAATAAAAATGTAATAGAAATATAAAATAGAAAAATCACTGATAAAGAAATCAGGTTAGGGGCGCCTGGGTGGCTCAGTCGGTTAAGTGTCCGACTTCAGCTCAGGTCATGATCTCACAGTCCCTGAGTTCGAGCCCCGCGTCAGGCTCTGTGCTGACAGCTCAGAGCCTGGAGCCTGCTTCAGATTCTGTGTCTCCCTCTCTCTCTGCCCCTCCCCCGCTCATGCTCTGTCTCTCTCTGTCTCAAAAATAAATAAAAACGTTAAAAAAATTAAAAAAAAAAAGAAATCAGGTTATAAAACAGTAAGAATATGATGTCTCTTTAATAAAAAGAGGAACATGTATATGCATGTATGTCTTATATCCACTAAGGTGTTAAAGTGGTAGGAATAAGGTATTTTAATATCTTGAAAACACTTTTGCCCGTCTCTATTTTCTAATTTTCTACAATGCACATGGAGGATTGCTTAATAAGGGTTATTAATTTTGTGTTCATCTATTAACACAGCCTGAAATAAACCAAATATTGACACAATCCAAACTCTGGGTGCGACATTTAATAAACGTGGACCTAGAACTTAATGGCTATAAGCCAAATATTGCAGAATTCAGTTCCTTTTCAGTCACAAATTACTTATAAAAACAGACCATAAACTGTGCTATAAATCAAGTCTCTACATATTTCAAAGGATTAAAAGCATACAAATTATGTTGTCTGATCACAAGTTATACTAGAAATTAATATTATAAAAAATATATATTATCAACATATATTGGGAAATTAAGAAGTGCTTGTAGTTGATCAATGCACCAAAACAAATTGTGCTCTACGCTACAATAATAGTTATAAACTTTAAAAATCAATGTTTTGACTGAAAATTAAAAGCAAATGGAACTGCACATAAGCACTACCAAGTTAGTAAATTTGTTTCTCATGGGAAAACAATTCTGAAGCCATGTTCCATGTACACTGGGGGTGAACAAATAAGTAAATGGATGATGGATGGTAGAAGCCAGTTTTGTCACTGTTGGAGGAGAAAGTTACAGATAAATGAGACAAGAAGGCTAGAATGCATCCTGAAATACTGGATGGGAGTTGCAGACATCAGTAAGAAGTCATGTTTAGCTTAATGTAAATACAGACAGATAGATAATAAAACAATTACAGATACATGTATATCTACATCGGTGACTATGCAGACATTTATTACCTAGTTAGATTGTTTAGAGGGCATAGAAGCAATGGCATACCAGCAACAATTAGTATACCTAGTTCTCAGATCTTGGTTTCTAAATACTATCTTCCAGTAAAAGAAACCAGGGCTCTTAAGAGAAATGGCTGATTCTAGGACCAGGGAAGGGGAAAAAACAAAATGAATCTGAAAACAGTACCAGGAAAGAAATCCTCAAAAAACTAAAGGATGGGGATATTATATGGACACAAGAACTATCAATGTTCAAAGCAAAAGAAATAACATTTAATTGTAACTCAAAGTCTAAAATAAATATGGATAAGCCCACACTGAAATAAAGGGGGAAGAGACAAATCTTTTTTTAAAATTTTTTTAATGTTTTATTTATTTTTGAGAGAGAGAGAGAGAGAGAGAGCACGCACAAGCGGGGGAGGGGCAGAGAGAGGGAGACACAGAATCCAAAGCAGGCTCCAGGCTCTGAGGTGTCATCACAGAGCCCGATGCGGGGCTTGAACCCATGAGCTGTGAGATCGTGACCTGAGCTGAAGTTGGACGCCTCAAGTGGACGTCAGTTGAACTGACTGAGCCACCCAGGTGCCCCAAGAGACAAATCTTTTAGACAGAATTCCGGATAAAATATATAGATTTCCTACCCTACAGAAGCTTAATTCCCAATCCAGGCCCCCTGCCCCCCAGGGTAAGCTAGACTTAGTGAGCTGCTTCTAAAGAGTAGAGTATAGAAAAGGAAAAATAGTAACTTTGGAGGGGAGAAAGAAGGTTAACATCACCAGTGGATATAATGTACCCCGCACATGATGTGATGAAAAGGACATTTCACTTCTGCTGCAGTCTTTCTAAAAACCCCTATCTCCAGTGTAAGCATGAGAAAAACAACAGACCCAGAATAGGGAATATTCTGCAGGACCTGGTAGGGTCTGTCAAGACAGTCAAATTCCTGAAAGACAAGGAAAGATTAACAACTGTCACAAACCAGGAGAGACTGGAAGAGAGACTGGGAGACATGAAAAATAAATGCAATGTGATACCCAGAATGGAAGGATCCTGGAACAGAAAAATGACATTAATGGAAAAACTGGTGAAATACACAAATAGAATCTAGAGTTTAGTTAATATGAAAGTCATTTTCTTAGTTTTTAAAAAAAATTTTTTTTTCAACGTTTATTTATTTTTGGGACAGAGAGAGACAGAGCATGAACGGGGGAGGGGCAGAGAGAGAGGGAGACACAGAATCGGAAACAGGCTCCAGGCTCTGAGCCATCAGCCCAGAGCCTGATGCGGGGCTCGAACTCACGGACCGCGAGATCGTGACCTGGCTGAAGTCGGACGCTTAACCGACTGCGCCACCCAGGCGCCCCTTTTTTTTTTTTTTTTTTAATTTTTTTTTTTCATTTTCTTAGTTTTGACAAATGTATCTGAATGATGTTGTTAACAATGATAGAAATCAGGAGAGATATATATAGAAGTCTCTCTACTATCTTTGTAACTTTCTATAAATCTAAAATCATTCTAAAATAAAGTTTACTAAAAAAAGATAATTACATACCACCTCTGTGGTAGTCTGGGTAAAAATGTTTAAGCCTATTCTAATCGTAAGAAGAAAACATCAAACCTAGAAAGCAGATATTCCATGAGAAAACTACACTGGATGCTACAAAATAATCAAACTCAAAGGGGAAAAAAAAGGTAGGATGACAGTAAGATACAAAGCCTCACATCCAAATACAGTATATGAGTCTGGAATGGATCCTGGAAACAAATTTTACAAATGGCATTTTTGGAGAAAAGTTCAAAACCTGAAATATGGACTCTATGTTAGATGTAGGGCTGAATTGCTATGATAATAATAGTGTGACTACATAGAAGTTTTTAGTTTTAGGAAATGCATACAGAAGTGTTTGAGAAGTAAAATTTAATGGTAACTGCTACTTACCATCAAGTGAGCCAAGAAGAAAGGTGCATATAGAGAGAGAAAAAGGCAAATGTTAATACCCAAAGTTAAATCTGTGTGAAGGCTAATTAACTAACATATATATGCATACACACACACACACACACACACACACACACACACACACACACACACACATATACTTTTTTTTTTTTTTTTAAGTAGGCTTCACACACAGCATGGAGCTCAACACGGGGCTTGAACTCATGACCTTAAACTCCTGAGATCAAGACCTGAGCTGAGATCAAGAGCTGGATGCTTAACTGACTGAGCCACCCAGGCACCTCAACTACATATATGTTTTTAATACTCTCTTGGGGCGCCTGGGTGGCTCAGTCGGTTAAGCGGCCGACTTCAGCTCAGGTCATGATCTGGCGGTCCGTGAGGGCTATGAGTTCGAGCCCCGCGTTGGGCTCTGTGCTGACAGCTCAGAGCCTGGAGCCTGTTTCAGATTCTGTGTCTCCCTCTCTCTGACCCTCCCCTGTTCATGCTCTGTCTCTCTCTGTCTCAAAAATAAATAAATGTTAAAAAAAAATATATTAAAAAAAAAATAAAAAAAAATACTCTCATTTGGCTTGATGAATTTTAAAAACAAAAAGCTGGGAGAAAGAAAATAGTAGACCTAAGGTAGTATTTCCTAAACTTTTATACAGAAATTTTGAGCCAAGGGGTGCCTGGGTGGCTCAGTCAGTTAAGCATCTGACTTTGGCTAAGGTCATGATCTTGCGGTTCATGGGTTCGAGCCCAGTGTTGGGCTCTGTGCTGACAGCTTGGAACCTGGACCCTGCTTTGGATTCTGTGTCTCCCTCTCTCTCTCTCTCTCCCCCTCCTCCACTCACACTCCATCTCTTTCTCAAAAATAATAAACATTAAAAACAAAGAAATTTTAAACCAAATTATAATATCTGCATCCATTCCAATCTAATGTAGTTACAGTAGAAAAAAATTATACAACAGATATGCATACATGTGAGAAAACATGAAAATTAATCACCTAAACATTTATTGCAAGAAGCCAGAAAAAGAGCAACAAAATAAAAACAAATTAGAAAGAAAGATAAAAGTCATCTTACAAAATAGAGCCCACAAAAACCATAGAGGATCCACAATGCCGATACTGTATTTCAAAGCAATGTTACTAATGTGATTCTCTCAAGACTGATAAAGAGGAAGGAGACTGCAGCAATATCCAATGCAGGGATGTGAGCTAAGAGGGACCTCACTTATCGGCCCTCCACACCTCAAATGCAGTAAAATGACATCATGAAAAAAAACCCATTATGTTAATAATGTGGATGAAATGCATAAATCTCTAGAAAGTAACCTCTATAAAATCAACACACAGAAAACTTCAACAATTCTAGCATGGTGTAATCTGAGTTTTATTATTTAAAAAAACTTTTTTTTTTTTTTTTTTTTTTAAGTAATCTCTACCCAGTGTGGGGCTCGAACCCACAACACCAAGATCAGGTGTCACATGCTCTAATAACCAAGCCAGCCCAGTACCCCAATCTGAGTAAGTTTTTTAAAAAAATCTACAATGGTAACTGAAGGCCCAGATGGTTTTTCTGGAATATTTCATCAACCCAACCAAGTCAAAAGGAGGGAGAAAGGGTACATTCTCCTAAACACATTCATAAAACTAACATAATCATTATATCCAATCTTAAAAAGTAAGAATATAGTTTAATCTCATTCATGAAACGTAAAGGAAATATTAAAAATTCAAATCTAACAATATTGAAAAGGGATAATATATCAACACACCATGACTAGAACTGGATTCCAGAATTCAGTCAACAAACAGAATTCAACACAGTAACAGAACAATGGAGAAAAAAAAATCTCATGATTATGTCAATAAATGCATAAAGAATAATTCCTGAGAATAATTTTAGCAATTATGTAAAACAGAACCTCCTCTCTGTGAAAAATATTTATATTAACTTTTAGATATACACCCTTGGGGTGTCTGGCTGGTTCAGTCAGAAGAGCATGTGACTCTTGATCTCTGGGTCATGAGTTTAAGCTCCATATTGAGTGTAGAGATTATATACAAACATATATACACATACACTTAAAAAAAAAAAAGAAAAAAATACCCTTATTTGTGGAACTATCCTTATTCTCAGGAGACGTTTGCTGAATGATTCATGGGTCAAGTCATGATGTCTAAGACATGCCTTCAAATACCTCCATAAATGTAGTGTAGAGAGAAATAAAATAGATATGGCAAAATCTTATCAGTTGGTGGTCTATGTAAAAATCATTTTCATGGTTATGCACTTTGAATACTAATTAATTTTACTATTATAGAGCAAGAAAAACCACCTTTACTGGGAGAGTGTCCTGGAGTTTTTAACTTTAGTCCTTTTCTTACAGATATCTGGAACTTTTGGTATCTTGCCTTAAAGATATGCTAGGATGTGGATTGTCTAGATTTACTACTTTTTCATTCATTTGTCCTTTTTGGAGGACCTATTGGGAGACAAGTCGCAGAAGGCCATGACTGCTTTTAGCTATAGAGCTAATGCTCCATAAAGTGTTCCAGGTCATTGAAAAAGAAGGAAAGCTTCCTAATTCTTTTATAATTTTTATGAAAAAAATATTAATATCTAAACCTGATAAGAGACACTAAAAGAAAATATGGGCCAAAATAAATTCTGAATATCAAGAGAGACCATATAATATACTAACAAAGAAAAATCCAAGCAAACAGGAGCTCAGGGATACTTCCACAACATAAAATACACACACACACACACACACACACACTCTCTTTCTCTCTCTCTCTCTCATTTCTTTTTTTTTTTTTAATTTTTTTTTTTCAACGTTTATTTATTTTTGGGACAGAGAGAGACAGAGCATGAACGGGAGAGGGGCAGAGAGAGAGGGAGACACAGAATAGGAAACAGGCTCCAGGCTCTGAGCCATCAGCCCAGAGCCCGACACGGGACTCGAACTCACGGACCGCGAGATCGTGACCTGGCTGAAGTCGGACGCTTAACCGATTGCGCCACCCAGGCGCCCCTCTCTCTCTCATTTCTAAAGCTAGTATCTTATTAGGTGGGGAAACATAGGATTTCTGCTGAGATCAAGAACAAATCGAGGAAGCTGACTATCTCTGCAACTATTCAAAACTGTACTAAAGAGGTGGCTCAGTCAGTTAAGCGTCTGACTTTGGCTCTGGTCATGATCTCATGGTTTGTGGGTTTAAGCCCGGGTTTGGGCTCTGTGCTGACAGTTCTGAGCCTGGAGCCTGCTTCAGATTCTCTGTCTCCCTCTCTCTCTGCCCCTCCCCTATTCATGCTCTTTCTCTGTCTCTCAAAAATGAATAAACATTAAAAAAAATTTTTGTTTAACTGTACTAAAGATATTAACTATTTGATTAGACAAGATAAATCAGAGATAGGAAAAAGAGGTAAAGAACAAATAAAACTATCCCTATTTATAGATGATATAATAGTATACCAGGATATAAAGGGTAAAACTTTTTAAAAATAAGACCAAGAGTACCAATCCAGAAACAAAATTAAGAAAGAAATGCCATTTACAATTATATCAAAAAGAATAAAATATGTAGGAATAGGTTGAACAAAAGAAGCCTGAGATCTATACATTGACAATTTAAAAATACCGTGGAAAGAAATTAAATACCTAAATAAAAGGAGAGACCTCTCAGGTTCGTGAAGGACAATACTGCTAAGATTACAATGCTCCACAAACTGATCAACAGATGCAATGCAATCCATTGCATCAAAATGTCAACTGCTCTTGTTGCTGAAAATGACAATCTGATTATATAGAAATATAGGAGGCTCCAAATAGCCAAAATAATTTTGAAAACAAACAAAAAAGAACAAAATAACAGAAATCACACTTCCTGATTTCAAAACTTACTACAATGCTACAATAAATCAAGACAGTATGGTGCTGGCATATACAGATATATAGATCAATGGAATAGAATGCAGAGTGCAGAAATAAAATTTCAAATTATGATCAATTCACTACTGAAAAGGGAACCAAAAAAATTCAATGGAGTCTTAAGCAACAGTGTTAGGAACAAGTGGATATTCACACACAAAAGAATGAAGTTGGAACCTCACACTGTATAGCGCACATGAAAATTAACTCAAAATGGATCAAAGGCCAAATGTCAGAACTAAAACTAATAGCTGCTTAGAAAAAAAAACACTGCAGTAAATTTTTGAGACTTGGATAACACAATGATTTCCTAAGTATGATACTAAAAGCAAAGCAACAAAAGAAATAATAGAATGGAATATTATTCGGCCACAAAATAGAATAAAGTATTGATACTTCATATTATGTTGATGAATCTCAAAAATATTATGAAAGAAGACATTCATAAAAGGCTACATATTACATGATTCTATGTATATAAAAATATTCCTAATAATCAAATATTTAGAGACAGAAAGTAGACTAGTGGTTTATTAGATGCTGGGTATACAGAGTGACTGCTAGTGGGTATCAGGTTTCTTCATGGGGTGATGGGTTATACACTGGTGATGGTTGCACAAAATGTGATTATACAAAAAAACACTGACTTGTTCACTTTAAGGAAGAGCCTTTTTGCCCTTTTTTTGTTTTTTAAATGTTTATTTTTCAGAGAGAAAGAGCACGAAAGCTGGGGAGGGGCAGAAAGAAGGAAACAAGATCTGAAGCAGGCTCAGTGCTGTCAGTGCAGAGCCTGTTGTGGGGCCCGAACCCACGAACCGGGAGATCATGACCTGAGCCAAAGTCAGACACTTAACCAACTGGGCCACCCAGGCATCCCTGACTTGTTCATTTTATTTAAGAAAAATTTGGGTGGGGCAGGGGGCGCCTGGGTGGCTCAGTCGGTTAAGCAACTGACTTAGGCGCAGGTCATGACCTCATGGTTAGTGAGTTGAAGCCCCGAGTAGGGCTCTGTGTGGACAGCTCAGAGCGTGGAGCTTGCTTCGGATTCTGTGTCTCCCTCTCTCTCTGCCCCTTCCCTGCTCACACACACTCTCTGTCTTCTCTCTCAAAAACAAATGAATATTTTTTTAAAAATGGGGTGCCTGGGTAGTTCAGTTGGATAAGCGTCTGACTTCAGCTCAGGTTATGATCTCACAGTTCGTGGGTTTGAGCCCCATGTCAGGCTCTGTGCTGATAGCTCAGAGCCTGGATCCTGCTTCTGATTCTATATATCCCTCTTTCTCTCTGTCCCTCTCCCTCTCATACTCTGTCTCTCTCTCTCTCAAAAATAAATAAACATTTAAAACAATAAAAACTTAAAAATTTTTTTTTTACTTGTTCATTTTCAAAGACTGATTTCATGTTACATAAATTATACAGCAATAAACCTGTTGAAAAAATTGAGAGTCTTTCTACTGGAAAACCATAACTAGGTAAAGTACAAAATGGGAGAGAAAATGTGATTTATAACAGTAAAGAACAAGATTAAACATTGAATAAAATTAATAAAAATACGTAAAACCTATTTCAGAAAAATTATAAACACTCCTGAAAGACATAGAAGTAGCCTCAAACAAATGGAGAAACATCCCCTCTTCTTGGATTGGAAGACATTATAAAGATCTCAGTTCCTCATAAATTAATTTGTAAATTTAGTGCAATGCAAATAAAATACCAACAAGCTTTTCATGGAGTTAGAAAAGTTAATAATCAAGTTTATATGGAAAAACAAACATTCAAAAATAGGCAGAAAAACACTGAAAATCTAAAAGGGAGGACTAGCTCTAACAAACATTAAAATGTGCTACAATGTACCCATAATAAAAGCAATGTAGTATTGGTACATGCATACACAAATAAAACAGTAGAACAGAATAGAAAAATCAGAAAACAACCCAAGAATATATGGAAATTTATTATTTGATAAAGGTGGCATTTCAAATGAAGGGAACAAAGATAGATGTTTAAATAAATGGTGTTGGGACAACTGGGGTAGCCATATGGAAAAAGATTTCATTAGACCCATACTTACTTTCTTTATTTATGTTTTTTACTTATTTTTTAAGTTTATTTTTGAGAGAGAGAGAGACCATGCACGCAGTAGGAGGAGAGGGAGAGGAAGAGGGAGAGGGAAAGAATCCCAAGCAGGCTCTGCACTGTTAGCAGACAGCCTGACTCAGGGCCAGAACTCGTGAACCGTGAGATCATGACCTGAGCCGAAACCAAGAGTCAGATGCTTAACTGCCTGAGCCAGCCAGGTGCCCCAGGACCTTATTTTATACACAAGAATAATTTCCAAATGGTTTATGGATTTACATGTAAAAAATAAAACCATACAAGTAATGGAAGAAAATATGTATATTTATCCTTAACCTTGAGATAGTTTCTAACCACGACACAAAATACGGAGATAATAAGACTGACTGATGAATTTGACTATATTAAAAAATAAATAAACTCCCATAATCAAAATAAAAAAAACAATTGAGAAACTGGGAGAAAATATTTGCAACATACACTTCAGACAAAGGGCTAATACTCTTAATATATAAAATCACTCTCGGGGGCGCCTGACTGGCTCAGTCGGAAGAGCATGCAACTCTTTTTTTTTTTTTTTTTTTTTTTTTTAAATTTTTTTTTTCAACGTTTATTTATTTTTGGGACAGAGAGAGACAGAGCATGAACGGGGGAGGGGCAGAGAGAGAGGGAGACACAGAATCGGAAACAGGCTCCAGGCTCTGAGCCATCAGCCCAGAGCCTGACGCGGGGCTCGAACTCACAGACCGCGAGATCGTGACCTGGCTGAAGTCGGACGCTTAACCGACTGCGCCACCCAGGCGCCCCAAGAGCATGCAACTCTTGATCTCAGGGTTGTAACTTTAAGCCACATGCTAGGTGAAGAGATTACGTAAAAATAAAATCTTCAAGAGCACCCGTGTGGCTTAGTCAGTTAAACATTTGACTCTTGATCTCAGCTCAGGTCTTGATCTCAGTTCAAGCCCTGTGTTGAGTTCCATGCTGGGCCTGGAGCCTACTTAAAAAATAAAGGGGTGTCTGGGTGGCTCAGTTGGTTAAGCATCTGACTCTTGATTTCAGCTCAGGTCATGATCCCATGATTTGTGAGAGTGAGCCCAGAGTTGGGTGGGGCCTGCTTGGGATTCTCTTTCCCTCTCTCCTTCTTTCTCTTTCTCTCTCTCTCTCTCTCTCTCTCTCTCTCTCTCTCTCCCTCCCTCCCTCCCTCCCTCTTTCTCTGCCCCTCACACACTTGGTCTAGCTCTCTCAAAATAAATAAACTTTAAAAAACAAAAAGAAAATGGGGGAGAGACACAAACCCAACAACTCATGAAATAGACAGAAATCGCTCTTAAACATATGAAAAAATGTTTCACTGACTCATAAAGAAAATGCAAATTGAAACGAGATACCATTTTTTCCCTGTTGGGTTTGTAAAAAGTTAAAAGTATGACAATATATTCTGTTGTTGAGTTTGTATTCAGAGTATTTTTTTATGATCTGAACAATAGGTATGTTTACTGTTGTTAAGATACTCTCATACACGGCTGGTGGAAACACAAACTAGTAAAACCCGACTGGGGGGTTATTTTGGCAATATCATATAAAAACACATATACATCGGGCACCTGGCTGCCTCAGTCAGTAGAGCATGCAACTCTTGAACTCAGGATCATGAGTTTAAGCCCCACAGGGGACGTGGAGCCTACTTAAAATAAAGATTTAAAAAAAAAAAACCACACACACAAAACACATAAGCAAGTACCTTTGGAACCAGAAACCACACTTCTAGGAATCAACCTGGAAGCTAAACTTCCAATGATACTACAAAAATACATACAGGCCAGACTATTTGCTTTTGTGTTATTTATAACCATGACACATTGAAAACAACCTAAAAGCCTAAACAGAAGCAAGTCACTGAATAAACAATGGCACATCCACATATAGGAGTACTAAGCAGTCACAGAGCAATGAGGAAGCTCTCTATCTGCTGTAAGAAGTAATTTCCAGGATAAATTATTAAGGGAAAACAGCAAGGAGTAATTGAGAATCTAAGATATGCTAAGGTTCAATGTAAGAATGGGACCTCATAAAAGTATCTATGTAAACGAAATCAGGAAGAATAAACCAGAAACTGATGGGATCACTTACTTTGAAGGAGTGGGAATAGGGTAGAAAAAATGAGACCAGGGTATCAAAATTGAATGGGGGGTGGTGCCTGGGTGGTTCAGTTGGTTGAGCATACAACTTTGGTTCAGGTCATGATCTCGTGGTTTGTGGGTCCCAGCCCTGCGTCAGGTTCTGCATTGGCAGTGTGAAACCTGCTTGGGATTCTCTCTCTCTTTCTCTTTCTCTCTGGCCCTCCCCCACTTGCACGTGCTCTCTCTCTCCCAAAATGAACAAATAAAAACAAAACAAAACAAAATTGAAAGGGCAACAACACTTCATGAGAATTCTTTTTTTTTTTTAATTTTTTTACATTGATTTATTTTTGAGAAACAGAGTGAGACAAAGCGTGAGCGGGGGAGGGGCAGAGAGAGAAGGAGACACAGAATCCAAAGCAGGCTCTAGGCTCTAAGCAAGCGGTCAGCACAGAGCCTGATGCAGGGCTCGAACCCACAAACTGTGAGATCATGACCTGAGCCGAAGTCATGGATGCTCAACCGACTGAGCTACCCAGGTGCCCCATGAGAATTCTTTTCTGTATAGTTCTTACTCTTAGAACCACTGTAATAGTTCACATACACCTGAAATAAATAAATAAATATGAAACAGGATGTAGGGCAGGAGAAGTACCTAAAATAACAAATTGAGCTAATTCTACAAAAAATGGATAATATAATCACATTGAAGAGGATGAAGAAGAACTAAACAATTCTAGAAAACATCATTTTGACTGGATACTGTACTGCTAAAGGCAAAGAGAACTGTGCAAATATTGTATTCTGGATAGTAAAATTTGCTTCCCATAGAAAAAGAGGTTGAAAATTTTGAAATGAGTGCAAGCAAAATCCACACTGGTGGCTACAGAAAACCGAATGAAAATTGGAAGAGAAAGAGGTTATCTGCATTGTCTCAAAGTTTCTCCCCCAAGATGTTTATCAATTATAAAGGGAAAAATAGGAGGTGTCTGGGTGGCTCAGGTCATGATCTCGCAGTCTGTGAGTTCAAGCCCCGCATCGGGCTCTGTGCTGACACGCTGAGCCTGGAGCCTGCTAAGGATTGTTTCCCTCTCTCTCTGCCCTTTCCCTGCCTGCACTCTGTCTCTCTCTCAAAAATAAACAAAAACAGGGGTGCCTGGGTGGTGCAGTCGGTTAAGCGTCCGACTTCAGCCAGGTCACGATCTCGCGGTCCGTGAGGTCGAGCCCCGCGTCGGGCTCTGGGCTGATGGCTCAGAGCCTGGAGCCTGTTTCCGATTCTGTCTCCCTCTCTCTCTGCCCCTCCCCCGTTCATGCTCTGTCTCTCTCTGTCCCAAAAATAAATAAACGTTGAAAAAAAAAATTAAAAAAATAAAAAAATAAAAACATAAAAAAAAAAATTTAGAAAGGGAAAAATAGTCACTTTACAGTGGAGAAACCTGGCAGATAGTACCTTAACAGAATGTTTAACATTGACAGCAACAGTAACAACACATATCTATGTCATGGACCCTCTAATATGCACTGAGATCATGCCATCCCTTCTGTGGGACTGTCACCAAAATTGAACAAAAATGTACTTATCAGTAAATAGCAGTCCAATAGCAGACTTCAGGAATATCTGAAATAATAAATGCAAGTTTCAAGGATGTGAAAAACCAGAAAGCCCATGAAACTGTCACGGATTGGTAAAGACTAGAGAAACATTTTGACTAATACCAAATGGCATCCTGGATTTGATCAGAGACCAGAAAAAAAGGCATTTGTGGAAAACTGGTAAAATCTGAACAAAGTCTATGATTAAATAGTATTAATAGTATGGTACAAACGTTCATTACTTAGTTTTGATAAATGTACTTAAATAAATACTGTCTTTAGAGGAAGCCAAAATACGGTGTTCTCTCCGTCTGGCCAGGTGCAATTCAGCAACTGGGTCAATTTTACCGTAAATGAGACTGATTAACATAGTCGACACTTTCTGGTTTGTCTTTTTTTAAGGAAGCAGAGTTAGAAGACCAAATCCTTATACAGAATGGGAAAGTGTTTTGTTAATCCTTTGCCCAGATCACCCAAGGGTTTTCATAACGTTGTAAGAATATTATAGTTTTTTGGGTTTTTTTGCAAGTAACCTCTTCATTCACTGAGATGTAGGTGTTTGTAAACTTATCCATAGAAGCATATTGGAATGGCCCTGTGCTTAATTCACTGAAACTAAACTGGGCCCAATGTGTCCTTCAACTAAAGTCTTCCTTAAGATACGTGTCTGTTAACATAAGTGTAGAAGCATACGAGAAAAGAGCTGGCGCCAATATATAGTTTTACTGACATCAACTCTTTCAGTTTCCCAGCACAATTCCAACATGGTGGTGGACAAGGACTCCCCTCCCTTCCTCCCCTCCCTACCTCCCACCCCCAGCACCAAGAATTCTCTGATACCAGCAGGGTGTCTGAGAATTCAACTCAATTCTGACACAACCTACCTGGAGATAGCATCAGATTCCACAGGTTAAGGGCTCAATCCCTACAAGACTGCTTTCCATCCCCCGCTCAGACACCAGTCACAAGCCCCAGGCTGTTTATTACCTGTGCTTCTGACCAAACAGCTATAGATTGGAGGTTCCAATGACCTCCTCCTTAGGTTCTTTTAATTTGTTAGAGTGGCTCATAGAACTCAGGGAAATGTGTACTTATGTTAATCAGTTTATTAAAGGATAGGAATCAATAGTCAGATGAAGACGTACATAGGGCAAGCTTGGAGCTTCCATGTCTTCTCCAGGTGTGCCACTATCCCCATATCTACACTTGTTCACCAACCCAGAAGAACACAGTCCTTCTGGTTTCTATGGAGACTTCACTGCATAGTCATGACTAACTCATTGGCCATTGGCTAATTCTACCTCCAGCTTCTCTCCCCTCCCAAGAGTCTGGGGGTTGGGACTGAAACCCTCCAACACATGGTTGGTCCTCCAGCCCCTGCCCTTGGGGTGGGATCCAGAAGTCACCTTGGTTTTTTTAATTAAAAAAAAATTTTTTTAATGTTTATTTATTATTTTTGAGAGAGAGAGAGAGAGAGAGAGAGAGACAGAGCTTGAGTGGGGGAGGGGCAGAGAGAGAGGGAGACACAGAATCCCAACCAGGGTCCAGGCTCTGAGCAGTCAGCACAGAGCCCAGTGTGGGGCCTGAACTCGTGAACTGTGAGATCATGACCTAGCTGAAGTCGGACGACCAACCAACTGAGCCACCCAGGCGCCCCATAATTTTTTTTTAATGTTTATTTATTTTTGAGAACAGAGATAGAGGATGAACGGTGGAGGGTCAGAGAGAGAGGGAGACACAGAATCTTTAGCAGGCTCCAGGCTTTGAGCTGTCAGCACAGAGCCCCACACGGGACTTGAACTCACAGACCGCGCAAACACATGAACTGGGAGATCATGACCTGAGCCAAAGTTGGACACTTAACTGACTAAGCCACCCAGTCCCTACCTTCATTTTTTTAAAAAGCGTTTTACTTATTTTTGAGAGAGAGAAAGAGAGAGAACGAACGTGAGTGGGGGAGGGGCACAGAGAGAAAGGGGGCAGAGGATCCGAAGTGGGCTCTGCACTGACAGCAATGAACCCAATACAGGGCTCAAACTCACGAACCGTGTGACCATGACCAGAGCCAAAGCTGGACACTCAACTGACTGAGTCACTCAGGTGCCCATCACTTTCATTAATATAACAAGACACATGTCACCTTTATGTGGTAAAGGAAAACACCACCTCTAAAGAGCTTTGATAATGTCTCAGAGGGGGAACTGCCCTGACTTAAGAAGTGGGCTGCTCCACAGATGGTTACAAAGTCTGATGTAAGGATTCTCTAGGCATACTTTTCAGGGTGTTTGCAAGGACATGCTCCCCTCAACTAGCCTAGACACAGAGAACTGCCAATCCCTGAATGTACCCTCCTGTCTACATTAACACGATGTAATTATCCCACTGTTTTCACAGCACAATTTTACTTTCCTGGAGTTTCTTATACAGGCAATTGGCTTGATTGTTCATTACCAGAAAGTTCATTACCAGGAAAGATCCATCAACTCTTCAATGGAAAACATCAACAGAATTTGTGCTCTAGGATTCTTTGAATCCTGAGCCTCAAAATTCTTATGTAATTTCCACTAATTTCCCACTGTTATATCTTGATCTTCACCCAATCCTAGTGTCCACATTGAAAAACTGGCCCTAAACAAAACTTCCATGTCAATAACATCCATCCTTGCCTTTCCCCCTGTGAGACACTACCAACCCAGGGCTGGAATTCATGACCCTGAGATCAAGATCTGAGCTGAGATCAAGAGTCAGATGCTTAACTGACGGAGCCACCCAGATGTCACTGTATTTGACTAACATTTTATTTAATTTTTTATTTTTTTAACATTTGTTTATTTTTTTGAGAGACAGAGAGAGAGAGCAGGGGAGGGGCAGAGAGAGAGACACACACAGAATCCGAAGCAGGCTCCAGGCTCTGAACCGTTAGCACAGAGCCCAATGTGGGGCTTGAACTCCTGAACCGTGAGATCATGACCTGAGCCAAAGTCGGATGCCTAACTGACTGAGCCACACGAGGCGCCCCTGACTAACATTAAAAAAATGATTTAGGGGTACCTGGGTGGCTCAGTTGGTTGAGTGTCCAACTGTTGATTTCAGCTCAGGTCATCATCTCATGGTTTGTGGGTTTGAGCCCCACATTGGGCTCTGCGCTGGCAGTGGGGGGCCTGCTTGGGAGTCTCTCTCTCTCGCTCTCTGCCCTTCCCCCATTCTCTCTCTCTCTAAAATAAATAAACTTTTAAAAATAAATTTTTTTTTTAACATTTATTTATTTTTGAGACAGAGAGAGACAGAGCATGAACGGGGGAGGGTCAGAGAGAGAGGGAGACACAGAATCGGAAACAGGCTCCAGGCTCTGAGCGGTCAGCACAGAGCCCGATGCGAGGCTTGAACTCACGGACCGCGAGATCATGACCTGAGCTGAAGTTGGACATTTACCCGACTGAGCCACCCAGGCGCCCCAATAAACTTCTAAAAATAAATAAATGATATAAAATTTAAAATTTAAAAACAAGAATTAAAAAAAAAGTTAATTAAATACAAAAAGGGGCACCTGGGTGGCTCAGTCAGGTAACTGTCAAACTTTGGCTCAGGTCATGATATCGCGGTTTCTGAGTTTGATCCTCACATCGGGCTCTGTGCTGACAGCTCAGAGCCTGGAGCCTGCTTCAGATTCTGTGTCTCCCTCTCTCTCTGCCCCTTTCCTGCTTGCACTCTATCTCTCTCTCTCTCAAAAATAAATAAGACTTAAAAAATAAATTAATTAAATAAAAACATGATATAATTGATTCTAATACTTATTATTTCTAACAATTCAAATCCAATAAAACCTCATATGATCTGACTCTTAACAGTAGTGTGGCTTCATTACTTATTACGCTCCCCTTAGGCATTCTATTCTGGTCTACAATGGTGCTGCTCAAACTCACAAAGCTCTCTCTGGCCCTCTCCCTCCAGTCTCCTCATTCCTTTCCCTCACTGCCCCCAGCCACCTCTTGAGTCTTCTAAGCTGTTCATTTAGGTTGGAATATTCTTCCCAAACACATGTCCTGGGGCCTTATGTCATGTCTCCTCTCAAATGTTATCACCTCAGAAAAGTCATCCCCAACCACTTTATCTCAAATGGCCCAATCTCTTCTTACTTTCTGTCATAGCTCATTCCATTGCCTAATATCATTTATCTATTTACCTGTTTACTGTTATCCTCACTCTAATACAATGTAAATTCCATGAGAGCAGGGACTTGATAAGTCGTGTTCACTATCATTGCATTGATATGTGTGTGTACGTAAAAGAGGAGCTGGAGAGCAGTTGAATCCAACATACAGGTAAAAGATTGCACTAATGAAAAATGAGATCCCGGGGCGCCTGGGTGGCGCAGTCGGTTAAGCGTCCGACTTCAGCCAGGTCACGATCTCGCGGTCCGTGAGTTCGAGCCCCGCGTCAGGCTCTGGGCTGATGGCTCAGAGCCTGGAGCCTGTTTCCGATTCTGTGTCTCCCTCTCTCTCTGCCCCTCCCCCGTTCATGCTCTGTCTCTCTCTGTCCCAAAAATAAATAAATGTTGAAAAAAAAAAAAATTAAAAAAAAAAAAAAAAAGAAAAATGAGATTCCTTGTCACTGAAAATGGGTTTGAAATGTAAGAGAAATAACGTGCTTGGTAAATAAAATTGAAGTTTCCTCTATAGTTCATGTTGAGACCTTTATTTCCTCCCCAGGTCACAAGCCCATGCTCCACAAGTCTTGGTGCCTTGGAGGGCTTTACAAACATACAGAGATGTACGCCTCCCCATTACCATGTAGGCTGCTACCAGCCCTGATGGCCTCCTTTTGCCCTCCTTACCTGTGTACTGTCTTTGTGTTTCTTCCCTCAAAATCATCCAGGGCTCTTTTCCTTGCTCCAATAAGTCAACCACATCTGGCTTAGAAATGGAGTGTCCTGCTTGCAAGGAATAAAAAAAGCCACATGGTATAGAAACATAAGCAAAACTCACAAAATCTTCAGTTTTCTTTAAATTTGTAATGAAATAGAGGTTAAATGTTACCGATACAGATTTCAGATAATAGAAGGATGAGATGATTTAAGGAACCAGGCAGGTATGATGAAATTTTATTTTAATTTAATACAGACTCTTCCTCTTAAGAGAACATTTAACAAAGTGATTGAAAAGTTAACAATGTTTGAGAACATTCTTTAGAGCTGAGGGCCTGAGCACAAGTTCTTTCTCCTTTAATACCTACCAACCTTATGATTTTGAGGAAGTCATTTTAACACACTGTTCCACAATGTTGGCAAGTAAAATGGGTATAATACTATTATCACATGGTTATTTGATGCTTAAATTTGTATGTATGTATATATATTCCCTGCTCCCCCCTCCCAAGGAAGAGTTTCTGGGACATAATACCAATTATAATTATTTTATTGCCTTAAGAGGAAAATAAGAAGCACCCTGATTCACTTATAAAATATTCATTCAATTATCAATGTCATGTTCATGAATTGTAACTTTCAACCATAAATCATATAAAATTGGAAATGAAATGTGTACTCTTCAGTTTTAAATGAATATTGTTTATCCAATCCACCACTATATAAGTTATAGAGACTCTTCTCATTGTCAAAGCCAATTACAAATCTACATCTAACAATTGCCCTACAGGTGGAAGACACAGCAAATCTATAGCAATATTCACTGTGAACATAATGGGAAACCAGGCTCTTGGACAATAGCTATAAATGGAATAAATATAAGGAATTTTTGTCCACCCTTTGGCCAGTAAGAAAGGGAGGCAATGACAAGAAGGGCCAGAGGGAGATGTGAATATCACCAAAAGAGAAAATGACCATGGTTAATGGCAGAGGCACTGACAAACTGACAGACCTCAAACCTTCCTCTGGGAACAAGAAAAAGGTATTCATTCAGCTTATGTCTCGAAAGGCAGCTTTGAAATTCACTGTGTTGAAAGTTAACATACCACAGGGCACATTCTAAATTTCTCGTGACAAATGAACTTACCCAGTGAGACCAAGTTTCTAAAGTTCTCCAACATCACATCCCTGTATAAGTCCCTCTGAACAGAGTCCAGGTATTCCCATTCCTGCTGAGAGAAGTCTATGGCCACATCCCTGAATGTCACTAATTCCTGAAACTGCAAACCCATGTAGTATGAAAGTGAAAAAAACATTTTCAAGATGTAAAGACAGGAGATTATAGGAATGAATTAGAGAAAGGGAGTGATAAGGTACAAGTGGGCTAGAAAAATCCAAGCAGAGTGTCTACATATTCCTGAAGAACCTTATTGCTACAGATAAGTCTTTGCAGGTTGTGAGCTATCACAATAACTCAGACTTACTGGGGAATGGATGAAATTAAAGTTTTCCTATTTAATAAAGTATAATGCATAATCATGTAGTCAGCTAGCTGCATGATGTAGAAATTCTCAAAAAATGTGAAGTTCTAAATTATTTCCCTATAGAGTTAAAAGAAGATAGGATTTTCCTCCTATATTGAATGTAAGAATTTGTGTTAAAAAAAAAAAATGCTTTTCAAAAAAGTTTGACATTTCTACAAGCATTGAGTTCATCTTTTGTCAGAATATATTGTAAGTATTTTTCTTTGTTTTGACAAATAAATTTTGGCTGTGTCACAATCCATTTTATTGTAGATATCTTAGATTTAATCCATCCCTGACATTTATATACTTGGTTGGACAAAATTTCAAAGGTCTTCATCAATTCTAGAAATCAACACGTTTACATTCCTTAGGATAATATTCTCATTCATTGTTATCGTCCATCAGTTACTCAATATTTTTCCTGTTCCTAAGCATACCCTGATGAAGGAGGAGCCATAATCAAATAAACGTTATCCAAATTCAACAGATCACATTCTACCACAAAATAGATATATTTGTCTCTCAATAATTTCTCAGAAAGATGCAGAATATAAAAGCTTCCAACCAATTGTACAATTCTCAAGAATATGAGATACCATCACATACTAAGAATGAGACCACCTTCCAATTTCCATCTCATCTGCCTAGAAAATTCAGGTCTGTGGAGGATTTGAAAGTCTACCTGTGGTAATTAAATGGGATCAACATCTCTAATTCATCAAACCAGAGACCTATAAAGGAAATTCAATTATGTCCTTCATGGGACTTCACTCTTCTGCTCCATCATAGCCTTTGATTAAAGACTAAGCGCAAGAAGTGGATTGAGTAAATTGGATAATAAGTACAAAAACACTGGATAGCAAACATTTATCAGGAGGAAACTGAGCTATTTGCTATCACTCTTTTTGATTTTAGGGCAAACTGTAGAGCAAATAACCGAATGAAGCCCTCCTAAGTAGGAAGCCCTCCTAAGTAGGACATCCCTTAGTTTTCTCAAACTATTGTTTTTCTATCCCTTGTGACAATGTCTTTTTTTTTTCAAATGTAGTGTTTAGTCCATTTACATTTAATGTAATTACTGACACAGTAATCCATTTTATTTTGTTTGTTTCCATCTGACTTTATTTAATTAATGAATAAAGCCACACAGACTAACACTGTAATATTGAAAGGAGACAGGAATCATCAACTTACACAGGTCATGGTTTTAGAAATGTAAGACCTCATCAGTGCTCCTCAGTGTTCCTCCATTGGGAAAAAATGCAAACTCCAGAGAATTCAGAGCTGAGAGAAGAAAAAAGGTTTTACTGTTCCCAATATGACTTAATTTAATAAGGGCTTTTTGTTCCTCCATTCTTCTTCCAAAATTAGCCTCCAGTACTAACACAGAATTTAGGGAAAATAGAAGACGGATCTAAGATCTCTCTCAAGTCCCAAACACCAGACTACACAAAAGTAGTTGTAGAATAAGTCACTTCTGGCATTGAAGCCAGATCCAAACACAGGAGCAGGAGATCTGGACAAGGTCCCATGTTGAGAAGGCTGATCTAGGCCTGAGATTGGGCTGCTCAGTCTTTCCATGAGTGGATCTACCTCTTTCACTCCCACCTTCCAAGCTTGAGAAAAGGCTCATCATCCAAATTAGAGGCTCTTTTATGGCCTCAGGGTCAGTTGAAGTTGGTCCACATATGGGCAATGAACACAACATAGAAAGAATTATGTAGGCCTAGGATCTGTGTTTTGAGTCCAGCCAAGCTGACTAGTTAAATACCAAATATACAGGCAACAGACTATAAAGCAACCATTAAATGCTAAATAGGAGGGGCGCCTGAGTGGCTCCGTAGGTTGAGCATCCGACTTCACCTCAGGTCATGATCTCATGGTTTGTGGGTTCGAATCCCACGTCGGGCGCTGTGCTGACAGCTCAGAGCCTGGAGCCTGCCTTGGATTCTGCGTCTCCCTCTCTCTCTCTGCCCTTCCCCCACTCACTCGCTCTCTCTGTCTTTCTCAAAAATAAATAAACATTAAATGCTAAATAGGAAAACATATTCAAGGGCATTTCCAAATATTATTAATAGAAAAATGAGTTTAAAAAATGGAACAACATGATTAGATCATTTAAAAAGAGACAGACATTGGGAGACAGGCATAGGATACCAACAGATTGAAAGGTTTGGTAATTTTTCCATTTTGTTATGTTATACAATCCTATGTTACCACGACTATTTTTAAACAGATGTAATCTTGGTTTTCTTTTGGTTTTAAATATACTTCATAATTGGGGTTCCTGGATGGCTCAGTCAGTTAAGCCTGACTCCTCATTTCGGCTCAGGTCATGATCTCAGGGTCTGTGAGTTCAAGCTTTGCCTCGGGCTCTGCACTGGCAGTGCAGAGCCTGCTTGGGATTTCTCTCTGCCCCTCCCCCCACCCTCTGACTTTCTCTCTCTCAATACACATTTAAAAAAATAATTAAAAAATAAATATACTTCATAATTATTTTAACAGTGGCCATATGTTAACCTAAAAATGTATACATACACAAATGTATGTGTTAAAAGAAGCTATTCTCCAAAAAGTAGAGACTTCATTTGTTTTTAAAACACTCTCTTCTTGAGCTTGGAAAAAAACTCTTGAGCCTTCTTGACACTAAGGAGGCTTTATTTTGACATTTAGCAACAATGTCTTTCATACGCCTATCACTCTCGTTTTGCATCTAAACATCAGTTGAGGAAAAAAAATTAGAAGGCAAAATTTACAGAATAAATCCCACTTATCTTCAGAGAGATTCCATGGGCTCAGTATAACCTATTCCAACGTTACAGTAATGGCCCAAATCCAACCAATGTCACTTTCCCATGAATTCCCAAGGTATGCCACCTGACTGTCTTTTGTGGTATTTACCGTACACTGATTTACATTTGTTTCTATTCATAGTTTATGTCCCTTGCTGGATTACTGGCATTTAAAAGTAACAGCTAAGTACGTTTAGTCATTTAATCAAGCCAGATGCTAATATTACAGGGTCAGACAATATTGTAGGCCCTTAAAATGTCTGATTTCTTATGTGAAAGTCCACTATTAAAAATTTATCCTAAGGAAATAAAAATAAAAGTACACAAATTATATGCAGAAGAACGTTTTTCAGAGAAATTTTTTATAACAGAAAACTGAAAACGTGTAACAGTAGGCAACATATTAAAAGAGTTATGTTGTTGGAGCGTCTAGGTGGCTCAGTCGGTTATGTGGCCAACTCGGTTTTGGCTCAGATCAGGATCTCACAGGTTCATGAGATTAAGACCTGTGTTGGGCTCTGTGCTGACAGCGCGAAGACTACTTGGGATTCCATCTCTCCCTCTCTCTCTGCCCCTTCCCCACCCACGCTTTCTCTCTCTCAGAAATAAACATTAAAAAAATTATGTTGTAATACATTCTGGCATACTATGTGGTTATCAATAATTATGAGATTGGTTCACACAAGTGAAGAAAAGACACTTGTGATGAATTACTGAGTGAGGCAGAGAGCTTTTAAAAGTAATCAATATTTGGGAGGTAGTCTCTTGCTGTAATAAATATAGACACTGTCAGACTTTTAGGACATGAATTTCAGATTTAAACTCTGATATTTACTAACATGCCAGTCCATTGAAGTCTCATTGACAAATTGGGAAAAAATATCATACGGCATATAAAATAGTCTGAAGATTAAGTAATCTATATAAAATATGTAATAAAATAATTGCTTAAAGTTAGTTATTACTAATTGAAGTGGAGAAACTTCCAAGTTCCTTAATTTACTGTTTTAAAAGAAACACAATTCTGCTAATTCCATTTTTCCTTACAATAAAATTTAAGTTCCTTTGGTCTGCATTCTTACAATGCTAACTAAAAAATGTCAAAGCCTGGCTTTAAGCATGTAATTCTCAATACACAATATAAACAAAAAATATTCTCAAACACGTTAGGAGAAAATATGCCTCTGCCCCAGGCAGTTTCAGAAAAACCATTTCAGTATCCTGAAGGAGTTGAGAGAATCTGATCAGGTGCAAATTAAAAATTTCATGAGTCTAAATACTGTTTTTTGGAACAATGTGGAGATTTATCTGATTATTCATAACTTTACTATCTATCCCATGTTTCTGTTAATATAAATCCATCATTGGAAATACTGTTCATACAACAGATACTTGGAATAATCCAGACATCAGATTTTTTTTAAGTTTATTTATTTTGAGTTTATTTTTGTGTGTGATGTAAGAAAGTGGTCCAGGTTCATTTTTCCACATGTCGCTGTCCAGTTTTCCCAGCACCACTTGCTAAAGAGACTATCTTTGTTCCTTTGGATATTCTTTCCTGCTTTGTCAAAGATTAGCTGTCCATACGTTTGTGGGTCCATTTCTGGGTTCTCTATTCTGTTCCACTGATCTTAGTGTCTATTTTTGTGCCACTGTTTATTTATTTTGAGAGACAGAGGGACGGAAAACGGAGAGAGAGAATCCAAAGCAGGCTCCACACTATCAGCATGGAGCCCGATGCAGGGCTTGAACCCGTGAACTGTGAGATTATGACCTGAGCCAAAGTCAAGAGTTGGTTGCTTAACCGACTGAGCCACCCGACTGAGCAACCGACTGATCTGAGAAAAGCAGATCTTTTCTATGCTCTGTGAAATGATATTTAATCTCATTTTAAAAAATTGATTTTAAAATGCTGCTAGCTAATAACCCCATATTCTGGTAATTGATTTAAACTGACAAATCTAGGGGCGCCTGGGTGGCGCAGTCGGTTAAGCGTCCGACTTCAGCCAGGTCACGATCTCGCGGTCCATGAGTTCGAGCCCCGCGTCGGGCTCTGGGCTGATGGCTCAGAGCCTGGAGCCTGTTTCCGATTCTGTGTCTCCCTCTCTCTCTGCCCCTCCCCCGTTCATGCTCTGTCTCTCTCTGTTCCAAAAATAAATAAACGTTGAAAAAAAAATTAAAAAAAAAAAAATAAACTGACAAATCTATACTCCTAGGAGATGAAAAAAATCAGAAAGGTTTTTCAAGTAAGAAGGGAACCAAGGGTCTTCTCTTTACATGCTCAGAGGCATAATGAAATCTATGGATTCCTTTTATAAATTGAGAGTTGGAAATTCTTTGTCACCTTACATGATCAAATCAAGATAAAAACTGGAAATATATATATATATAATTGGTGATTAATGGTGGGGGGGCAGGGAGGGAGAAGGACATGATGACAACACACCATGGGTAATTTTATTTTTCTTGTTCATTAATTTAAAATTTTTTTTAACGTTTATTCATTTTTGTGAAGCAGGGGAGAGGCAGAGAGAGAGGGAGACACAGAATACAAAGCAGGCTGCAGGCTCCGAGCTGTCAGCACAGAACCCAATGCGGGACTTGAACCCACGAATTGTGAGATCATGACCTCAACCCAAACCGGACGCTTAACCAACTGAGCCATTCAGGCACCTGGCTTGTTCATTAATTCTTTAGGTTACTGGATTCTCCTGCAACAGTCAGATATAATTCCTACCTGGAAATACAGCATCAATATTATCCAACATATCTCTTAAAGTAAAATTATAGGGAGAATCTTTCCACTTATAAAGTAAACTATGAACTCTAACTCTGAATTGGAAAAACAACGTTATTGAAATAAATTTCACCTACCATTTCTGGGACAATCCTTGAGTAATATCATCAGTATAATTCAAAAGTTTCACTATCAAGATTTTTCTGTGGATGAACATAATTCAGGTAAGTGGAATTAGCAGAGTGAATGAATGTGTAAAAAGCAGATAGAAAAGAGTTTTATACACAGTAGACTCTCAATAAATGTAGATACAGATGTCTCCTTCACATATATAATTAAAATGCCATTTTGGATACAAACCTTGCAAAATGTCTTATATAACTCTCTAGTGTTAAATGAGATTCATACATAATTTAAAAATGCTTTTGAGTAATACTTTTCATAGCTATGAATATTGCTTCATATTACCTTATATATTTTTCCTTCTTATGAAGAATCTTTATAAGTATAATTTCATTAGCTGTACGTTATTTTATCTCATGTATGTATATAGTATGTAGTGGGATTTACTCGACCATTTCTGTAATCTTGAACATTTTATACAAGATTGTACCCATTATTACCATTTTGTTTCCAAACCAATATTTCTGAATTATTTTGGTTATATTTACCTTTGATAATCAGTAAATACACATTTCTGAATACCATTTCAAGTGATCTGTGGGCCCCTGGAAAGCTCATAAGAGCAATCAAAGAATCGAAGATCAAGAACCTCTGTTTTTAACCAGTTGAGCCTCTGGATAATTTTCTTACCTTGCAAATAACCATCAATTACCTTCATATTGTCGTTACTATTGGACCCTGAAGGGGAATCATCCAGAATCACAACAGTTAATATGTATTGAACACTCCTATGTTCCAAGCTCTGTTGCCATGAGCTTTACATTTTTATCTTTGTTATATCCCTATGATGTATGTACTGTTATAACGTACATCTGAGCACTGTGGAACACAGAGGCTGTGTGGACACACCAAGCTCATACAGCTAGGAAGTGGCAGGGCCAGGATTCAAACCCAATATTGGATATTCAGGGCCCATCCTCCTCAATATCACACCACGTTGCCCCTCACAATCCACACAATGGTATACCTGAAAACACTCAGGCTGCCAGACCACAAGCTAACACCTGACTAGTACTACTAATTATAACTTAGAGATCACCTGAACACATTCCTTCCACTGTTGGCACAAATCTCTATCCTCAAATCCCCAATTATAATCCCACTTCCAAAAGCTTCACAAAGCCAATGCCTTTGTCATTTGCTGATTAGTAGGCCTCTGCAGAAAATCAAAGATATCTGGTGTGTGATTCCCCATAAACCCTGCTGCCTTGCTTAATCACCAACTAAAATAAAGACCAACTGTATAATTCAAACGACATTCAATTAATATGTGATTATTACCTGGAGAAGACAGAGAAAATAAGAGCCACTGTTGAGGGAGGATTTACCTCGATGACTTCCATCATGGACTGGGGACGGGAGGCGTAAGGTTGTCTCCACCTAGCCCACTTCAGACAAAGAAAATCAAATGTTCCACACCCAAATAAAAATTTTGTGGGGCGCCTGGGTGGCTCAGTCGGGTAAGCGTCCAACTTTGGCTCAGGTCATGATCCCATGGTCATGATCCCATGATCCCCACATTTGGCTCTGTGCTGACAGTGCAGAGCCTGCTTGGGATTCTCTAATTCCCTTTCTCTCTCTCTGTCCCTCCCCCAAACCAGTCAAAAATAAATAAATATTAAAAAAATTTTTTTGTGTGAACAAGGAAACTCACCTGAAGTTTGATTTTTTTTTTTTTTTTTTTTTTGGCATCAACAATATTTAACGTGCATTACAATGCAACATCTCTTTCCTACTTCTTTTGGAGAATGGCAAGAATGGAGAAGTGAATCATAACCTCACATACAAACCCGGAAACAGAAGGGGTGCTGAAATCTGTATTTGATTTCACCGTGGGTGCCTGGGGTCAGACCTGTGGCAATGCTGCCATCACGGACTTGTAGCTGTTCCCATAGGCACCAAAGGCAGGGCTTCCACCAGAGTGTGTGACTCTGATGGCCCCATAATGTCTTTACAAGAGCCTGGTCTAAGGGGCACCTTGAGGCTCTAAAACTTACTACCCCAAGTTGAGGTGTGTGCTTTCTTGCTGGAAACCTTCATTTTATGCTAGTGCAAAATGTGACCTCTCTTAGGGTCATTTCTTTGTTGCAGCTGCACAGTGGCTGTGCAATGAGAGGGTAGAGGAGCCAGTACATAACCACTGGGCACAGAGACACGCACGGAGGCCACAATGCATGCTCACATAAAGGCCATTCTTCTAGTCAAAGGCACACAATCACACACTCCTTCGGGGGTCACAATGGCATAGGCCGTCACCGGAGTCCCACCTGGGCCTGTTACACGCATAGACACGCACACCGCACGCTCGCTCCCACCCTCGGTGACCCTGTCTCACAATCCCCTCTTTTGCTTCTCAGGCACACGCAAATGTGACACATTGTGTCTACCCACTAGGCCCTCTGACCTAGCGCAGCTCTAAACTTTCGACTTCTAATCTCACTGCAGGTTTAGGTCTGGCATCGACTATGGGTACAGGACATCCCGCGGTGGTTTCTTCCTTTGACACCACCATCGCACCTTGTGGCCCCATAATCCCCAGGGCACCACCCATTCCCCGCCCCCCCCCCCGTTAATCCCCCCCCCCCCCGTTAATTCGGCCTCAGTGACCTCTGGGAAATGTGGCCTTCAAGAGAATTCTTGGCTGTGGGCGCCTCATGTTCAAAGGGCTTTACTGCATTTTGGACCCGCCCCTAAACAAGCCAAGCCTCGTCTGCAAAGAGCTGCTGGCGCTTCCTGCTGAGGCTGCAACAGTAAATCGGCTGGTCTTTCCAGAAAGCCAAAGGGGACTGTGGAGTCTGAAGCCGTGTAGGCATGTCTGGGGCCTCAGGCAGCTGTCCAGTGCTATCCTAATGGCCAGGGGGGTGTGGGAGGGACCCGGAGTGTGGCGGCCATCCTCCAGGTGAGAGCCTGGCCACCTCAAGGTACTTACTGTATTTCAGTGTCTGGTGCTGCCCCTATTCCTGGACTAGGTGCTCTACAGATAAGGATTTTTCTCAGATAGCCTTGGATGGATTTATTGACTAGGAAAGCTCATTATGTAATGTGCCAGAAATTGGGGTTTCCCTATGCCTCTTGGGTACAGGTTTTCGACAGATTTCAAACCTCAAATCCAAGCCATTCCTTTATGTGCCAAGGAGTGTGACTGTGCAATATGAAAACATACTTTTCAAAAACATTGTCAGGGTTTAACTGTCAGGGTTTAAAGCGTGAAGGGCAGTGATCTTAAACTTTACTTTCCTCAACACAAGGAACTGAATTCTATTATTATTCCTATTTTGTAGAAGTTGGTTAAATAACCTGCCCTATATCATACATTTCTAGTATGCTATGGAATCCATATTTGAAACCATGGCTGAAAGACCACGGACTCTTAATTCTTACTATGCATATAGAGCTTCTCAAATGTCCATTGACAAACAGCAATAGCACTACAAGTTAGGCATTGTTTTTATCTCATTTCAG
Organism: Leopardus geoffroyi; assembly: GCF_018350155.1. Taxonomy (NCBI): domain Eukaryota; kingdom Metazoa; phylum Chordata; class Mammalia; order Carnivora; family Felidae; genus Leopardus; species Leopardus geoffroyi. The sequence continues at coordinate 16,073,058 of NC_059335.1, forward strand.
TGACAAGAAAACCAAGGCTCACTAAGGTTCAGTTAAATATCTGGAATCCTCCAAATACTAAGTGAGCACAGCTGGGAACAAAATAGTATCTTCCTAATTTCAGATACAATGTTGAGGGCAGTCAATGCAAAACAATGACCCAACAACAAATACATGTTAGGCAGTTTATAGGGCCTCTTTTTTTTTTACGATTTCAATAAGGCTTGGGCTCCCAAGTGGCGCAATCAGTTAAGCTTCCGACATTGGCTCAGGTCATGATCTCATGGTTTGTGTGTTGGGATCCCTGCATCCGGCCCTGAGATGATAGCTCTGAGCCTGTAGCCTGCTTCAGATTCCGTGTCCCTCCCCCACTTGTACTCTGTCTCTATCTCTCAAAAATAAATAAACGTTTAAAATTTTTTTTTCAAAAGGCTCTTGGAGTGTGGGTATCTGTATCTCAAATTTGAAGATGAGAAAATTGATAGGTAACTATCAAGATCAAATCAGTGTTTAAGGATAGATACAGATTGGAACCCAGGTGTTTCTAAATTCAATGCACAGGTCACAGTCAGGTCTCATCCTTTCTCCTCATTCAGGAGAACTCAAATCTCTGCCATTATCAAGGCAAACTTTTAATTCACCCTTTTGTTTATATAAATGCCTAAGAATAAGGCTTCCCACCCCATCTCCAACCTTAAACACTATCTCCACACATCTTCTTTCACTGGAACAGAGCCCCCATGAAGGCAGAGACTTTGTCTATTCCACCATTATGTTCTCATCAACTAGAATAGAGCCTTCTGTGTATTGGGTGTTCGTTAATTAGATTCAAAGGAATTAACATTCCTGTGATTTCCCCTTCACCTCTTAACTATCCTCTTTCTTGCCCCCTGGCCTTCCAAGTCTCTGTATCTGGAATCCGCTCTGAGTGATCTCTCTCCATTTACCCACAGCTTGAGAAGTTCACCTGGATAATAATGAACAGGTAACACATCAAAATTTGTGACATTCAGCTAAAAAAAAAGGGGGGGGGGGCTTAAAGGGAGTGGCTAAAATTCAAAATACTGAAAATAAGTGACAAGGATGTGGAGTCACTGGAACTGTTACACATTAATAGGAGACTATGAAATAGGTTTAAAAATTGGAAAACAGCTTGGCAATTCATTCTAAAGTCAAGTACATGGGGCACCTGGGTGGCTTAGTTGGTTAAGCTTCCGACTCAGCCCAGGTCATGATCTCATGTTTCATGAGTTTGATTCCTGCATCAGGCTCTGTACTGCAGGTGCAGAGCTTGCTTAGGATCCTCTCTCTCCCTCTCTCTCTGCCCCTGCCTGGTTTGTGCATACACATGCACTCTCTCCCTCCAAAATAAAATAAACTTAAAAAAATAAAATAAAGTCAAACACATAACTATCATACTACCTAGCAACTTCACATCTAAGAGTTTACCTAAGAGGGGGCGCCTGGGTGGCGCAGTCGGTTAAGCGTCCGACTTCAGCCAGGTCACGATCTCACGGTCCGTGAGTTCGAGCCCCGCGTCGGGCTCTGGGCTGATGGCTCAGAGCCTGGAGCCTGTTTCCGATTCTGTGTCTCCCTCTCTCTCTGCCCCTCCCCCGTTCATGCTCTGTCTCTCTCTGTCCCAAAAATAAATAAACTTTAAAAAAAAAAAAAAAAAAAAGAGTTTACCTAAGAGGAATAAAAACTTAGACCCACCCAAAAACCTTCACAGCAATGGTCTTAGCAGCTTTCATTATAACAACACAAAACTGTAACAACCAAAATGTCAACAGGAGAAAGGATGAATACATTATGATATATCCATATAATGGAATACTATTCAACCATATTTTGGATTGAACTGATACACAACAACATGGATGAATCTTAAAATAATTATGCTGAATGGAAGAAATAAGACAAAGTACATATTGTTCAATTCTATTTACATACAAATCTAGAAAGTGCAACCTAATTTATTAACAGACAGTAGATCAGTCATTGCCTGGAAGCAGAGTGGGAGGGGCCAGGGAGGGCTGGGAGGGAAGCATTGCAAAGACTTTTGGGGGCAGTGAATTTGTTCATTATTCTGATTATATTCATTATCTATATATGAATATATACACATTTCAAAATGAATCCATTTGTACCTCTGTGTGGTGATGGATGTTAAACAGACTCATTGTAGTAATCATTTCACAATGTAAACAAATATCAAATCATTATACTGTATACCTGAAACTAATACACAGATGCTCCTTGACTTATGATGGGGTTACATCCTGATAAGCCCACTGTAAGCTGAAAATCTCATAAATCAAAAATGCATTTAATACACCTAACCTACTGAACATCACAGTTAGCCTACTAACTCAGAATACTTACATTAGCCTACAGTTGGGCAAAGTCATCCAACACAAAGCCTACATTATAATAAAGTGTTGAATATCTCATGTAATTTACTTAATACTATATTGAAAGTGAAAAACAAAATGGTTGTGTGGGTATTGCTTTCACACAATCATAAAGTTGAAAAATTCAGTTGGGAACCATGTATAATGTTATATGTCAATTATCTCTCAATTAAAAAAATTGAATCCAACTGTATGCTTTAAATATGTGCCATGTACTACATGTCAATAGAGATGTTGTTAAAGACATGGTATTATAGTCTTAAATTAACATAGATACAATATATGACAACTATAATATAGAAGATAGGGGCTATAAATGGACCTATGCATTGCAAAGTTCTTACACTTTATGTGAAGTGGTTCAATATTAACTCTAAGTAGACTGTGAATACTTTATTTTTTTTATTTATTTATTTTTTTTTTAATTTTTTTTTTTTAACGTTTATTTATTTTTGGGACAGAGAGAGACAGAGCATGAACGGGGGAGGGGCAGAGAGAGAGGGAGACACAGAATCGGAAACAGGCTCCAGGCTCTGAGCCATCAGCCCAGAGCCTGACGCGGGGCTCGAACTCACGGACCGCGAGATCGTGACCTGGCTGAAGTCAGACGCTTAACCGACTGCGCCACCCAGGCACCCCTGTGAATACTTTAGAATATATATTTTAATACAGACAGTGACCACTAAAAATATGCACAAAGCATAGTGAAAAACAAGTTAAAATGGAATTTTAAATAAGTATTTAATGCAAGAGAAGACAAAGTTGAGACACAAGGGAACAAAAGTCAGATGGAAACAAACAAAATAAAATGGATTACTGTGTCAGTAATTACATTAAATGTAAATGGACTAAACACTACATTTGAAAAAAAAAAGACATTGTCACAAGGGATAGAAAAACAATAGTTTGAGAAAACTAAGGGATGTCTTCAGTCCTCAAGTTCTTTATGTTAAATCCTATCACACAGTTTTCTTGTTTTGACAAATATTTTGAATGACTGCATAGCGTTCTAACTTAAGAATTATAATTAATCACCTTGAGATGATTAGGTGTATGCATTAGGTTGGACAACATTTCTAGGGTCTTTACACAGTTCTTTAAAAAAAATTTTTTTTTTCAACGTTTATTTATTTTTAGGACAGAGAGAGACAGAGCATGAACGGGGGAGGGGCAGAGAGAGAGGGAGACACAGAATCGGAAACAGGCTCCAGGCTCTGAGCCATCAGCCCAGAGCCTGACGCGGGGCTCGAACTCACGGACCGCGAGATTGTGACCTGGCTGAAGTCGGACACTTAACCAACTGCGCCACCCAGGCGCCCCTACACAGTTCTTGATCTCTGTTAACTTACTAATTATGATTTTATTCTCTTTTATGGCCATCAACAATCCCTCACTTAACACTCTTCTGGTTTCTGAGTTAAAGGATACTAAGATTGATCCAGAATTATATCAGTCATTTAGTTTCAGCCTATCTAGTCGGCAGTAGTCATGATATTTATCATTTAGAAATTCCTTACTAAAACCCATGATCTACAGGTGCCTGGGTGGCTCAGTCAGTTGAGTATCAGGCTCATCACCCACTGACAGCGTGGAACCTATTGGGATTCTCTTTCCTTCTCTCTCTGCCCCTTCCCTCCTCATTCTCTCTCACAAAATAAAATAAAAACTAATAGTAAAACCCATGATCCATATATTTGCAAGTTCTAAATCACATGTCTATTCAATTTTAAAAGCCTCACAAAGTATTAATCTCAATCTACACTAAGACAGATACCATTTATTACCAGGCTTTGTCACATGTACCTAGAAAACTCATGTCTGTGAGAATGCCAGAATCTTTAGAAGTTTGGCCATATGGGATCCTCATCTCTAATTCATCAACTATAATCCTGACTTGCAAAGCTCAAGTCATTTCTTTACAGGACTTTATTTTTTCATTCTCCCTTCACTGCTCTTAAAATAAGTTAGGCACAGAGGAGATAATGAATACTCTGGTCAGTATATACATTAACACTGGTTGGAGGAGACTGGGCCACATACGGAGAACATGAGGTTATCTGGAACCATTGTTCATAATTGACTGGAGTTCTTTTAGGTAAGAAGCTTCTAGGACAACTAATGAAAACATTTATATCACATTATTTCAACAAGAAGGAAACACCAACTTACATATGTCATAGCTTGATGTCTGCAAAAACTGATCCGTTCTCCCATGGGTTTCCCTACTGGAGAAAAACAGAGAATCCAGACCTGGGAAAGGAAAAAGAGGTTGTGAGAGCAAGCATGCTTTAGTGTTTCTATGTAACAACTTAAATGTTTTGCTTCTCCATTCCATTTTATTTAATATCTCCTTCAGCACAAACACACACAACTGCAAAAGATTAGAAGGATTTTAGATAAATTGAAACTCTTCCCCTAATCCCCAGGAAATCCAGATATTTCAGCAGATAGCTTTCCGGTCAGTGCTCCATTTTGGGAAAGCTGTTCTGCACCTGAGACTGTGCTGCTCAGTCCTGCCCTGAACACATGCTTCCCCCTTCATTCACGGCTTTCCGGACTGAAAAGGACCTACATCATCCAAACCACACCTTACTTCCTGGCTTTGGGATCAGGTGAGGGTGAACAGGTTGAAAAAGTATACAGGTTAGAAAAGACATTAAATTGGGTCAGGCAGGGTACAACAATCCAGAAAAACTGCTGAAATATATCACATACCAAATGTGAAGTAAGGGAAAAATAATGAAGATATGGAAAATATTCCAGAAATACTGTCAGTAGAAAAATCACATTATGAAACCATATTTACACTACATTATTTGTAAGATACATGCATACTTCAATATTGAAAGACTGACAGATCATCAGATTTCAGTAGACAGAGAAAGTCCAGAAAGCAAAACACCCATACATTAACAGTGCCTGTCTTTTTCTCTTGATCTTTTTTTTTTTTCTTGAAAAGTAATAATTGCCTACATACAAGAGACAGGTTTCTTTGCTGTTTGAATGACATATATGTTTGAAGATTTCTTTTGATGTACACATTTCATAGTACTGATGAATAAAAGGTGAAGCTCACATGGTTAATCTTAGCCAAAGCGTATGTGTGTGTATATACATGTGTGTATACGTGTGTATGTGTCTGTGTTCCAAAATACTGTTATGTTATCTGAATCATAAAATCTCAAAATTTCACCAGGGATCAAATAACTAGATACTTAGAAAACAAAGCTGACAGAAAATACCTAAGGTAACCTCAAGAAGGTCATGCCTCAGTAACCACTTTTTTGAGATAATATACTGTTGCATTAGACTTTAACCTAAAACTTACATATTTTTTTAAATTTTTTTTTTCAACGTTTTTATTTATTTTTGGTACAGAGAGAGACAGAGCATGAACGGGGGAGGGGCAGAGAGAGAGGGAGACACAGAATCGGAAACAGGCTCCAGGCTCTGAGCCATCAGCCCAGAGCCTGACGCGGGGCTCGAACTCACGGACCGCGAGATCGTGACCTGGCTGAAGTCGGATGCTCAACCGACTGCGCCACCCAGGCGCCCCACATATTTTTTGACAGATAAGTGACATATGACATTATATTAGTTTCAGGCATATAGCAGGATTCAAGATTTGTTTATATATTACAAAATTTGTTTATATATATTTGTTTAGATATTACAAAATGATCACCTCAGTTAAGTCTAGTTAATATCCATCACCATACAGTTATTTTTTTTCTTGTGATGAGAACTTTGAAGATCTGCTTTCTTGGCAATTTTCAAATATACAATATAGTATTATTATTATAATACAGTATTAACTATAGTCACCACACTGTACATTACATCCCCATGATTCATTTATAACTGGAAATGTGTACCTTTTTCCCACCTTCACATATTTTACCCACCCTCCAACCCCCACCTCTGGCAACTACAATCTTTTCTCTGTATCGCAGTTCAGGTTTTTTTGAGGGGTGGGGGATTAGATTCCTCATATAAATGAGATCATACAGTATTGCTACTTGTCTTTCTCTGACTTATTTCATTTAGGGTAACATCCACCAATATTGTTGCAAATGGTAAGATTTTCTTTTTAATGTCTGAATAATATTCCCCTGTGTATATATACAATATATTTTGATTTTGATGAGAACTTAAGTATATGAAGTTATCAGTTCAATGGCCATGTCTTAAAATATATATGCATTATGAACATTTGTTATAAGTGGAAGCTGTTTTCCAAAATGTGCAAAGTTCATTCTTTTAAACAGTGTTTACTTGGTCTTGGAGGAGTACAGTAAATTTGAATTATTTTGCTAAATGGTTCTTGTTTTCTTCAGTTACCAGTAATATGATGTTCTATAAGATTTTTATGTATGCTTATTGTTGGATTACTGCCTAAAAATATGGATAGTCTCTGAGAATAGTCTTGTATTGATGCTGGTCTCACTGCTATATCCTTAGGGAAGTTTACTTTACAGAACTATTTCCCACTCCATTAGTCACATGCTCCAGAAAGCTGCCGAATGTAACATCATAAGAATAAAACAAGTAATGAAGGAGATACCATGTGACCCAGCAATTCCACCCTTAGGTGTATACCCAAGAATACAAAATACATTCACACACACACACACACACACAACCTTTTACACAAATGTTTGCATTTATAACAGCCCAAAAGTGGAAGAAACCCAAATGTTCATAACTGATAAAGAAAATGTGGTATATACATGCAAGGGAATATTATGCAGCCATAAAAATGAAGGTCATTTTGATACCAGTTACAACGTGGAGGAATCTTGAAGACATTATGTGAAGTGAAATAAGCTAGCCACAAAAGGACACATATTGGGGTGCCTGGGTGGCTCAGTCAGTTAAGTGGCCGACTTCAGTTCAAGTCATGATCTCACAGTTTGTGAGTTTGAGCCCTGCATTGGGTTCTGTGCTGACAGCTCGGAGCCTGGAGCCTGCTTTGGATTCTGTGTCTCCCTCTCTCTCCTCCTCCCCCATTCGCGTTCTGTCTCTCTCTCAAAAATAAATATTTCAAAGAAAAGGACACATATTGTATGATTCCTCTTATATGAGATTCTTAGAATTGTCAAATTCATAGAAACAGAAAGTGGATGCCAGGGACTAGGGGGAGATGGCGGATGGGAAGTGTTTAATGGGTAGAGTTTCAGTTGGGGAAGATGAAAAAGTTCTGAAGATGAATGGTGGTGATGGCTGCAAGAACAATACAAATGTACTTAATGCGACAGAACTGTGCATTAAAAATGGTTAAAATGTCAAATTTTGTTAGGTATACTTTTTTTAAGTTTATTTATTTATTTTGAGGGAGAGAGAGAACACAAATGGGGAAGGGACAGAGAGAGAGGGAAAAAGAGAATCCCAAGCAGGCTCCGTACAACCAGTGCAGAGCCAGATGCGGGGCTCAAACCTGCAAACTGCAAGACCACCACCTGAGCCGAAGTCAGACGCTTAACCGACTGAGCCACCCAGGTGCCCCAAACTTTGTTATGTACACTTTACTACATAAAAAAACAAATGAAGTACTTATACATAATTAATAGTGGAGCATTAACAGTGGTACTGGTTATACAACCCTGTGACTACATTAAAGACTACTGAATACACTTGATCTCCACTCAGGTCTTGCTCTCAGGGTTGTGAGTCCAGGCCCTGTGTTGGGCTCCATGCTGAGTGGGTGGATGGGTAAACAAACAAATAAATGAAAATAAGGTGTATCTTAAAGAATTATATATATTTAAAAAGGTAAAAATTTATAACAGAAATTCCTTACCATCACAGTGCTCTTTTTAGGTCAGCATAAATTGATAGTAAGCGGACGGTGGTGGCTACTCTGAGTAACATCACTGCCTTATGAATTCCCAAGGCACAGTATCCGAACCTCCCTAGTGGACTTAGATGCATTTATTTCCATTCAGTGTTCGCCTTACTTACTAAAAGGAACATAAAAATATCAACCATGTCATTCCAGTCTTTTTATCAACCCAAATACTAAGATGGTATGGTTAAGGCATATCTTAAAAGCATTTAGTAAGAATCTGATTTTTTTTTTAAGCACACTTCAAGCCCAGCATGGAGCCCAGTGTGAGGCCAGTACTTACCACACTGAGATCAAGACCTGAGCTGAGATCAAGAGTCAGAGGCTTAACCGACTGAGCCACCCAGGCACTTCAAGAGTCTGATTTTTTTGTCCCAAATTCTATTCCTAGGAATTTATATTAATTAAATATCTACACAAAGATCTAACAGTAGGTAACAGGTTAATTTGGTTCTTTATATGATGGTATACATACCATTATTCATCATGATATCAGTCCAGGCTTAAAATAAGTATACATAATGTAGGAATTATGTATCCAAGGTAGGTATCCTGTTGAATTTAAGACAGAATCTATTCAGATTTTCTAAATGTGAAAATGTTCTTAGAGTCTATGAGATTTGATTGCCTTGGTTTCTCATCATATAATCCAGAGTATGAAAATCACCTACTAAATATGAATATCTTGGAGAAAGATAATCTCTATAAAAACTTAATAATATGCTATAATACTATATTAATATGTTAGCTATTTTACTGAAGAACATTTCATGTTCTCTAATTCATTATTACAAAAGAAATAATTCTACTATCTCTTCTTTAGAGTAAAGTTGTGCTTCTCATCTCTGCTCTTCTAACACACACACACACACACACAATTGAGGACCTTGGTTTGAGAATTCATTTCTTATTAATAAAACATTAAGAGTATCTAGGAGGGAAGCCTGGGTGGCTCAGTCAGTTGAGAGTCTGACTTTAGCTCAAGTCATGATCTCGTGGTCCTTGAGTTCGAGCCCCAGATCTTGGGCTCTGTGCTGACATCTCAGAGCCTGGAATCTGCTTCAGATTCTGTATCTCCTTCTCTCTCTGTGCCCCTCCTCTACTTGTGCTCTGTCTCTCTCTCTCTCAAAAATAAATAAACATTAAAAGAAAGACAAGTATCTAGGAAAGAGAAGGAAATTGCCCTATCCCCCAATTGCACCAGCATAAAAGACACTTTTTTGAATCATAACTTGCTCAAAGAATCTGATCCAGTCAAATATCTCATAAAGTGAGAACATTAATAAGAGGCTCGAATACCTTTAATCTGTGAAAGAAAGAAATGTGAATAATTAGTTATTTTCTCTCATCACAATCCATACTTGGAAATGTTATTTGGAAGACACCTAAAAAATCAGTTATTATTCCAAAATTTGGTTAAACCAATCTTAAATAGCTTTTTAAAAATCTAACTCAGGGGGCGCCTGGCTAGCTCAGTTGATAGAACACGTAACTCTTGATCTTGGGGTTGTGAGTTCAAGCCCTATGGTGGGTGTAGAGATTTCTTAAAAAAAAAAAAAAAAAAAAAAACCTCTTAAAAAAAACCTAACTCTGAAAGGCTGTCTTATTTGATACTCATTGCCCTGGTTAATTAATTTTTAATGGTTATTTCTATTATCTAAAAGGTGTAAATATCTGGAAAGTTTTTAAACCAGAAATTGTCACTTCTCTCCTCCACTCACATGTTCATCTAATAAAACTCATGGACTCTTTTTGCAAACTCAAGATTCTTATTTCTTTATGGTTTGACTCTTATACTTAATGTGATCATATTCTTCAAAACAAAACAATACATATATACTAAGTAGAAAACATATTAACAGCAATCTCCAGGTGGTGGGAATAAGAGTACTTTATACTTTATCAGAAGTTCCTTAGGATTGATACTGTGTTTTACAGCAAGCCTTCAGTAATGCCATCACCAGAAATTGACATATTACAAAATATTTCAAGACATTTCAACATATGACAAATGTATTTTAAAAGATTACAGAGAAAAAACTACAACAGGTTATTCATTCTTGTATTTATGAAACCTGAACCCTATGCATGACATGGGGACACATTACAAGGGAAACAAATTACACCTAAAGTCTTTGCATATCTTTTGGTTATATATGCTCAATATAAACACTTTCATTACCAAGATTGTACTGAGAATGAAAATACAGGTAAGTGGCACTTGCAGATTGCAATAGAATATAATAAAGGTGAAGAGTGTTTGGTGCACAGTATATGCTTGATAAATGTAGGTACACTACCACACTTCCTCAACACAATTAAAATGTTACTTCTAATGGACTCCTTGCAAAATTTCTCACAATGGCCTTCTTAAAGTGGGATTCATATATAATTTAAAAATTCCCAGGGTATTACTGTTCTTAAACATGAATATTGCTTAACATTATACAGTGTATGTTTTCCTTAAGTCTAACTCTGTATAAACATAATCTTATTAGCCGCATAATATTCAACCATATGGGCTAATTAATCATTAAACAGTTCCATAATCCTGAATATTAGTTTTTCCATCATCATAAACCAGAAAATTATCCTTGATTCTAGACCAAAAAAAAATTAAACTGTTTGGGTTCTGTTTACAATAAGAGAATACACAGGAGGATATGAATGGTAGCCCAATGAACATGAGAATGTTAGCAAGATTTACCTGAATAGCACCCAACATCCACTGGGAAGAAAGAAGATCACGATCAGGACATTTCAGACAAAGGAAAGCATGCCCTAAAACCAATAGTTTTATGATAGAAAAACTAGCTCACACAATGATTTTTTGGATGTAACAATTCTTTCCTCCTCATCAGGGTCTTTCTTTTGGGGGATGGCAGGACCAGATAGGGAGTCACAGGACGCCAGGCTTTTCTTGGAGCACAGAATGACTTCGTTGTACAATATTCTCTAGGTCCACGCCCGCCCTGCTCACACACAAAAACAGATGGAAGAGGGACAGCGTGGAGTCTGTGTAGGGTTTACAGCAAGTTCCTGTGGTCAGATCTCTGGGAACGCCGTGGTTCTGAGACACGTGGCTGCCCCTCAGAGCTCCCAAGTAAAGAATTTCCAAGGCGTTCCCAACCTCCAACTTCTTTTTTACGGCCATTCCTCTGTGACAGCCGCAAGTAGCTGTGAGGAGAGAAGACGAAGGAAGCAGCAGGGAACCTAGAACCACGGGACAATGACACAAAAGAGCCACAACAATCGCTACACAGGTAGAGGACATGCAACCAAATCCACGTCACAGAGCACAGCCACGCACCTGTCTCAGCCTCACTTCACGATCGCACTCACTCTAACGGAGGCACGTCCCGGCACACGAACACGAACACACACACACGAACACACACACACACACACACACACACACACACACACACACACACACGCCCCCCAAGCCCCCAATCTGGCCCCACCGATACACACCACCTTCTCCTGTGGTGCTTGAACCTCAGGCCTGAGATCAAGGTAACAACTAGTCGCCCCTACTACTGGCTTCCATACTTCAAAGACTTCCTCCCACACCCCTCATGAACTTGGTTGTCCAGAGCCCAGCCTGTCGGCACTCCGTGCCTCTTACATCCCGAGGGGAGTTCAACTCACCTTGCACAGCTCCAGAATGGCGCGAAACTGGAAGAGAAGCCGAAGATCCGCTTGACCGCTGCCCTCTGGGAAATGTAGTTCGGGCCTGCTTGTCCGTGGCCGTGATGGCTCATGGGAGAAGTAGCCCAAATCCCAGCAGCCTTGCTAGAACTTTAGTCGGCCTAGGGAACCTCCCAGGCCGGGCGACGCGTCACGCGAGGGCGGGTAGGGCTCGCCTGGAAACAGACGAGGGCGCAGTGGGCGAGTCTTGGTGGTCCAGATTAGGCTAGAAGGCAGAGAAGGGCGATCCGGAACTGGCGGCTGTCCGGCTGTCCGAAGCCTCAGGCCTGTGGGTGTAGAGCCTCAAGGTTGGGTCATTGGTTGCGGCCCCCAGGGCCAAGGCGGGGATCTGGTGTAGTGTTCCCTAAGGTAGCTGCAACCTGGTGATAACATACAGGAAAGTAACTTTTGATATTGCCAGAAATGGGCTGGCTTTCTCACTACATCGTGTTAGCTACATTTAATAATAGTGAGTAGGAGTGAAGTAGTATTAAGTTAATACTTTTATATTCAATGTGGACTTAATTAAATGTAAAAGTGATCTGGTGAAAATTTTGTATGTTTGTAATATCGGTGTAGGAATAGTTTTTCTAAGCATAACCAAAGAGGAATGTAATATATATATATTAACATTTGACCGGACGGTTCTTTGTCAGACCTTCCACTTAGTTCTCATTCCGTTTTGTATTGGGTATTCTCCGTCTTTTGCCTCTCCATATAAACCTTAATATTAGTTTGTCGATATCCACAAAGTAATTAGCAAGGGTTTTGTTGTTGAATGTTTTTATGATGAAAGGGCGTTGAATTTTGTTAATAATTTTCTGATCAATTGAGATAATCATCGGTTTTTCTTTGTTCAGCTTTAATCCTGTTTTTATACAGGAGTCGTGTCAATGTAGGGGTTGGGGAAGCATTTTAGACTAGTATGGTTAGGTCTTCCTCTCTCAATTGGCCTGCGACCCTGAGCTGCGACCTGCACAAGTTCTTCTCAGGACCACTCCTCCCCCAACCAGTTAGGTGACACATGATGGCTAGAGGGGGCTGGGTATTTCCCTTCTTTTACATTGGTTAGTCTCTGGTAGTTTCCCTTTGATGGGGTTCTTGAGCAAAGGGCTAAGAAAGCATCCTTAAGATGTCTTTGGTTCAAAAGGTGATTTTATTAAAGCACGGGGACAGGACGGGTGCGGGACAGAAAGAGCTGCCCTAGGGTTGTGAGGAGTGACTGATTATATATTTTTAGGTTTGTGGGAGGTGTTGGGGGGAATGAGATAAAGTAAGGTTCTAAGGCATTTGGAAGCAAGGCTTTCAGGACCTTGAGGGATTGCTGCTGCTAAGATAAGGTTTCTTTTAGTCTTTAATGAAATAAAAACATGAAGGAAATAAGGCATCCATGAGGTGCTTGAGGAAGGTCACTCTCTGCTCTGCATGTTTCAGGTGTCTGTCAGTGGGTAAGCTGTAAGGAGGTTAATTCATGCTACTTTTGTCTTTGTTTCTCTCATCACCTGCGGGCAGGTGGACAACAGAATATCTAGAAATATTTCAAAATGGTTACTTTCCCCTCTGCTAGAAGCTTGTGGGGAATTTCCTCCGATTTTCTCTCTGAGAAAGTGGTGGTGTTCTCAGAGGTCAAACTCAAGACAGTGGGGGCCTGTAGAAGTTTTTAACTCTCAAGCTGGTCCACACTCAGTTGGTGTTCAGTTTGCTTAACCTTTTGGTGCTGTGAGGGTAGTAGTGATCATTTATAAGCTCTTTACATTTTGGAGCAAAACAGCAGAAGCCCTCCTGATTTGGTAATAGTAATTTCTTTGATGTGTAATATACATACCTAAAAGGCACATACAGCCTAAGTACTGCCGGATGGATTTTTTGAAACTGAACACATCCATTTATTTCACTATCCAGATCAAGACACAGGACATTTTCGGCATCATAAAGTATCCACATTTCTAACAGCAAAAATTGGCTTGGCAATCTTTTTATTTTATATTAATGGAATTACACAGTATATACTCTTGTGTCTGAATTCTCTTGTTCAACATTGTGTGATTCACCCATTGTATGCTGTTGCATGTAGTTCTAGGTTATTTATTATTCATTTTTGTGTCCTAATGCTACATTTATTTTTCCTTGTATAAAACATGCCACGTTACTTTTCCATTTCCATCAGATGGACAGAGAGACAGAAAGAGTAAGAGAGAAAACTAGGGTCACTCTGAATCCTGCAGACATTAAAAAGATAAGGGGCGCCTGGTTAGCTCAGTCGGTTAAGTGTCCAACTTTTGCTCAGGTCATGATCTCACGGTTCATGGGTTCAAGCCCTGCGTTAAGCTCTGTGCTGACAGTTCAGAGCCTGGAGCCTGCGTCAGATTCTGTGCCCCTCTCCTGCTGATGCCCTATCTCTCTCTCTCAAAAATAAATAAACTTTAAAAAAAAATAATTAAAAATGCCAAGAAGAAAAAAGCTAATTAATAAAGAAAGGATTATGTCACCATTTCATTTTCTTTCTAATCAGTACATAAATAAAAATTTGGCCCATCAAAGCATGGAAGGATTCCAAAGGATGGAATCTTAGATCTGCTGGATCCAAGGATAGTGTTTAAGTCTCAAAAGTCAAACTTACAAACTACGCTTTGAAGCTTCTAACATGTGTGCAGTCTCAAATCCTAATCATCTCATCCCCAATTTGACAAAACAAGAAAAAGCATCACACAGAGCAGTATAGCAAAAATATAAACATGCCTGCAAGTACATGATCACTCAGAATAATGCGACCTAAGGGCATATGCCAAGGCTAGGGCCAAACACCCACCAGAATAAAGCTCAGCCAGGAAGCAGCTGCCATAGAAAGTGCATGTGCATTCTGAGTGAGGGCCAGAATTCTCCAAAGCTTCAGGGACCCAAGTGTTAAATTCCTAGGTCTTTTTTGTGTTGGGAGACTCAGGCCAAGAGCGACATCTCTCTCCAGAACCTACACATGTACCCAACCCATGCCTGCTGAAACTGTTTGATGTTTCTGAGACTTCTCTCAGTTTGAGTTTATGTTCTTAGAGGCCACTGGACCTGGAATTAGCAGGTCAAGAACCTCTTCATTTGTATCGGTTGTGAGGTGGGCAGGTCCACAGAGAAACCTCTGAGTGTGATGTGGGAAGCTCTCTGCAGATAGTTCACACTGTGATTATTGGCTCTGTAGGAATGGAGGGCATGGGATGAAGTGTGAGTTTGTGGGGTGAAGTCAGGGTTAGGGGATAGATTGATACAGAAGGGGGTGATGGTGTGAACAGGGGATGCTCTCACAGTCATCGTTCCACAGGGTGAGATTAACAGCCAAAATTCATTAGCCCTGAGCCACAGCTTTGTTCTTGGGTTAGAATTTTAGAGCTGAAGGAGACCCCATATCAAGGAGAGACACCTGAGGAAGAGTGGATCCTTCTGGGAGCTCTATAGAAGAAATTATACTTCCTAGAAACCCTCCCAAGACAGGACTGCCCCAGATTGATCTCTGGGACTTCTGAGGAGTTTGCAGCCCTGGTTTTTGTAGCTTCAACCTTGACTTTATTTTTGACATAAAGATGAGTAGAAGATGCTAGTGTCTCTCTGACCTCATCTGTTAAGTGGGCAGAGGGCATGGAGAACATGTCTTAACAAGTATATTACTCTCCTGTTCCCAGTTCTTTATCAAACCACTACTACTCTGAGGATGATATGCAACATAATATGTCCATTTGATATGGTACCTTTTAGTACATTATTGGACACTGGGGGTGTAAGGTGTGTTTCCTGGTCTGAAGAAATATAACACAGTGGTCTCAACTGATACAGTCTTCTATTCAAGTTCTTTTATAGTATTTTAAGCATTTACATCTACCATGCAAAGTCTAGTCCAATGTTATGTGTCTATTCCTATCAGGACCCATTTATTGGCTCTCAGGGCTCCCAGCAGCCATCGGACCTTAGCTATTCAGCCTGTAGACCCATAGAGACCAAATTGTTATGGCCCAAGTTCTTCGGCATATGAAAATACTTTATCAGGCAGGCTATTATAAGGGCTCAGAAATTACCTTCCAGGAAAAAAAAAATTACCTTCCAGGAACTAGTCAAAGGCTAGTCCTTTCTTGGAATGCGTATGGTTTGAGCTGTCCTAACCTGCTGAGTTAACCCTTTACTCTACAGAAGAATGTGGTGTTTAGCATTTATAGAACTAATGGATCTTAACGGTCATGCTTTACTTTGTTTGCTTCACTACACGTCTGACTCAGAAGTTTCCCACAGTAGCAGGAGGCTATATCCACACCAAAGCACAGTGATATTCAACATAGATGTATTAATTTCCTTACTTCCCCTTCCTGTATTTTAAGGATCCCATTCCAGCCTATTGTTTACTATAGAATCCCTCCAGGAAAATGCTTTTTTATATTCTTATTGTTGATCTGAAATACAGGGTTTTTTGTTTTACTATTAGAGATGTTACATGGATTTTTCCTTTCAGGGTTTGATGACATTCAAGGATGTAGCTGTAGACCTCTCAAGAAGAGTGGGAATGTCTGAGCTCTGCTCAGAGAGACTTATACAGAGATGTGATGCTGGAGACTATAGCAACTTTGTATCATCACTGGGTAAGTTCATCTGTTCCCCTGTAATTCAGAAAATACAGTACTCTCTCCATTGAAATTCTAAGGCTGCATTAAATATCTAAATTTATGTTCCCTATTTTAGAAAATTGGTTTCAGCTTTGTTATGTGAAATAACATCTCTCTCAGTCACCTTCATATCTTTTATCACTGACTTTCACACCTTCCTCTGGCTCTTTATGTATGTAATTGACTTTCCTACTTTAATTATATAAATTTTAGGGAAACACATACCATGGTATTTTTGTGTTTGAAAGCTACATTCTAGGCATTTTGCACTTAATATTAAAGAAATTTCACAGGAAGAACCATTAGTTATGTCGTGAAACCTCTTGTTTTTCTTACCAAAATAACTAGCAATAGAATCCATGTGTATTTAAATTTAACGGACTGAGCCACCCAGGTGCCCCATGTATATTTAAATTTAAATAAGACCTTCCTCCCATGGTGTTTTCTTCTTTGTTCTGGTGATTCTTTTTTTTTTTTTTTTTTTTTAATTTTTTTTTTTCAACGTTTATTTATTTTGGGGACAGAGAGAGACAGAGCATGAACGGGGGAGGGGCAGAGAGAGAGGGAGACACAGAATCGGAAACAGGCTCCAGGCTCTGAGCCATCAGCCCAGAGCCTGACGCGGGGCTCGAACTCACAGACCGCGAGATCGTGACCTGGCTGAAGTCGGACGCTTAACCGACTGCGCCACCCAGGCGCCCCTGTTCTGGTGATTCTTAAATCAGCCTACTATGACGACATTCCAACCCTCTCATTATTTTTTCATCTAGAAGCTTTTCTGAGGCCCAGGTTTTAAACTTTATTTTTAAGTTATTCTAGAGTTAGAACTAAGCCATAAGCAAAGACTCTACATGCGCTTCAGCCAGTTTCCCCTAATGATAACAACTCACATAAGCACAGTACAATGATCTAAACCAGAAAGTGCACTTTGATACAATATTGTTAAGTTACCTGTATACCTTGGGGCACTTGGATGGCTCAGTCGGTTAAGCATCCGACTTGGGCTCAGGTCGTGATCTCACAGTTTGTGGGTTTGAGCCCCGTGTCAGGCTCTGTGCTGATGGCTCCGAGCCTGGAGCTTGCTTAGGACTCTGTCTCCCTCTCTCTGCTCCTCCCCTGCTCATGCTCTGTCTCTCTCTCTCTCTCTCCCAAAAATAAACATTAAAAAAAAAAATTTAAAAAAAATTACCTGTATACTTTATTCAAATGTCACCAATTATCATGGTAGTGTACTTGTACTGATCCAGGATCCTACAATTCACTTAAGCTGTCATGTCTCTGTAGTCTTCTTCATTCTTAGATAAGTCCTTTCTCTTTCATGATCTTAACACTTTTGAACTGTGCTGGTCAGTTATTACATAGATTATTCCTGGATTTGGGTTTGTCTGACATTTTATGATTAATATTTTGATTAGATTAAGATTATATATTTTTAGTGAGAATACCACAGAAGTGATGTTATGGCCTTTTCAGTGTATGATACCAGGTTGTTCATGTATCTGATTACTAGCAATGATACTTTTAGCACCAGGCTCCAACCAACTGAACTAACAGGCCAAACCAATGCTACTTTTAATCAGTTGGTTAAAGGAGTGTCCTCCAGACTTCTGCACTATAAAGCCACTCGTTTACCATTGCATTCATTGAGTAGCTTGTTGAGAAGACTCTGCATCTGTCCTTTTTCTCATGATAACGTCCCTCTTATTTTAGTTTCCAATGATGATTGCTGCATGCAGCAGTTATTACTCTGGTATTTGCCAAATGGTGATTTGCTGTTTCCATCATTTTTCTGATGAACAATTTGATCTGAATTTGCTTAGGTTAAACCAACTCTTGGGGCGTCTGGGTAGTTCAGTCTGTTAAGCATCTAATTCTTGATTTCAGCTCAGGTCACAATCTGGCAGTTTGTGAGATTGAGCCCTACATCGGGCTCTGTGCTGATGGTGTGGAGCCTGCTTGGGATTCTCTCTTTCCCTCTCGTCTGCCCCTCCCTTGCTTGTGTGCATGCTCTGTCTCTCAAAATAAATATATAAACCTTAAAAAAAATGAAACCAACTCTAAATCAAAAAAAGTTTTTATTCATTCATTCATTCATTCATTCATTCATTCATTCTAATTACAGTATAGTTGACACTATATTCATTTTTAATACTCTGTTTCTTTGAACATGACTTGCTATTTCTAAGCCAGCAATGATTTCCCATTTGGAACAAGGAAGGAACCCTGGCTGGGTAGAGAAGCAGGATGGTGTCCAAGTAAGTGAGAGTGTTGGGATCAATAGGGGATTGCATTGCAAGGAACCCAAACCAGTCAGAGTAGTGTCTTTCCTTTGAGATACTGTATGAAAAGTTTCCCTCAAAGGCCCAAGATACAATTTGACAAATTTTGATGTATATTTGTGAAACCATCATCATAAAGATTATAAACATATCATTCACTCCCATTGCTTCTGATTTAAAGGAGAAAGCCATCAATATTTCACTATTGAATATGATGTTATAGATTTTTGATGCCCTTTATTTGAGAAAGTACATTCCCATCTTACTCTTGGTTTGATAAGAACTTTCATGATGACTTTGTGTTGAATTTTGTCTAAGTATTCAAGTGATCTTATCATTTTGCATTTTAATCTATTAATGTGTTTAATTATATTAATTGATATTCAAATGTTAATCCAACTTGTTTTAATCGGGTAAGCTCCACTGAGTTATGCTATATTATGTATTGTATCTATATTATTGGATTCTATTTATTAGTATTTATTTATTTAAAAATTTTTAATGTTTATTTTTGCGAGAGAGAGAGAGGGCGCGAGCAAGTGGGGGAGGGACAGAGAGAGGAGACACAGGATCTGAAGCAGGCTTCAGGCTCTGAGCTGTCAGCACAGAGCCTGACACAGGGCTTGAACCCACAAACCCTGAGATCATCACCTGAGCCGAAGTCGGCGCTTAACCAACTGAGCCACCCAGGCACCCCAAATTAGTATTTAAAAAGAGGGTGCCTGGGTGGCTCAGTCGGTTAAGCATCCAACTTTGGCTCAGGTCATGATCTCATGGTTCATGGGTTTGAGCCCCACATGGGGCTCTGTGCTGACAGCTCAGAGCCCGGAGCCTGTTTCAGATCCTGTGTCTCCCTCTCTCTCTGCCCTTCCCCCACTCACACTCTGTCTCAAAAAAACAAACAAACAAACAAACAAACAAACAAAAAAACATGTGGGGATAGAGAAGTAAAACTGTAGAGCTTTAGAATGTGTTCAAACTTAAGTTGTTATCAAATTAAAATAGACTATTATAAATACAAGCTGTTTTCTGTAAAATTACCTGGTAACTACAAAGTGAAAACCTACAGTAGATAAACAAAAGAGAAAGAAATCTAAGCTAAATACTACAGAAAATCATCACAAAGGAAGAGAGCAAGAGAAGACAGAAACAGGAATTACAAAACAGCCAGAATATAACTGAAATGGCAGTAAGTACATAACTACCCATAATTACTTCAAATGTAAATGGATGAATAGATAAAAAAAAAAAAAAGACCCATCTACATGATGCCTATAAGAGACTAACTTCAGAGAAAGGACACACATAGGCTCAAAGTAAAGGAATGGAAAAAGATATTTTATGCAAATAGAAGCCAAAAGAAAGCTGGGGCAGCTATACTTATATCAGCCAAAATAGACTTTAAGACAAAGATTATAATAAGAGTCAAAAAGGTCAATTATATAATGATAAAGGTGTTAGTTCAACCAGAAGAGACACCATTTGTAAATCTTTATGTACCCAACATAGGAGAACTTAAATATATAAAGCAAATATTAGCAGACCTAACGGGAGAAATAGACAGTAATACAGTAATACTGTGGGACTTTAATACCACACTTTAATTACTGGATACATCATCCAGACAGAAAATCAATTAGGAAACATTGGCCTTAAACAACATGTTAGAACAGATGGACTTCACAGACATATATAAAATATTCTATCGAAAAGCAACGGAATATGTGTTCTCCTCAAGTGCATGTGGAACATTTGCCAGAATAGATCACGTTAGGCCACAAAACAAGTCTTAATAAATTAGAAAGACTAAAATTATATCAGCATCTTTTCTGACCACAATAATATGAAACTAGAATCCAATTATATGAAAAAAAAATACTGGAAAATTCACAAATATATGGAGATTAAACAACATGTTACTAAACAACCAATAGATCAAAGAAGAAATAAAAAGTGAAATTTAAAATGTATGTTGAAAGATATACATATCTTGAGACAAAGAAAATGGAAATGCAGTATACCATATGAAACTGGAAGTTAGTAGAAGGAAGGAAATAACAAAAATTAGAGTGAAAATAAATGAAATAGAGACTAAAAACAATAGAAAAAATCAGTTAAACTAAGAGCTGGGTTTTTAAAAAATATAAACTTTAGCAACACATACACACACACACAAAAGAAAAAAAAAAGAATGAAGACTCAAAACCAGAATATAAAAGGGAGCATTACACCTGATACCACGGATTATAAGAGACTACTGTGGGGTCGCCTGTGTGGCTCAGTCGGTTAAGCAGCCGACTTCGGCTCAGGTCACGATCTTGCAGTCCATGACTTCGAGCCCCGTGTCGGGCTCTGTGCTGACAGCTCAGAGCCTGGAGCCTGTTTCAGATTCTGTGTCTCCCTCTCCCTGACCCTCCCCCGTTCATGCTTTGTCTCTCTCTGTCTCAAAAATAAACAAACGTTAAAAAAAATAAAAAAAAATATTTAAAAAAAATAAAAAAGAAACTACTGTGAATAATTATACACACAAAAAATTGGACAACCTAGAAGAAATGGATGAATACCTAGAAACATACAATCTACTAATACTGAATTGTGAATAAACACAAAAATCTAAACAGACTAATTACTTGTAAGGTAATGGAATCAGTAATTAAAAACCTCCCAACAAACAAAATTCCAGGACCAGATGGCTCCAGTGATGAATTCCACCAAATATTTCAGGAAAAATTAATACCAATCCTTCTCAAATTCTTCCAAACTCATTTTATGAGGCCAGCAGTAGTGGGAGACTAAAACCAGATAAGGACACCACAAGAAAAGAACATTACAGGTCAAGATCCCTGATGAACATAGGTGTAAAAATCTTCAACAAAGTATTAGCAAAGCAAATTCACCAATACATTAAAAGGATCATACACCATGACCTGGATTTATTCCGGGTATGCAAAGATTATTAAACATTCATGAATCAATGTAATACACCACACTATCAAAAATAAGGACAGAAATCATATGATCATCTCAATAGATGCAGGAAGAACCTTTGAAAAAGTCAACATCCATTTATGATGAAACTCTCAACAAACTGGGTAGACAGGAAATGTACCTCAACATAATAAAGGTCATGTATGACAAGCCCACAGCCAACATCATACTAAATGGTGAAAAGCTGAAAACTTTTCCTTTAAGATCAGGGACAAGGACCCACACTCACCTTTTTTGTTCAATATAATGTTGGAAGTCTCAGCCAAAGCAATTAGGAAAGAAAAAGAAATAAAGGACATTCGATTGGAAAGGAAGAAGTAAAACTATCACTATTTGCATATGACAGGAGCATATCTATTGAAAACCCTAAAGATTTCACCAAAAAACCTTGTAGAACTAATAAATGAATTCAGTAAAGTTGCAGGACACAAAATCAATATACAAAAATCACTTGCATTTCTATACACTCGTAGCAAACTATCAGAAATAATTAAGAAAACTATCTCATTTTCAGTGGTATTGAAAAGAATAAAATACCTAGGAATAAATTTAACCAAGGAAGTGAAAGACCTGCATATTGAAAACTGTAAGACACTGATAAAAGTAAATGAAAAAGACACAAGTAAATGGAATGATATTCCATGTTCTTAAGACTAGAAGAATTAATATTAAAATTTCCGTACTATGCAATGTAATCCCTCTTATAATTCCAATGGCACTTTTCACAGAAATAGAACAAATGATCCTAAGATTTGATGGAACTGAAAGACTCCAAGTAGCTAAAGCATTCTTAAGAAAACTAAGCTATAGGCATCACACTTCCTGATTTCAAACTATATTACACAGCTATAGTAATCAAAACTGTATATGGTACTGGCATAAAAACAGACATATAGTTCAATGGAACAGAATAGGGAACCCAGAAATAAACCTACATGTAGATGGTCAATTAATTTACAACATAGGAGCCAAGAAAATACAATGGCGGAAAGGATAGTCTCTTCAATGAATGGTGCTGGGAAAATTTTTACATACAAAGGAATGAGACTGGGCTACTTTCTTACAATAGAATTCTAAAACTCACATGGAAACAGTCTCCAAATAACCAAGACTATCTTGGGAAAGAAGAACAAAACTGAGGCATTACACTTCCTAATTTCAAAATATATTTCAAAGCCTTAGTAATTAAAACATTATGGTCTGGTAAAAAGACAGACATATAGACAGACCTTATAGACCAATGGATCAGAACAGGGAGCCCAGAACTAAATCCACACATACAAGATCAATTGATCTTCAGCAAGGATGGCAAGAATACACAATGGGAAAAGGACAGTCTCTAACATTGTTACGTTAGGAAAGCTGGATCTCCACCTACATAAGAATGAAATTGGATCTGTGTATTATACCATACATAAAAATCAACCCAAAATGGATTAAAAACTTAAATGTAAGTTCTGAAACTATAAAATTCCTAGAAATCATAGAGGAAAAACTTTACAGCATGGATACAACACCAAAAGCAGAGGCAACCAAAGCAAAAACAGACCAGTGAGACTGCATCAAATTAAAAAGCTTCTGCACAGCAAAGGAAATAACACAGTGAAAAGCAACCTGTGGACTAGAAGAAAATATCAGATAACTACAAACCATATCAGATAAGGAGTTAATTTCTAAAATATATAAGAAATTCCTACAACTTAATAGCAAGACAATAAACAAAATCCACTGAGTACCTCTATGTAAAAATGGGCTAAAGATTTGAATACGCATTTCTGCAAAGAAGACATAAAAATGGCCAACAGGTATATGAAATCTGTGTCAGCAATCTGTGAGGGTTCCAATTTTTTTCACAACTTCACTAAAACTATTTTCCATTTTTAAAAAAGTTTATTTATTTTTGAGAGAGACAGAGAGTGTGGGGGAGGGGCAGAGAGAGAGGGAGAGAGAATCCCAAGCAGGCTCCGCACTGTCAGCACAGAGCCTGATGCAGGGCTCAAACTCACAAGTTGTGAGATCAAGAGTTGGATGCCTAACTGACTGAGCTACCCAGGCACTCCACTATTTCCCATTTTTTAAAAATGGCTATCCTAATGGGTACAAGATAGTATTTTGTTGTGGTTTTGATTTGCATTTCTTTAATGACGTTGGGCATTTTTCCATGGGCTATTGCTCATTTGTATGTCTCCTTTGAAGAA
This sequence comes from Leopardus geoffroyi, assembly GCF_018350155.1. Classification (NCBI taxonomy): domain Eukaryota; kingdom Metazoa; phylum Chordata; class Mammalia; order Carnivora; family Felidae; genus Leopardus; species Leopardus geoffroyi. Next base: position 16,097,085 of record NC_059335.1, read on the forward strand.
ATGTCTTCAAATTCTTTGCTTATTTTGAGATTGAGTTGTCTTTTTACTGTCTACGTGTTCTTTATATATCCTGGATACTAGACTCCTATCAGAGAGATGATCTGAAAATATTGTCCCCATTCTGTGGATTGTCTTTGCATCTTCCTGATAACGTCCTTAGACTCACAAAAGTATTTAATTTTGGTAAAGTCTAATTTCCTTTTTTTTGTTTGTGCTTAAATGTCATCTAAGAAACTGTTGCTTAATCCAGGCTTACAGAGATTTACATCTGTCTCTTCTAAGCATAGTCATGGTTTTCATCACATTTATCCACTTCTAGGCAGTCCAACATCTCATTTTTAATACAACTGGGTTTCCTTCCAGTGCCCTCCTAACCACTAAAGACTGATTGCCCCAGACATGTTCTTCAACTTCATTGAGTTGTCTGGGGGACCAGGAGAGATTCCTTGGATCAATCTTACCAGGCCTCTAACAGGAGGATATTTGTTGAACTTTTGCCACCCATCCTCTCTCTTAGATATCCCCTAGTTTCTAGACTCATACTTGCTGGCTTTAGTTGCCATCTCCCTTTTACTAAGCTCTATGCCTTTGAGTGAACCACTGACCTCTCTAGGTCTTTGTTGCTCACAGTGTGACTTGACTACCAACAGTATCACCATCACCTGGGAACCTGTGAGAAATTTAGATTCTTGGTCCCCAGCTCACATATGCTAGAACAGAAACTGGTGGTGGGGCCCAGAAATCTATATATTAAAAAATCATCCAGATAATTTAGATATGAGTAGTGAGGCCCAATATCAATGTACTCAGCTATAATAATTAAAAACAACAACAAAACAAACATCCTAGAGAACCCCAGTATAATTTTCTGTGTGCATCCTCTTCATCCCTGTCCACAGTTTAAGTATCTTAGGGAGCTCCCTTTGCAGTCAGCACTCACTATGCAATTTCTGTGTTTCAAGTTTAATAATTCTAGGCCTTCCTACTACTTTCTAGCATAAGACACAGAAAATGTCCTTTCTTCTCAACAGCTTCTAGAACTGGTGTAATCATAATCACTAATGTCATTAAGCCATTCATTACCATGTTGTGTTAACAAAACAGTCCCAGGAGGCTTCTGGTGATGGGAGGTTGATGCCATTTTCCAGTTTGTGTCACCCTTAATCTCTTAACTGCTTCTGACCCTGACCTTCTGCCTTTCCTCCTTCAGGAATGATGGGTCAGTATATAACTACATTCTCTCCAGGGTGTGAATACTTGTGACTCCTCTTTGTAAAGTGTGGGGGATAAGTTTAGGAACCCCCCAGGCTTACACCATTTATAATATTAAGATAATAATGATGTTAATGATGTACTATTTCTTGGGGTGCAGTGGGGGTATAGGAATAACCAGCCTATTCAGAGAGAAGTATTACAACCACACCTTAACTATAGTTGTATATACTATAATTCAAATTGTAAGTGATTATACTAACGATGACTTTTAAGGGGCAGCATTCCAAGGGGATTAATATAATGGATCTTGCAGCCAACAGGCTTGGGCTTGAATCCCCCTATGCTATTTACTAGCTTTCAATCTTGAGCAAGTTCCTTTACTGTGGGGAATAAGTTTAGGAATTCCCTGAGGTTGCACCGATAGGTTAACAAGGCATAAAGAATTAGAAAGCCACAGGATGAACACACCAAAGATTGGGTAGACAAGATTAGGTAAACAGGGCAAAGGCCCCCAGTATAGGACAAAGGTAGAGGAATAGGAAATCTCAGGATGAAAACATCCAAGATTAGGTAAACAAGATTAGGTATTCAGGGTGGAAGCACCCTCCAAGTTAGTACAATAGCAGAAAGCTGCGTTCACAGGAAGGAAGGATCAACATAGGCAAATTGGTAAACAAGGCTATAGACCCGCAGCAGGGTGAAATTGCCCAGAATGGAGCTAATTAGCAAAAGAAACATGCCTTGTTGACCTTGAGGTAGCATGTTCAGTCTTTCTTGTCCCCTAGGCCAGTTTAGGTAAACAGAGGTGGCGCCTCATGCCTGCTGTAAAATAAATGAAGAAACCATCTGCCCGGTGCAAGGATGTTGGTGCCAGGATTTTGTTTTGTGTTGATCCAAACCCCTAACACTGCATATCTTCAAAACCCCCTTTCCCTCACACCCATGAGTTAATGTTCATGGTTTCATTGTCTCTTTGTGCACGTCCATCACACTTGTAAGCCTTCTGATCCCAATAAAAACGGAGCAAGAACTCTTACTTGTCTCCTCCCAGACATTAGCCTCTCACATTTCAATCCTGAGTCTGCTGTCCTGCTGGACAAGCGAGAACTCCAGACCCAGAGTCCACGACACTTTACTTCTCTACAACTCACATTCTTCATCTATGAAATGGGAATAATGAGCCCATCTTAAGCATTGTTGTGTGGATGGATTTATTATAGATTTAAAGTGCCTAGAACAGGGACTGGTGCACTCACTTAATAAATCATCACCATCATCATCAATCACTAATAGTACTGTGTACTGGGTTCTGTCATTTAAACCTCACAGAGACCTTGTAATATGTGGACTATTTCCCTATGGTTTATAAAATTGTCATCATTCCTGACAGTATGACTTAACCTCTTGAGAGTTCCTAAGCCAGAACCACCTAGCTAAGGTGTTCCCAAATTTCTGGCCCTCAGAAACTGAGAGAATAAATATTTATTGTTGTTTTAAGTCATTAAGTTTTGAGTAGCTTGTTACATAGCAATTAATAATGTAGTCAGGGATGCATTATAAACATGCCATTTTCCAGAGTGTAATGGAACACACCATAGGTTTTCAGAATTGACATTATAGTCATAAGCTTTTTAAAAAGTAATTCCTATGCCCACCATGGAGCTGGAACTCACGACCCCAAGATCAAGAGTCACATGCTCTACCAACCGAGCCAGCCAAGCACCCCAATTATAGTCATAACCTTAATGTAATTCAAATGATTGTATTAAAGTGGTGATTACATTGTCCCATTTCACGGATGGAAACACCAATTTTTGTTTTAATAGCAATGCTATTATAATAAATATTAAAATAGTACAATTATAATATCACTAAGGGAGTAATCTAATAGAGCTCATTTGACAGAGGGGGGAAAACGTCACTTCTAGAGGTAGCACTATGGTGTAAATATAGTGCAAACATCACTGCCACCTGAAGGTGGCAGAAGGCGGAAGGGATACAGGACTTCTTAGCATCAGAGTTGGTATTAAACATGGTATCTTAATAATTACAGGCATAGTACAAATAATGACAGAGCTTTTCTAAATTATATTAATTATACTTCAGTACAATAATATAATTAATATAGTTATGGAATTATGTAAAATGGTTAGTAAGTGTATGGTATGGTTATGGTATGGTTATGGTATGGTATGATGTATGGCATGGGAAGTAGGGTGGGGCGGGGTAGGGTATAATATAGGTAACAGCCACATCAGCACCAGTAGTCCCAATTGATGGCTGAGGCTGGAGTGCTCAGCCTATCCTGCCATTAGGGCAAATGCCCATGACAATTATGGCTTTTTTTTTTTTTTTTTAACATTTATTCATTTTGAGAGACAGAGCACAAGCAGAGGAGGAGCAGAGAGAGAGGGAGACACAGTATCCAAAGCAGGCTCCAGGCTTTGAGCTGTCAGCAGAGCCTGATGCGGGCCTCAAACCAATGAACAGTGAGATCATGACCTGAGCCGAAGTCGGACAGTTAAACGACTGAGCCTCCCAGGCACCCCGACAATCATGGCTGTAACCCAACCTTGCCATAAATGTCAACACCTGCCACATTGTGTCATATTTATTGTCCAGCAATATGCTTGGGGCTGGGAAACCTCAGCCCTGCCACATTCCTCTTGTCCTCAGGGTTTCATATCCACTGGTGGTTCCTCTGGTGGAGGAGGTAGACCTCATGGAGGGCAGACCACATGGAATGATGGGATACATAAGTTCTGGGGTGGATGCTGACAGAATGGTTCCCTGCCTGTTGGTTCCCCACTATTGTCCCTCCCCACTTTACACGGCCTGCCCACAGCAATCAGGAGACTGAGTACGGAGACAGCACTGACCTTGTGGACACTGGGGAAGTATGCAAGTCAGATACACTGGGGACGGGAAGGATGGGGTGGTTGGGTGAGAAAGGGTTAGGGCTTAGGTGTGCTGAAGTGTGGGGAGGGGCATTAAATCTTGAATTAGGGGACTGTAACCAACCCACCCTCCCTTCCTCATCCCCTACCCCTGGAGTTTAGCTCACTCAGTGTGGGGCACGTGGTCAACCTTGATGTTATTACTATCATTCATTTTTCCACTTAAACTTATACTGAGTGTCTACTTTGTGCTAGTGCTGTGCTGGGTGCCCTGAACACAGTTGGAAGAAGACAAAGCCTGGGCATCATGAGGTTGACAGTCCAGTGGGGAGGGGGGAATGATAAACCCAAACCAGAAACATTTAATATCAGGTCAGATAGTGGTACTTGCAATACAAATATAGTACAAAATAGTGATCCCAAGAAGTGTGTTACTCCACATATAATGGTGGAGATGGTGGTGGCAGGGGGTTCTCCAAAGAATAGAAAAGGACAGCAAGCTGCAGCATGGGCATTGGGGAAGCAGAGTACTCTCAGAGAACACAGCTGAGCAAAGGTCCAAAGTGGAACAAGCTTTCTTGATGCTTGAGCTGCTGACAAATAATAAAAATGCTGACCAGCTACAACTGCAGGCTCTCCAGACCGTATGCCCCTTTTATTATAGTTATAACTTTACACTATAAACATTAAATGTAAACATGTAAAAATATAAATAACTGAAGTGTGAAAGTCTGATATAAAAGTTACATAATTCAGTAATCATACATATTAGATATTATATAAATAAACATTTTAATATACAATAAATATAATGTGCTATATATTGTAAATATACATTACTATAATAGTAATATGCACATATAAAATTATACAAACCTATATTTATAATCTAATATCTAATAATCTTTTATCAAATATAATTTAAATTATCACATGGTAAAACATACTTTTTTGAGATTCATCCATATTGTAACTTGTGTCAATAAATTATTCCTTCTTATGTGTAAGTAGTATCTCATTGTATGTCCTACAACTTATTGAATTATTCACCCACTACATTTGGGTTGTTTCCAATCTTTTGGCAAGTGAATATAGTTTCTGTCAACATTTGAATCCATATATAATTTTTCATTTCTCTAGGTTAAATACCGAGGAGCAGAACTGCTGGTTCATAGTATATGGTATATGGTTAATTTTATAAGAACCTGCCAAATTTTTGTCCAGAGTGGATATATCATTTTACCTTCCCAACAGTAACGCATTAAAGTGTCCATTGCTCTGCATCCATGACAACTTTTGGTACTATTTAAAAAAAAAATTATTTTAAGCCATTCTAAGCGTGTAGTAGTATCGCATCACGGTCTTAATTTGCATTTTCCTAATGATGTTGAGCATCTTATCATCAGCTTATTTTCACCTGTATCTCATACAACCATGTGGATGAATCTCAAATACATCACAAAATGAAAGATGTCAGACTCAAAAGGATACATACATATGTACATACAGATACCCATATATTTCTGTAACACCGTGGAAAAGGCAAAACTATAGAGACCAGAAACAGATCAAATTAGTGACTGCAAGAGGCTGGAAGTAGGGAGACTGCCTAAAAAGGGATAGGAAGGAATGCTGGGGGAGTGAAGGAAATGTTCTGTCTTGACTGTGGTGTTAATTACATAATTGTCATTTGTCAAAACTCTCAGGATTCTACACTAAAAAGGGTGATTATCCACACCTCAATAAATCTGACTTTAAAAATATCTCAGTACTATAATATCATAATACATATAAAAGAGAAATAATTTGAATTAATTGACAAAAAAAATAACATGTTTCCCTCTGTGAGGTTTGGGCACCGTCATGCAGATGTTGGTCAGATGCTGTGTCCATTTATAAATAGTAATGATATTAACAACAACAGGATACCCTAATTGGTAACCACTAGCCCTGCTCACTTATTCAGCCCTGATTAAGTCACTTCATTCTCAGTAATTCCATTTTACAGGTGAGGCAATTGAGGCTCAGGGGGAAGGTTTGCTGGACTGGCCCAGAATCCTCAGCAGATCAGTGTTGGCACCAGGATTTGAATCCACATCCACAGCTTTCTCTATTCTGGTTGCATCATGGGAATCCCAGCTGGTGGTCTCCTGGGCCCCTCAGATCCTCCCCAGCCCACTCTGGGTCACTAATTCCCCAGAGGGGCCTATGAGGCGAGGACCTCATCCTCATCCCTTCTCTCTCTTCCAGGTTTCTCATCCATGTAAACAGTGGGGATGTGGAGAAGCAATGCTGGAGAACTTGGCAGTAGTCACACAGGGGCCTCATGAAGCAATATGGGCAATGGGGAACTAGCATTATGTTAATGGAGACCAATGGGGAAAAGCAAACTACCAGGATTTAATGGAAGGTTTAATGGAAGGTTCACAGACACTCTTAATAGGTAATGGACATCAGCAGACTTTTTGCTGGTTATTAATGTAGGTACTATAGAGGGGGATAGTGGAGGCTCCAAAATGCAGATGGATAATGTGGAGTTTATGGTGCATTATCAGTCATTGCCCTTACTTGTGTGGAGGGAAGCAGGTTAATGACACCAGTGTTCAGAGAAGGTATTGAGGGCATCACCACATGCTGGGTTGGGGACAGTTACAAACACTGCTAGATGGGGAAATGGGAGATCATTAGTCACCGTTGTTGCAATGGACAAGTAATGAAGGGGGATCACAAAGCATCCTACTAGAAGTGTAGTAAAAGTATCAGAAGATATTATTAATAGTTGGATTAGGTGGGGTATATCACAGTTTCCTATTCTGAAGATTGTAGGAAGTGGTCATCAGTTACTACTTACGTGAAAAGTGGGAATAAATGGGGAATATGGAGATTACTAGGCTTTGTCACAAGTGAAGTGACAGACATCATGCTGGAGGTTAGTTGTGGAGGAGGTAATGACATCTCCAGGACTATTTCCTGGAATTAAGGAGGGGTGATAAACGTAGTACTGAGTGAAAGAGGGATAACGGGTGTACAAATACTGTGCTGCAGTGGGGTAAGAAGTAGGGGGGTGTCCTTCAGACACTCTCTTGAGGGGGTCAGCAAACACTGTCATAAATTGAGGCATAATGGTGGGTTGCAAGACATTTAGTGAAGCCCCAGATACAGTACTGAATGAGATAAAGGGGGTTAACAGTGGATCACCTACCATACATTGTTCTAAGATAGGAATAAGAGTAAGGTGGATCATCAGATACTGTCAAAGGGTGAGATGAAGGGAGTTAGTGATGGATCAGACATCCATCCAAGGTGGAGTAATGGCACTACCAAATTTGGGTGAGAGGGTTCAGGAGTATTCCCAGCCTTGCCCCCTGACAAGGTTCTGTCCCCATCCTCAACCACAGTGCTGTTGTTCACAAAGGCAACAGCACCTTGCACAACCCCATTACTTGCCACTCCCAGTTGTTACCAGTGGACTGACCTGGAGGAACCATTCTGCTCTTTCCAATTTGGCTGCCCAACAGCTGAGTGTTCAGTCAGACCCTGTGCCTGCATATTTGAGAGACCACTGCTGCCAGTCTTGGGTCAGACACCTAACTTCCCAGGAAGGTCTGCCCTGTTTGCTCTCAGCCTCTTCATACTATTAGAGCTGTGGTCCTGTCGGGACATGAGGAGTGGGTCTGTAGGTGAGGGTCTGGGGTGGGGTATTTGGAGCTGCGAATTTCACAATCATGGTAGGAAATCCTGAACACTAAGCATCTATGTGGGATTTCCTGTCTCACTTTTCCCTTCTTTAAATTGGCTGGCATCAGGCAAAAGGTTTATAATAATGTTTCAGCTTTGGGGAAAGGAGGCAGAGGCCAGATAAAAACAAGCTGAAAAAGCCTGGTGTTTTAGGCAAGTTGGTTCTCCCCATTGCAGCATCGTATGCTGCAATACAGAAAAGATTAAAGGAAAGTTGTGATGAGCAGGGTCAACACTTCACAGTGTGCATTCATGGAATGTCTGTTGTTGTCAGGCACGGGTCAAGGTTCACAGTGGTGAACAAAACAGAAAAACATTATAACGTAGGAGCCAGAGACAAGTAAAATATACAGGGCATCGTGGCAATAAGTGCTATGGAGAAGGATAAAGGATAGAGGGGAGAGGGTCAAAATTTTAAACCAGGCAGGAAAGCACAGGGAAAGCCTCTGTGAAGAGGTGCCATTGGAAGACATGAAGGAGCTAACCACACAGATATGAGTGCTGTAGATGCAAAGGCTCTGAGGCAGGACCTGAACTGATGTGTTTGAGGCATATGGGGAGAAGGTGCTTGTGGAGTCCATGGCATAAAGATGGGACACAGAGAAGACTTGAACAAATGTTGAGGTGTGTTTTAATATGAGTTTCTAATTTGTTATTATTATAAATGTCAGGGCATTAAGGCAGACAAATAAGCTGGAAGAACTATGACAGCAAAAGGGAGATGGAGATGAAAAGTTGACCAAATGACCTGAAAATTCTTTTCAGCTTTCCTGAGGGTAGTGGAGGTTCACAAAACACTATGTTGGGAGCTAAATGAGATAATGGCAGTCAGCAGACATTAGTATTTAGCACTAATGCAATTATGTGGGTGTCAGAAGACAATATTCTAGGAACTAATGAGGGTCAAATACACTTTAGTGGTAGAGATGATAAGGGGTGGGATTACAAGTCATGATGCTAGAGGATAATGGGTCAACATACACTCGGAGGTTTGTGTCTGCATACATAAAGAACTTTTTTACTGAGTTATCTCTTTCTTGATGGAAATACTCAATGGGGGACCGGACACACACAACCATGTTAGATTCAGCAGAAGAATGAGAAAACACCCCAAACGGTGTTAGATAATGTGTTCTGCAGCAAACATCTCACAGAACTTAGGATCTGTCACTATCATATACATTATGTTGTTGTACCATTCAACCCGTTGGTAATCTGCCTATTCCACAGTAAACAGGATTATCATTAACATGACTTAATATAACCTCTCCTATGCAGAATCTGGTAACAATGTCCCATCATATATTTATGAGAAGCCTTCTATCCATTTTCCTAGTATGAACACTTCAAGGTTTAATGAAGGTGGTGTTAATGTGGGAAGGGCCCCCTTCATTCAGGGCCCTATTCTTTACTATAATGTGAGACACTTTGATGGGGTATTTCTACTTATAATATGCATATTTTTCTGCTCACAAATTTAATGATATACAATCAGACCTGATCTCACTGAGATTTTCTCACACTGTTCTTCTCAAGTGTGAATACTCTGATGGACATTGAGCACAGATTTCTGGACGAAGCCTTTCCCACAGACTACACACTTATAGGGTTTGTCTCCAGTGTGTGTTGTCTGATGTTTATTCAAATTTGACCTGTCTGTGAAAGCCTTCCCACACTCAGCACAGACATAAGGCTTTTCTCCTGTGTGAATTCGCTGATGCACTTGGAGTTGTGATTTCTTAGTGAAAGATTTGCCACAGTCACTGCATTCATAAGGCTTCTCTCCAGTGTGGATTCTATGATGTATAATCAACTCTGACTTCTGTCTGAAGGTCTTCCCACATTCAGAACAGATGTAGGGCTTTTCTCCTGTATGGGTTTTTTGGTGTTTACTGAGATTTGATCTGCCACTAAAGGCTTTCCCACACACAGCACACACATATGGTTTTTCTCCTGTGTGAATTGGTTGATGCACCAGGAGCTGAGATTTGGACGTGAAGGATTTCCCACAATCACTGCATTCATAAGGTTTCTCTCCAGTATGAATCCTCTGATGAGTAATGAAGTTTGACTTCCGGATGAAAGCTCTACCACACTCACCGCATACATAAGGTTTCTCTCCTGTATGAATTTTCTGATGCACAATAAGTATGGATTTCTGGTTGAAGGCTTTCCCACATTCATGGCATTCATACTGTCTTTCTCCGGTATGAATTTTCTGGTGTATATTGAGGTGTGACTTTTGGGTAAAGGCTTTTCCACAGGTACCACATTCATAAGGTTTTTCTCCAGTATGAATTCTCTGGTGTGTAATCAAATCTGACCTTTGTGTGAAGGCCTTTCCACATTTAGGACATATATAGGATTTCTCCCCTGTATGAGTTTTCTGATGTGTAATGAGATTTGACCTGTTGGTGAATGCCTTCCCACATTTAGCGCACATATAAGGCTTCTCTCCTGTGTGAATTCGTTTATGTACATGGAGTTGTGACTTGGAAGTAAAGGATTTCCCACAGTGGCCACATTTATAAGGTTTCTCTCCAGTATGAATTATTTGATGTGCAATCAAGTGAGCCTTCTGGATAAAGGCTAGTCCACATTTCATGCATACGTAAGATTTTTCTCCTGTATGAATTCTCTGATGCACTGTGAGTGCTGACTTCTGAGTAAAGGCTTTTCCACAATCACTGCATTCATAAGGTTTTTCCCCAGTGTGAATTCTCTGATGTATAATCAGTTCTGACCTGTACGTAAAGGCCTTACCACATTCAGTACATATGGACGATTTCTCTCTAATTTGAACTTTCTTATGTGTAATGAGATTGGAACTATTGTTGAAGATCTTCCCATATTCAGTATATATAAAGGGTTTCATTCTTGTGTGAATTCGTTGATGTACCTGGAGTTGTGACTTAGAAATGAAGGACTTCCCACAGTTATTGCATTCATATGGTTTTTCTCCAGTATGGATTCTTCGGTGTGCAATCAAGTGTGTCTTCTGTATGAAGGCCTGTCCACATTCAATACATATATAAGATCTCTCACCTGTGTGAATCTTCTGATGCATCTTGAGCGTGGACTTTTGTGTAAATGCTTTGCCACAATCACTGCATTCATGGTGTCTCTCTCCAGTATGAATTTTCTGGTGTATACTGAGATCAGAGTTGTAAGAGAAGCCTTTTCCACATTCACTGCATTCATAAAGTTTTTCTCCAGTATGAATTCTTTGATGCCTTAAGAGAGAAGATACTTGGAAAAAAGCTTTTCCACATTCACTGCACTTATAGGGCTTCTCTCTAGTATGGGTTCTCTGATGTATAATGAATTCTGGCTTCTTTACAAAAGCTTTCCCACAGTCAATGCACACATAGAGTTTTTCTCCTGTATGAACTTTCATATGTACCCTGAGCTGTGACTTCTGGGTGAAGATCTTTCCAAATTCAGCACATTCGTAAGATTTCTCCCCAGTATGAATTTTTTGATGTTGAGAGGGTGCTTGTTTATAGCTGAGGATATTTCCACATTGATTATGGTCCCATAACTTCTCTCCTGTTGGAGAACACTCAGGGTCAGTAGAGGAAGAAATTTTACCATATTCAGTAATCTTATTCATGTTCTTTGATGCACTGTTTCTATAATGACTGTGTAAATCTAAATTATGCTTCAAAGTGTTTCCAAATGAATCACACTGAGGGGCTCTTTTGGGGGAAAGAATGTTTTGGCTCACATGGATTATTTTTCTAATGTCCTTATATTCATAATCCTTCTTTGCAGTCAGTATTTTCTTGATGAAAACAACATCTCTTAAAGATTTGTTTTCTCTTTGCTGATAGCTTTCTGTCTGGTCATCAATCTGCCACAATTCTTCTAGAATGAAATACAACAAAATATCACTTGTAGCATCACCTTCCTTCTCAATGTAGAAAAGAAGCTTTTTCATGGATTCTCTGCTGTGAAGTCTGCAATCTAAACTCTCCTTCACAGAGGAGAATGATGGTTTAGCTGAAAGAGCAGCTAGCAGAGGCTAGAGGGGAGGGTCATATGGATCATCCAAGTTGAACACAGAGAAAAGGGTGAGGGTGACTCATTTGAGGAGGAGGCGGGTAACAGTGGTGATAGGAACATTCTGGGATACAATCAAATGGTTAGAGGAAATAAACTTTATGAACATAATCCACCATGGACAGAAGTAGAAAAAGTAAGGCAAAACCCAAGCTATATAGCACAGTAACATTTATATAATAATACATACCCCAAGTCACTTTAAATTTTAAAAGAATATGCACGAATTAAAAAATATGTTTCCATCACATAAAACAGTTGCCTACAGTGAGAAGTGAGATGGGTGTGGGGAAAATAAAGAAATGGGAATAAATCAAAAAACAAAATACAGGAGTCCCTTCCCTTATCGGAAGGGGACATGTTCCAAGACACTCAGTGGATGTCTGTCTGAATCCTCAGAGGTACCAAACCTGATTTTTTTTTCTTATTCAGTGAAGAATGTTTTAGCTTTTCACTTAAAGGAAGCACTTTATGGCTTCTCTTTGGCATACCACAACTGCCACCATTACTACTCTTTTGCCCTGGGGCCACTGTTAAGTAAAATAAGGGTTACTTGAACAGAAGCACTGCAATATCATGACAGTCAATCTGACAAACGAGAAGGCTACTAAGTGACTAGTGGTCAGGTAGTATATACAGCGTGGATATGCCAGACAAAGGGATGATTCAACTCGTGGGCAGGATGGAGTGGGATGGCATAAGATTTCACAAAGCTACTCAGAAAGGCACACAATTTAAAGCTTATAAATTGTTCATTTCTGGAATTTCCCAATTAATATTTTCAGACCATGGCTGACTGTGGGTAATCAAAACCATAAAAAGTGAAACTGCAGTCATAGAGAATCTTTACCCAGACTGATAATGACAGTGTGTCCTGAATGAGGACCACAATTAAACTCAAATTTCATCACGTGAGGTATAGAAATAAAGCAATTACAAAAATCAGGCAATGAGGCAGAGAGACCCCAGTTAGTGTAACGTCAACCAATATTGGAAGGAAATAGCAGAAAAGTACTTCTAAAGGTTAAGTGACAATTACCCCCAAGTCATCAGTTGGGTGAAAGACATGGGGAACAAGGAAATAAGAAATCTTATGTCAGTGCCTATGGAGAAAATAGGAAGAGAGCCTGGATGGACATAATATTCTGAAGCATCCCATAGTAGAAAAAAAGGAATGATAGAGGACTATGGGAATGGGAGTGTGACATATAGTAAGTTTGAAAGAAAGCAGATCCATGAATGCCTGAATGCATAAAGAATCATAGACAATGGGGAAGACAGAAAGAAAAAAAAAAATCCTTAATGAGGCAGATTAGCATGTGATCCAGACTCCAAAAAGCCAAAGAAGATGGTTAGAAATGATGAAAGCATTTAGTTATTTGAGAGGCCAATGTCAAGAGTCCTAAGCAGTAAATTAGAACAAAAAAATTAGAACCTTCCAAAACAGTCATCTTAATAGCATTTTAAAGATGCCAGTCTTTTTCAAGACAGCTGAGAGCTCCCCTTTCTCCCACCTGTCTGGTCATGCACACTCACCTGAACAGCTCTGATGTGGGCTCTCACCCTGCAATGCCCAGGGCTCCTTTCCTTGCTCCAACATGAAAACTTCTGGTTGGGGAACTTCATACCCTGTTTATGAGAAATGATAAAAGACTGGATCCAGCTAATTGTGTTTCAAAATGTAATCAATAGTCTTGTTCAATGAAGTTTTGTTCTTCAGGAATGTAACCATTTATTTCTTGGAACAGAGTAATGTTCAGAATGCCCAAGGGGATAAAGAACCCTAGACAAATCAAAGTCAAAAACATTACATACTTCAGATATCTCACAGCATTCAGCAACTGAGAACAGAAATACTCTCACTGTGGATCTGAGTAACTGTGCTTACCTACTGAAAGCAGGTGACTGTAGGTCTCCAACATCACATCCCGGTACAAGTTTCTCTGAGCAAGGTCTAGATGCTGCCACTCCTCTCTGCTGAAATCTACAGCCACATCCCTGAAGGACACCGATCCCTGTAAGGGCACATTTCCAGTTCAATATGAATAGTTAGCTTTGGGGGATGGAGACTAGGAATATGGAATGTGGGTTTTGTTGTTATTAATTTTTCCTCTTTTTAAAAACTCACCTCCCATTTCCCTAACATTTTATTATGGAAAATTTTGAACATACAGAAAATTTAAAAGAATTTGTAGAGTGAAAACCTGTTTCCCAACCACTTAGAATCTATCATTAACATTTTGCTCTATTTGTTTTATCATACATTTATCCATCCTTTTATCATCAATCCATCTCATTTTTATTCAGTTCAGAGTAAAGTGTAGATGCCAGTACACTTCATCCTAAATACATCAGAATGCAAATCATTTAACTAGAGTATAATGTTTGTTTACCTTTTTTAAGGTAAAATTTTCACACAATGAAATGTACAAATCCACAATGTACCATTTGAAGTTCTGACAAATGCCTACACCTGTGTAGTACAGAAACTTTTAAAAAATGGTATTTCATTCAGGGTACATATTAAAATATCTAGTTTTACACAATCATTTTGTGGGAGAAAGAAATCTAAGAAGGAATTTCTGCTATTTATTCTATACTACAGTCAGTCAATTACTTATTTTTCAAAACTGAAGAATAGGCTCTCTCTTAGTCTTCTAGCAAGTGGATGAATGACCTATGATACAGTTTCTGAGCAATTTAGGACCAGCCATTATGCTAGTCCTAAGAACAAAGAAATGGATTATTTATGTTTCTAATCTTCTAGCAACTTAAAAGACCTAAGATTTAAAAGAAGGGAAAAAATAGACACAAGTTCACTTAAGTGTTAAAAAGTAAATCTCTCAAATGGAACAACACACTGAGGACCCAAAAAAGGAAAAAGTGTATTCGACATGGGGCAGTGAGTTTGTATTAGTTGAATTTAAGTTGAAATATGATAAGTGTAATAAAGAATGGGGGGTAAAGGAGGTCACTTCCCAGAGAAGACAGAAGCAAAGGTGAGGAGACAGGAAAATTACATGATGAGTTTGGGAACACCAATAATATATATATAATGGAGAGAAGTCTGCATGACATGTCAGGAAGGTGGTTATGGAAAAAACAGTTTGATCATAAAACAGGGATTTTTTTTTACTTTTAGTAAAGGTGATTAAGGTAATCAGATTTATGTGAATTTTTTTCCATAGAAGATCCCTATTGCAGGATAACCAAATAAATGATGAAGGAAGTTTCTTACATAACAATTCTAGCAAATAAATGAAGTTGTTAGGGTAGAATTAGAATATCATAATTTTGTAATTCCTAATGAAATAATGAATTTATTCAGTAATCATTAATTTATTCACTATTCACTAATTCAGTAAACAATTGCTTAACTGTTTCAGGTGAAAGACTGAAGAGAAGTTTACAATGATAGACCAGCTAATAACATCTACATTCAACAATTTTAACATCACAAAAAGAGAGACAACCAAATATGTGCTTCCTGACATTATATAGTAATTGATTTCATTATATCATCTATTAAGTATTCTTAACAAAGAAAAGAAAAATCCAACCTGAATCTCATTCAGCCTCTAAATCTAACAAATCATTCACAGGTAAAGTGAAAGTGAGAGAAACATATTGAACAATATTAAGATTGAAACGTAAGCTAAATCCAGAAGGCAGCAAATGACCCCTTTCTTCCAAAAATAAATTATAAGGGCGCCTGGGTGGCTCAGTCAGTTAAGTGCCCAACTCTTGATTTTGGCTCAGGTCATGATCTTGCAGTTCGTGGGCTTGAACCCTGCATCAGGCTGTGCACTGACAGTACAAAGCCTGCTTGGGATTCTCTATCTCTCTCTCTCTCTGCCTCTCTCTCTCAAAATACATAAACTTTAATAAATAAATAAATTACAATAGAAAAAATAATAGGAGGGAAGCTTTTCTTTATTAAAAGAAACTTCAGAATCATACTAACCAAATGCAACTTGAGGACCTTGTTTGACCCTTCATTAAAACAAACCAATATTAAAAAAAAAAAAAAAAAAAAAAAAAAAAAAAAAAAAAAAACCAATATTAAAAAGATATTTATGATGGGTTTTAAAAACCTCAAATGATAACCAGGTATTAGATGATATCTAGGAATTACTGTTGTTTTAGATGTGATAAAGGCTTAGTGGTTATGTTAAACAAAAAGAAAGAAAAAAAGAATTCTCATCTCTTAAAGATGCATGTCAAATTATTTACAGATAAGATATGGTGTTTGGGATTTGCTTTAAAATAATCTAGCAGCTGAGGGAGTGGGGGGGGGGTGGTTTTAGATGGAATTTAAATGGCAGAATATTGATGACTAATAAAGCTAGGTGGTAGGCACGAGAAATACAAGGGCTCCTGATACTATTCTCTTGACTTTTGTATATGTTTACTTTTTTCATAATAAAATGTTTTTTAAAAACATGATCCTCCATATTTAAAAATTTTCATCTGTAAATGCATAATTGAAGGAATGGCTATTTCTACCTAAAGTCATGAACATTTTAAAAAAGAATTATATAGACCTGAATACCCACACTTAACAATTTATAGAAACAGTAGACAGGAAATAATCAATGATATAGAAGAAACAAACAATAGGATCTAACTGAAATTTACAGAATATTCCAACTAACCAGTGGAGTACACATTCTTTTCAAACACCTACAGAAGAGTGACCAAGACAGACCATAACCTAGACTGTGAAACAAACTTTAACAAATATAAAAGAATTAAAATAACACATAGCATCTCTGATCATAATGGAATCAAACCAAAAATCGGTAACAAAGACAACAGAAAAATCTGCAAAGGAATTATATTACAAAATAGTAACAAAAGCTATCCAGAAAGCCACAAAATATTTGGAAATGAAGTAACACATTTCTAAATAACTTATAAATCACAGAGGAATTCTCAAAAGAAATTTAGAAAATACATAGAACTGAAAGTGAAAATATATCAAAATCTGTGGGATGCAGATAGAGCAATGCTGAAAGGGAAATTCATAGCACTAAATGTTTACATTAGAAAAGGGGAAACAATTTAAAAAATGGGCAGAGGATCTGAATAGATATTTTTCCAAAGACATATAGAAGGCCAAAAGGTGCTCAACATCACTAATCATCAGGGAAATGTATATTAAAACCATAATGAGATACCTTACACCTGTTAGAATGACTATTATCAAAAAACAAAACAAAACAAAAAATAAGAATTAACAAGTACAGATGAAGATGTGGAGAAAAGGGAACCCTTGTGCACTATAGGTAAAAATGCAAATTGGTGCAGGGGCGCCTGGGTGGCTCAGTCGGTTGGGCATCCGACTTCAGCTCAGGTCACGATCTCACGTTCCGTGAGTTTGAGCCCCACGTCGGGCTCTGGGCTGATGGCTCAGAGCCTGGAGCCTGCTTCCGGTTCTGTGTCTCCCTCTCTCTCTGCCCCTCCCCCGTTCATGCTCTGTTTCTCTCTGTCTCAAAAATAAATAAACGTTAAAAAAAAAAATTAAAAAAAAAATGCAAATTGGTGCAACCACTACAGAAAATAGTATGGAGGTGCCTCAAAAAATTAAAACTAGAACTACCATATGATCCAGCAATTCCATGTCTGGATATTCATCCAAAGGAAATGAAAACAAACTCAAAAAGATATATGCATCCCTCCATGTTTACTATAGCGTTATTTACAACAGCCAAGACATGGAAGCAACCTAAGTGTCCACCAGTGGATGAATGGATAAAGAAAATGTGGTATATATACACAATGGAATACCATTTGGCCGTAAAAAAGGAGTCTTGCCATTTGCAACAGCATGGATGGACCTTGAGGATATTATGCTAAGAGAAATAAGTCAGAAAGAAGAACAATTACCATATGATCTCATTTATATGTGAAACTCAAAATAAAAAAAACCTAAAGTCACATATACACAGAACAGACTGGTAGTTACCAGAGGTGGGGAATGGGTAGTGGGCAAAATGGGTGAAGGCAGTCAAAAGGTAAACTTTCAGTTATAAGATAAATATATCATGGGGCTATAATGTTACAGCATGGTGACTACAGTTAGTAATACTGTAATGTATACTGAATGTTGCTAAGAGTAAATCTTAAAAAATTTTCATCACACAAAAAATTGTAACTATGTACAGTAATGAATGTTAACTAGACTTATTGTGGTGATGATTTCACAACATATAGAAACATTGTATTATGTTATATACCTGAAACTAATATAATATTTTATGTCAAGTATGTATCAATTAAGAAAAAAGGAAAGGGGAAAATTGTTAAATCAAGAAACTAGAAAAAGAAGAGCAAAATAGACTCAAAGCAAGGAGAAGAAAGAAAAATAAAGAGCAGGTATCAATGAAATTAAAAACAAAAATTTAAAAAAAACACAAGAAAAATCAATAAAATACAATGCAATTATTTGAAAAAAATCAATAAAATTGATAAGCTCTGTTGACTGAGCTATTAGACTGGCAAAGATAAAAACAAGATACAAATCACCAATGTCAGTAGCGAAATAAGAAATACTGGGGCACCTGGGTGGCTCAGTGGGTTAAAGATCTGACTCTTGATTTTGGCTGAGGTCATGATCTCGTGGTTTGTGACATCAAGCCCCAAGTGGGGCTCTATGCTGTCAGCTAGGAGTCTGGTTGGGATTCTCTCTCCCTCTCTCTCTACCCCTCCCCCACTTGTGCACATGCGCATGCTCTGTCTCAAAATAAATAAATAAATACTTTAAAAAAAAAGGAAAAGAAATATTATAGATGCAGCTGCCATTTAAAAGGAAATACAGAGAATATAAAAATTCTATGCTAATAGATCCAAAAACTTAGAAGAAATATATTACTTCTTCAAAAACCACAAACTAACAAAACACAACTATTATGGAACAGAAAAGATGATCCTATAATCATGAAATTAAAGTCTTAATTTAAAAGCTCCTGAAAAAAAGAAATCTCCAGGCCCAGAATGCTTTATTAGAGAATTCAACTAAATATTTAAAGAAGAGTTAGCCTTATTTTTACAGTCTTATCCAGAAAACAAAAGAGAACACTTCCCAAATAATTTTGTGGGGCCAGCATTACCTTGATATCAAAATTAGACAAAGATAGTACAAAAAAGAAAACTACAGATCACTATCTCTCATGACCTTAGATGCAAACATCCGCAAAAAATATTACCAAATTACAACCAGTAATGAAAAAAAAGAATCGTGCACCACCACTGTAGTATGTTTCGCAATGCCCTTTTAGGATCTATAATTGTTTCAAAATAAATAAAAAGTTTAAAAAAATACATTGAAGAAAGTGTATTCTTAAAACAGAACATTTGGAATAGACAAAAGTGGAAAATCAGTCATGAGACCCACTGCACAATTCATGTGAGAGAATATGAATTTCTTACTTAACTAAACTTAAGACTGGAGTAGTAAGGCTATAGAAGGAATTGATATTAAAAAGATAAAATTGACACCAGCTGTGAAGGCGAGAAAAAGGGACTCAAATAAATATTAGTTATTAGTTCAGTCCAATATCAGTTATTAGTTCAGTCCAACTGTAGATTTTGGTGTCACCGATGGATTTAAGGATTAGAGGAGGAGGCTGGGGGAACAAGACAAGAAATAATGATTTAAATTTTGTGCATATTGAAATTTAGGTGATAAGACATATATAAGGGTATATACTAAGTAGTTGAATAGAGAGATAGTATGGAGATAAAGATTCGGGAGTTGTATGTACAGAGCAGGCCACTGAATTCAGGGGAGGGAATGAGCATAGAGGAAGGACAAGGGAATACAGAAGTATATCTCTCTCTTTGGGAAGTATATCTTAATGACTAAAATTATATTATTTGAAAGCTATCTTTTTTATTTCTTCATTTAATTGTGTTCAGAGATTATAGTCTGCTTCTTTATGATGTGTTGATTATGGGGCTTAAAACACTGTCATTTCTTTGAAAATGTTCCCTATATACTTGCAAAAATACCTGTGCCCCGATTTTTCTCTTTCACACACTGGCATAGTCATACCCTACATACACCAAAACCCCAGCCCCCAAACCCAATATCATCAGAATTAATGGCGAATAAAGAAGATGTTATATTAGTAGCTTTGACTCCTTACCAAAATGAGCTTCTTATAAACAGTTTGTCCAGGAAAAAATCTCCTCATTCAAAGATAATAATAAACATCTCCTGATGTACAAAGATACTATAAGTAAAAAGAATGAGAGAAAAAAAGAAGAAATTAAAAGAAACATGCTAGAAATAAATTGTCACATGACAGAAGAAAACACATTCACCATGATTTCAAGGAATTCACTAAAACAAACAAAAAACTACCTAAAATAAATAGGAATCTCAGAGTCCAAGGAAGAAATAATGGAAAAACAGGCTAAAGCAAATGGTTATTCAAGTTTTTGAAAAATAAATTGGCAGCACTCTGTAAAGAAGTGAAAAAGAAAAGCAACACAAAAATGGAGGTCTCTCTGAAAGCAGTAAAACACCATGTGAAAACACAAAAAGCGACAAGGATAAGATTAAGACAACTGAGCAACGTGAAACTTTTAGAGGAAAATAGAAAAAAATAGAATTTAATAAAAACATCTAATAAACAGAAGAATCCTTGAAGTGGAAACATAGAACTTTTATCATTTTTCACAGTATAAATTTAATAGATATTGTCTAAAACAAGAGAAAAGATTTAGTTCAAGACGTTAATGTGATAAAGATCACACTAAGAGGGCCAACCATACAAAAAAGAAACCAAACCTTCCAAATTACTGAAAGGGACAAAGAAACAAAAGCAAGAATACAAGGTCTAAGGTGACAGATCTATAAAAGAACTATCTTTATCAAAAGTGTACATAAAATACATCTTTTCTAAATGCTATACAAAAAAAATTCACAAGGACTCCGAGGACAGAAAAAGGATGAGCAAAAGTTGTATCTCAAAATGCCAACAGGAAGGAAATGAGCCTCCAATCAGACAGGGCTGAATTCTAGGGAAAAAATATTAAACATAACAAGAACATAATCCAAAATTAATTTCAGATGTCATTACTATCACTGCATAAATTTCATAGCATCCAAATTCATTCACAGAAACTACAGATAAATATAGACAAATATATTCATGGTGGGAAACTTAGTATCTCTCAGTTCCAACAGATAAAGTAAAAAATAAATAAACCACATTTGTAAAACTTCATAACTACATAAGATAGCTTATTGATAAGACAGCAAATTCTGTATCCTGAGACAGTCTTTTCAGGTGCCTATGTAACATTCAGAAGTATTGAACATAAAATCTGCCCACACACACGTACGCACTTTACACAAAACTTAACATTCCAAGAAGCAGAATAAAATCAGTGCAAATAAATCTCTCCAAAGCTGCAATCCTAATTTTATTAAAAATAGAATTACTTAGGGAAACAAAAATAATGTAAAAACAGGGAGGGGGACAAAACAGAAGAGACTCGTAAATATGGAGAACAAACTGAGGGTTGCTGGAGGGGTTGTGGGAGGGGGGATGGGCTAAATGGGTAAGGGGCACTAAGGAATCTACTCCTGAAATCATTGTTTCACTATATGCTAACTAATTTGGATGTAAATTTTAAAAAATAAAAAATAAAATTAAAAAAAAAAAAAACAGAATTACTTAACTAAAAATCTTAATATCTAAAAGTGAAAATGTGGAAAACAGTAATTAAAGATTTGGTGAGAAATTTACTATGTTTCTAGAAACTCATCCATTTCATCTAGATTTACATTTATTTGCATGACACAAATTATTTTTCTAAATTAGCTCTCAATGCTGTTTTGCTATATATTTTGATATACAGTATTGTTATTATTGTCGTTTTAGATATTTTACTATCTTAACTTCTTTGATTTGGAGTTGACTACTAAATGAGAAAGTAGTGTCTGCTTCACATGTGTCCCTATGATAAGCCCTATTTGGCTACTGTTTTCATGTATTCTTGAATTCAGTTAATTAATACATTTGACTTCTGAATCTATGTTCATAATTTCCGGTTGTTTTTTTTTTTTACTGTCCTTGATTAGTTTGGGCATCAAGTTTAAGGTAGTAAACAAAATAAAACAAATACCACAAACAAGGCTGGAAATATTTTTAGATACCATCTTTACCCAAACTTTGGCATACGGGTCAAATGTAAATCCCCATGAAGTTTACCACCACTTTTAACTGTGTGTTCAATAAACATTTTAATTTCTTGAAAGGCTTCTGAACCATTTGTATCCACCAATTTTGACATCTATTTTTTGTAAAGCTATATTCCTGTTGTTTATATGATTTTATATAATATTCATTCACAATTGTTTTAATCTTTTTTTTTTTTACAATGGTTTTAATCTTTGATGAAGCAGTAACTGTCTCTGATGTTTTGTTACCTCTTTAAGTGTATCTTTACTCTCTGTTCTTGATTATCAGCGTGTAGAAGCCACTTATGCTTCTATCAGACATCTTCATCAATTAGTTTTGTTCTCCGTATGACTAATTTCTTCCCTTAACTGTTTTTTACTCCTTATTGTTACTTTATATTTCTTGAGTTCTTTTTTTAACTTCTTCAGTTTTAAGCGTTACTCATATCTTTCTTTTCCCCTCTAAACTTCAAGGATTCCTTAAAAAGGCATTTAAATCTATGATCTGCTCTTCTGTAGTTTAGCTTCACCACCAACTTTAAAATGTAGTTCTTTATTTAACTGAAATTCAACTCAAAGAATTTTCTAAGACACTTTATGGTTTTCCCTTTAAAGAATATTTATGTAGAAAAAAATGTTCAAAGTTTTCACATATAGGGGTTTCTTTTGCTAGCCTTTTACTTTTTTTAAATTGTGGTAAAATATACATAACGAAATTTACCATTTTAAAATGTATAGTTCAGTGATATTAAGTCTATTCCCAATTCCGTGCAAAAGTCTTTTACTTCTTATTTCTAATTTAATGCTCTTGGTTAGAGAATAAAATCAATATTATAGCAAAGCTTCATATTTTTTATCTGCCAGGATTAATAAGTTTTTGGAAGTAGCTCATAAAAATGATCAACAGAGAACCAACATCTAAATTTCAGAAAGAGAATAGAGAAATATTTATGTGGGGAGAAGCAGTTTAAGAAGAAATAGAGAAATAGTTTCAACATCGTGCACAAAAATTATTTCTAATCAGGAAGTTTATCCTCAGCCAAAAGATCAATATAGCATGAGGACAGAATAAAAGACAGTTTTTGACATTTCACCTCTCCACTATCATACAGTTGTTCTCTAGATGTGGAGACAATACCCATGTGTTTCTTATTCTTGGCAGAAAGATCAAGATTTGCTTCAGGGTAGTAAGAGAGTGCGGCTGCTTCCTGTGGCCCATCTGCCACTGCCCAGAGGCTCTGGTGACATATCAGAGGTATCGACTCCCAGGATGAATTCTTACCCCTGACATTCTTCCTTCTCACCTCATATGAACTGTCATATTCCTCTGGAACCAGGATCAGGGATTTTTGGGGAGAGGTCTGATTAGCTGACATCGTCATGGTAGGTCTCAAACTTTATTCTCTCAGGAGCCTAAAGCCTGGTAGGCATCTGTAAATCCAAGCAGAGCTGCTGGGGGGAGGCAGGCTGGAGTCTGGAGAAAGATCTAACCCAGGGGCTCCCCAGAGACAACAAGAAACCTAGAAGACAATGTCCACATGGTCACATACTCAATATTCATCACATAAACATTTCCTGCCAACACCAAGGCACCAAGGTGAAGTTCCCTGAACTAGACACAGAGAGCAGAGGCTCTCAAACTTTAATGTGGATTCAAAACACTTCGAGGGCTTGTTAAGATACAGTAAAAACCCTCCATCTCACTCCCAGTTTCTGATTCAATAGGCCTAGGGTAGCAACTTTCTTAGTCCAGTCAGGCTGCTATAATGAAACACCACAGACTGGGCAGCCTATAAACACCTGAGATTTACTGATCACAGTTCTGGAGGCTGGAAAGTCCAAGATCAGGGCAACAGTGTGGTCACATTTTAGTGAGAGACCTCACTGAAGGTTCACAGCCAGCACCTTCTGTGTGGGATCTATTTTACAAGAGCACTAATCCCATTTATGAGTAGTCCACCTTCGTGACCTAATCAGTTCCCAAAGATCTCACCTCCTTATACGGTATTTCTGGATTTCAACATACAAATTTTGGGGGGACATAAACATTCAGACCATAGCAGGGCCCAAGAATGAGCATTTTGAAGTAGTCCCCAGGTCATGTTGATGTTGCTGGTCCAGGGACCACACTTTGAGAACCACTGCTGTGGAGAACGTAAAGTTTAACAAAACCCGTGATGAGTACTGGTCAATGAGATACGGAGTAATATTTCTTAAGATTTGAACTGCAGCTCTGCTAACTTTCAGCTATGAGAATACGAACAAGTTACTTCCATTTTAGTTTCAAAAATGAGGATGAAAGTACCTATTTCAAGAGTTATAAAATTAAGGGCACCTGGGTGGCTCAGTCAGTTAAGCGTCCGACTCTTGATTTCGGCTCAGGTTATGATCTCATGGTTCATGAGATCAGCTCCGTGTCTGGCTCTGCACTGACAGCATGGAGCCTGCTTGGGATTCTCTCTCTCTCTCCCTCCCTCTCTCTGCCCCTCCTCTGCTCACTTTCTTTCTCTCTCAAAATAAATAAATAAACATTAAAAAAAAAAGGTTATAAAAATTAAATGAGATGATGCTTGTAAAGTATTCAACATCTCCCTGGCACGCAAGAGGCATACAATAAATATTGGCAATTACCATTCTCTACTAGATATTAAAACTTAAATATAAAAGCAATGTAATCAAAACAGAGAAAACAATAGCTCAGACAGTACTGACTTATGTATGTAATAAAAACGGCATTCAACTGAGTGCGCACAGAACATTTATTGTATAAGTGGCACTGATATAATTGACCATCCACCTAGAAAAAAACAAACCAGATTGCCATCACACACTATATATTAGACTGAATTCCAGCAGAACTAAACATTTTAAGTATTTGTATTTAAAAAAATGAAATAAATTTTAGTAGTATATGTTTGTATCAACATTGTGGTGGGGTGGGAGGAATTTTTAGTACACATGTAAGAAAACCCAGATGCTGTAAAAGAAAAAAACCAGATTATTTCTGGTTAGATGGTATTTCCTAATTACATGTTAAAACATACTTTAAAAATAAAAATGAAGGGGTGCCTGGGTAGCTCAGTCGGTTGAGCATCTGACTTTGGCTCGGGTCATGATCTCAGGATTGGTGAGTTTGAGCCCTGCATGACTCTCTGCTGTCAGCATGAAGCCTGCTTTGGATCCTCTGTCCCTGTTCTCTCTGCCCCTCCACTGCTCATGCTCTCTCTCTCTTTTTCTCAAAAATAAATAAAAATTTTAAAGATATATAAATAAATAAAAATAAAAATGCAGAAATATATATATTTTTTCAAAATGTGAAAATAGATTATCTCTGAATTAAAAAAAAAAATCTATCAATCAATATGGAAAAAAAAAAAAAGCCCTGGAAAAATAAAAACTGAACAGAGGATATGAAAATTCACAGAAAAGGAAATTTAAATGGTAAGTAACCAAAAAGATACCATTTTACTAATAGGAAAATGCATTAGAGCAATTAGATATAATTTCACCTCAGAATAGTAAAAACTTATTTTAAAAAAATCCAGTGCTGGAAATTGGGAAAATGACCCCTTTTATAAATTATTGGTGACAGCTTGAATTGTTACTGTATCTTTTTAGTTATTAGTCATATTTATTATTAAAAATAAACAACCGATCTTAATAATAGTTTCAAATATACAAAGCAGAAACTGACAGCAGAAAGGACAAGTGAACATATCACCTCCACGAGTTCACCTTTCTCTGTAATTAGTTAAGCAAACAAGATAAACTGTGAGATTATATATGAAACACAATAGAGGACACACATTGCTTTGATGTAATAGAAATGACATTTATGAAAACTGACCATGAACCAGACCGTAAAGCAACTTTTAAATTCGAGCATTACCCAGAGACATTATTTGAGATAGAGAATGCACTTCTAAATAACTCATGACTGAAAGAAAATAACTAAAACTGAAGAAAAAACAGTACTTAGATTTGAACAATAAAATGCTACACACCACAGCTTACTAATGCTTAGAAAGCGAGCTCATCATAGCCCTCACAGAGCCCCATAGCTGACGCCACAGATCAGTCACTGACCCAGACTCCCATCACTGAGCCGACAAATCCCACACTCATCTCAAGATCCCCATCATTGAACCAAGAGACTCCTATCATTGCCCTCACAGCAACGGATGCCACAGACCCAGAAACCAGTATCATTCACTCCACGGACAACACACCCGTCACGGACCCCCAGAATCCCTAATCACGACTAACCAAATCACCTCAGAGACCTCTCGGAATTAAACTGTGGAGAAGCTCCAGACATCATCGGCGAAAAAACATTCGAGGACCGCTTCCGCTTCCGGTTTGACCTTCGGCACCTCCTCTCACGGACAGTCGCTATCGCGCATGCTCTGAGTTACCTTGGAAGCCGCATATGCCAATAGCCAACATGGCGTAGTTTCCGTAAGAGACGCTGTCGGGCGAGAACATGGCCTCGCCTAATGGTGCTTCTGAGCGCGAGCCGCCATCTTTGGAGCGTGTCCATTCCGTACGGCGGAGGAATAGGCCTCCCGCGCGTTTTCTCAGCGCGAGGCGGCGATTGCAATGTAGAATATAGGGGTGGGGCTCTGGTCGAGGTAGGCTTCTGTGAGGAGGGAGGTCTTGGCTATGGTGTATGGTGCTCTGTGTCATATTTAGAAAAGCTAATTTGCCTTCCGGGATAAACCGCTCGGCTGAGAGTTAATTTTCTGCTGGAAGAAACCACCGGGGATGAGGGGAGCAAGGGAGGAAAAATCACCAAGTTATGAGCACAAACGTCCTATGTGCTACGGCTGAATCCTGGGAGAAATCGGCGGATGAGGGGAGAAGTCACGACAGTACAATCTGATTTTTGGAGACACCCTCGGGGAGAACGTGGAGAGGTCAGAGTGGGAGCCCCGTTTCTGGGCGAAACCACCGGCAACATAGATGTCAGAATGGGCAGTCAGCTGCAGGAAGGGTAGTTTAGCCTTTTGTGGGAGAAACCCCCCCGGGGATATAAGGTACTAGTCGGTGTCTTCGAGTTCTCTCCTGAGGGATGCCGCCAGGGCAAGACGGAACTTTCCAAAGGGCTGGTGGAGGGAAATGGAGCCTTGAATCCTCATTCATTTCCATTAGTAGCGACAATTACAAAAATAATAATAGTTTTTAATATCGTCAACGTGTGACGAAAAGCACCTAAGGGAAACTGCTGTTTTTGTTTATTTGTAAATTAAAATCTAAGAACAACGTCATTATTATGTGAATGAAGCCTAAAGTCCACGGGGGTGCTTATGACTGGGAGGTTGTAGAGACACAATTCCTTTCATCTGGCGAATTCCTAAACATTCTTTAAAACCCAACTAAGGGGCGCCTGGGTGGCGCAGTCGGTTAAGCCTCCGACTTCAGCCAGGTCACGATCTCGCGGTCCGGGAGTTCGAGCCCCGCGTCGGGCTCTGGGCTGATGGCTCAGAGCCTGGAGCCTGTTTCCGATTCTGTGTCTCCCTCTCTCTCTGCCCCTCCCCCGTTCATGCTCTGTCTCTCTCTGTCCCAAAAATAAATAAACGTTGAAAAAAAAAAAAAAAAAAACCCCAGCTAAATACTGGCTTCTGCCAGGACGTTCTATCTGACAGTGGTAGGAGGTTCTACTGAAAGTCTTTTAGCAGTCGCAGCGGTGGGAAGTGTTTTGAGGGAACCAGACCTAAGCTCTGATGTGGGCATGCTGGGTATCTTCAGGCTATTTATGCCCCTCTCTGGGCTTTAGCTTCAAAACTGGGCCAGTTACAGGGTTGGACTGTGCTTTCACCAGCTTGTCTGTCTTCTCCCAAAACTGGTTTAAGGAAAAATCGGTGGAAGTCTATTAGTGAACGCACATTTTTACCAGAGGCCCAAGAATTACGGTTAATTTTGTTGGTAATACGATTATGTTTACAAGAAGACTTAATGTTTTAGTGATTTATGTGGAAATACTAGCAAAATGTCAGCTTAAAAAACTTCATTGAGGAGGGTAAAAGGATAAAACAAAAATAACAGAATGTTGGTAAATGATGAAAGCAGCTGATAGGTACATGAAGCTCATTATAATGTTCTCATTTCTTTAGTATTTGTGTGAAAATTTCACAGTAAAAATTTAAAAAGGAAATGAATTTAAGAATCATTTACAAGGGCATATTATCAAGAAGAAAGCAGGTGTGTTGATAGTATTAGATTATACAAATTTCAAAGCAAACACTATTAACAGAGATGTTCCATGTTTTAATAAGATGCAGCTACCAAGAGCATACAACACTAATAAAATTTATCTGACAATATAGCTCTGAAATATATACAGCAAAAGCTGGTAAAACAGGGAAATTTTGAGGAACTCACAATCACAGTAACTAACATATCTTTCAGAAACAGATCAAATAGAAGAAAAGTAGGTATAAGACTATATTGGGATAACATAACTAATTTGTTTGATATATATCTACATTTTATTTTTATTTTTAACCAGAAAATTACATTTTTTCAAACATACATGGAACAATCATAAAAATTCTCCAAAAAGTAGGCCATAAAAGACATTATAAAGTCCCCAAACTGATATCACATATGCCGTGTCTCAGACTACATAAAAATGAAGATAGAAACCAACAACAGACAACAGAATATGTAAAATGTTCCAAATGCATGTACATTAAAATACACACATCTGAATAACCCTTGGGTTAAGGACAACATAATGGGATGTTGCAAACTATTTAGAATGAAGAGGGAAATGATAGTACTATATACATGAAAAATCTAAGGGATGGACCAAAGTGATATCCAGAAGAAAATCTAACCTAAAATTAGGATGCCAGGAGGACTGAAAACATTAATTAAGCTTTAATTCCATCACATTCTACTAAAGTCCTATTAAATACTCCCAAAGAGGGGCACCTGGGTGGATCATTCAGTTAAGCCTCTGACTCTTGATGAAGGCTCAGATCATGATCTTGTGGTTCGTGGGATTGGATCCCACTGGGCTCCACACTAACAGTGCGGAGCCTGCTTGGGATTCTCTCCCTCTCTGCCCCTCCCCTGCTCACACGCTTGCTCTCTCCCCCCCCTCCTTAAAATAAATAAATAAACTTTAAAAAAATACTCCCAAAGAAATTGGGAAGGAGTAATCAATGTGATAAGCAGATGTTAATAAAACAAATAGGAAAAAAACCCTACTAGAGATAATAAAACCATGAGCTGGTTCTCTGTAAAAGAGTGAAGTCATTTTTAAGAAAGATGAAAAAAAAAATAAGATACACACAAACAACATTAGGAAGAAAGGGGGACATTCCTATAGAGAAAGAATTTGAAAGTCAGAATTCTATGGTTATTTTGAGTAATGACTTTGAAAGCCTTACTGAAATACAAAGCTTTCTAAAAAAAGCATAGAGGAAGAAATTGCCATATGAAGGGAAGCTGGACAGGCCAAAAACCATAAAGAAAATGGTTTTGGCACCATATGAAAAAATCAACCCTAGAAGGATTAATGATTCAAATGTCAAAACATAATTTTAATAAAACTGTTAGTAAAAAATATCAGTAAATATTTTTTAGACCTTATGGTAATAGATTTCTTAAACAGAACACAAAAGAAATATGAGAGTAATAAATTTGACTATCTTAAAATTAGTACTTCTGTTCCTCAAATGACAGTAAAGAGAATGAAAAGATAAGTTATAAACTGGGACAGATAGAATACAAGCCTATAGGAGACTGGTAGCAGGAACAACTCCAAATCATTTAGTAAAGCGTAACAAGGGGCACCTGACTGGCTCAGTCGGTGGAGCATACGACATTTGATCTTGGTGTTGTGCGTTCGAGCCTCCCGTTGGGTGTGAAGATTACTTAAAAATAAAATCTTAAAAAAAAGTAAAGCATAACAAACCCAATACATATACAGCAAAAGATACAAAGAGGCATTTCATAGAAGAGGAAACTTATGTAGCCAATACTATGAATATTATAAAACATGAATATTATATGAATCATGTGAGCATCTAGGGAGTGTCCAGAAAGAACGAACCACAGATACAAAGACTTTTAGGAATATCAAAGAATCCAGTGCAGTGGGAGTAGAGTGAGCCAGGATAAAAATGATAAGGAGATGAGGTCAAAGAGGTGATGAGGGAGCCAGGTTGCAGACCTTGAAGACCATTCTAAGAATGTCAGTTTTTGGGGGCACCTGGGTGGCTCAGTTGGTTAAGTGTCCAACTTCAGCTCAGGTCATGATCTCACAATTTGTGAGTTCGAACCCTGTGTCAGGCTCTGTGCTCAGAGCCTGGAGCCTGCTTCAGATTCTGTGTCTCCCTCTCTCTCTGACCCATCACCACCCGTGCTCTGTCTCTCTCGGTCTTAAAAATAAATAAAAAAATTTAAAAAAGAACATCAGGTTTTTTTTAATGTTTATTTATTTTTGACAGAGAGAGAGAGAAAGAGAGAGTGAGCATGCAAGCAGGGGAGGGCAGAGAGAGAGGGAGACACAGAATCTGAAGTAGGCTCCAGGCTCTGAGCTGTTAGCACAGAGCCTGACATGGGGCTTGAACTCATGAACTATGAGATCATGACCTGAGCTGAAGTCAGACACTTAACCAACTAAGCTACCCAGGCACCCCCAAGAACATCAGTTTTTACTGTGAATGAGACCCATAGAGGATTTTGAAAAGAGGAGTGACATCATTTAATTAACTTTTTAACAGGATCCCTTTGGCTGCTTTTTACGAGTTGAGGGGAAGAAGACAAGGGAAAAAGCAAGAAGATCAGTTGGGAAGATTCTGCAGTAGCCCAGATTGCCTACTGCTACTTCTACCTCCACTGTGCACAGGTACCACAGCTTGTATTGCTAACAAAGATATGGGATATAGCAGTTAGGACTATGGCCTCTGGTGCATCTTTTTGACACTCAGCAGAATCAGTTCTATGTATGTCTTTATTCTCCACATCATTCTTCTCTGAGCCAAGGGTACCTTACCTTGAGGGGAGTTTCTGGTTAGGAGCTTCAGGAGATGGGTCTCATAATGTAGCAAACCCCATGAATATAGGGTGTGCAAAATGTGCCAGGCAGCCAGAAGGCATGACTAATGCCCACTAGAGTCCATCCCTTTGTTGCCCAACATCAGTATGTACTCTCCCTCCAAACATAAACCAAATAAACAAGCAAATAAACAAAAATGCTCCCTCAAATAATGCAACTGTAACTTGTACAAATCAAAATATGCAGTCTCCAAAAGAGTGAATCCCAGGTAACACTAGTGAATACATCTAACTTCACATTTGGAATTTCTAGGTGATGTTCATTCATTTTCTGGTTCTGTCACAATCCTATCTTGTGGAATAATTGGTTAAGATATGGCATGCCTGGGTGGCTCAGTCAGTTAAGTGTCTGACTTTGGTTCAGGTCATGATCTCGCGGTTCGTGAGTTCAAGCCCCATGTCGGGCTCTGTGCTGACAGCTCAGAGCCTGGAACCTACTTCGGATTCTGTGTCTCCCTCTCTCTCTCTCTGCCCCTCCCCTGCTCACACTCTGCCTCTCTCTCTCTCCAAAATAAATAAACATAAAAAAATTTTTTTAAGATATAAATAATATGCCCCTTATAAAATAATAGGGGGATGGGTAACAGGTAATAATAAATTTCTAATATATTATGAATCTGTAGAAGACAAAGTATGAAAGAAAATATAGGTAGAGCCAATAACCTTTTTATTTCTTTTTGAGACAGAGAGAGACAGAACATGATCAGGGGAGGGACAGAGAGAGAGGGAGACACAGAATCTGAAGCAGGTTCCAGGCTCTGAGCTGTCAGCACAGAGCCCAACACAGGGCTTGAATTTACAGGCTGTGAGATCATGACCTGAGACAAAGTCGGAAGCTCAACCGACTGAGCCACCCAGGCGTCCCGAGCCAATAACCTTTTAAAACTACCTGGAAAACCTGTTACCTGCCTTTTGGGTAGCAGGAACCTTATTTCCTTGTGCAAATCAGAAGTAATCATTAAATGCTGAACCCTCTTTATATCATGTTACTCAGTGATTTTGAGGACACCAAAATGGCTATGTGGCACTCTCAATTTCGAATTCAATGGAATAAATATGAGGGAATAGTTTCTCCTTGAACATTAAGACCTCACCAGCAAAGCCCATAGATGGTAATTTTTTAAATAGGAGGGAGCAAATATTTTAGTGGTAGATAATTCGGTGTTAATACTAATAGGTGCTATCCCAGTCTCCATTTTGGGTACCCAGACCCTAAAAAAATACCACATATTGGTTCTGATGAGAGGGCAATACCCACCTTTGCAAGGTATGGTCTTCTAGATGGTACTCTTTTTCAGTTTTTAACAGTTTTAGAATAGTAGAGCTCTAAAATGTCTGAGCTTTGTGGGTGATGAGGCACTGAATAAAACCAGCAAATCTCAAGAGCATCAACCCATTGCTTTACTTTTTTCACTATAAAAGAAGCTCTTTGGTCCCATGTAATGTTATGTGGGAAGCATGATTATGAATAATGAATTCATAATATCCATAGCTGGCAGCAAATTTAATTTCCAAGAAGTATCTACCCCAGTAAGGAGAAAAAAAATCATCACCTCTTTCATAGTGGAAGAAATCTAGCTGACTGGTCAACATGGTGATGGCATAATGCTGTTGCTCATGGTTGGATACTATAGCAAACTGACAGTAGTGAGGTAATCCTTAGTAAGGGTAAATCCACATTGTTAATACTGTGAATAACTATATGGTTCATGAACCCAATAAGCAAGCATTGGGGTGGCTGGATGAAGCTAATATCCACAGAGCATGTCATCCTCACCTCTTAATCACAAAGCACTTCTACAGAGGTAAGACAAAGAGATACAAATATTCTCACTCTCTTGATACATTCCAAAGGGTCCTTCCACATACTTCTTCCCAAATGCACTTGCTATCAGTACTCCCAAGTGTGCTCTTTTCAAGTCATTTATCCTCAAAACTAACCTCTGGATATGAATCAGTGTAGATACCTCATGCTGTCTTTTTTAAATGTAGAACACACATGAGATTTAGCTCTCCAAGTTCTGGCCATTGGGTGAATTTCCCTTCCCAATCAGTCTATAAAACTCCCTATGAGGGGTTGCAAATCTCCAACAGTGTGTTTCTTTAAATTTAAAAATTTTTTTTTCAACGTTTTTATTTATTTTGGGGACAGAGAGAGACACAGCATGAACGGGGGAGGGGCAGAGAGAGAGGGAGACACAGAATCGGAAACAGGCTCCAGGCTCTGAGCCATCAGCCCAGAGCCCGACGCGGGGCTCGAACTCACGGACCGCGAGATCGTGACCTGGCTGAAGTCGGACGCTTAACCGACTGCGCCACCCAGGCGCCCCATCCAACAGTGTGTTTCTAGTGGTTGCCAGCATATTGTGCCATTATCTAGAGATCAGGCTCAACTTTTTGCAACTGGTCATACAGAAGTCTTCATGAATCTGTAGCTCTGAGAGAGGCAGAAGCAGCAATGAGAGTGCACACACTGGGGGTATGAGACATTTTAGGCCTTGCTTGGGCCTGTCCTATTTATAACCCTCCACTTGATGAAATGTTGTTGATCCTGCCTTAATAACATGGTAGACCAGATGACATTCTGCTTATAATATGGACCCAGGTTGCAGTTGTCTGTGTACCATAAATAGGTGTGTAGTCTCTACCAGGGACCCAATGCAAGGCAAGAGCTATTTCACAAAAAAGGATGATAATTTCTTATCAAAGTGAGTGTGGATCTACTCCAAAATCCTAGGGGCCTCTGCCATAGTGTCTCCTACTTGGGATTTCCACAAACTCCTTCAGCATCCTGATTGGCTACAGACATTCTCAATACCATTGGATTCCTGATTAAGGACCAAGTGGTCAAAGAGCTTGTATTGCAGCCTGGACCATCTGCAAAGCTTTCTCTTTCTCTGAGTCCCACTCAGACCATATAGCCTTATGAAGCACAGAGTAAATAGACCCAACCATGCTGCTCTCCAAAATCCAAAGAAAACAAGCATTGTCCCTCTGTCTTAACAGATATATGGTGGGAAGTTCAGGAACTTTTCTTTCACCTTGGGAGGAGAGATACCCTGACATCTGGCAGCAGAAAGCCCACGAAAATACAAGTCTCTGTGTAATTGGGGGCTTTATTTCCTACCGCCTTCATTCATTTGTCTTACCAATGCAGCTAAAAAGCTGCTATTTTCTACTCTCCAGGTCTTATTGGCATGCTTGAAACTGGGCAAGGCCTTCACCACCAGAACTAGATTTTTTTTTTTTTAATTTTTTTTTTGTTTATTTATTTTTGAGACAGAGAGAGACAGAGCATGAACGGGGGAGGGGCAGAGAGAGAGGGAGACACAGAATCGGAAGCAGGCTCCAGGCTCTGAGCCATCAGCCCAGAGCCCGACGCGGGGCTCGAACTCCCGGACCGCGAGATCGTGACCTGGCTGAAGTCGGACGTTTAACCGACTGCGCCACCCAGGCGCCCCCAGAACTAGATTTTGACTGCTGTACAGGTCAAGTTGGATTTTGTGGTCCGTTCAGTGCTAATGGTCTCTGTGGGTCAAATTGAGAGTAGGGTGCAAAATATCAAAATTTTAAAGAAAGACAGAATCAGTATTAATGTTTTCTTTTAGCCTCAGGCTTCAATATGGCTTGGCATGATATTGATATTTTGTTCATGGGGCTTTTGGGTACTAATTTTGAATTAAAAAAATACTGCATTAAAATATTATTTATTTTGATTACTGAGTTTTTTGTGTTTTTTTTTGGTGTGATTTTACATTTTACACCCATGGCAAGTATCTCACTTGCCTCATCCTAGTCCCAGCCTAAATTATCATTAATCAACCTTCAGACCCTGCTGCCCTTAACTGTAACCACTTTATTTCTAGCTGTTAATTGTTTTCCGTGGTCTCTGCTGGCCTTTAAATCCAACCAGGCCACAAAAACAGTCCCATAATCTCATTTCCTTAAGGTCTGCTGCTTGCTACCACATCCAATGCCACTTCTTTGTACCAGTCACAGTACTTGGATGCAAACAGAACAACCTACTCTTGCTAATTTTAACCCCAAACAGGATTTGTTAAAAGATACTGAATAACTCACTCTCTCTGTGTATGAGGGCCAGAGAATGAGGCTTGGAGGCTATGTGGTCAGGAATTAAACCATTAGACCCCTCCAAGGAGAACAGTTGCTGCTGATGCTGGGCACAGGCACCTCCAGTGCTAGGCACACAGTGCAAAGCTGGTACCACAGAGACCTGCTGCACTTGAATGCTGATGGCCTTGCCATCAGGCTCATAAGGATCAATTCTGCATGGCACCGCATCCCCCAGTGGGAAATGAAAGGGAAATTCGGTATGGAAGTAGAGTGTGGGATGTTGCCCAAGAAAGGGGTGTGTGTGTAAAAAAAAGCCACAATTACTGCCCAGGGATATGGGGACATGGCATAAGACAAATTACACTTCACACTAAGGATGGCAGAGCAGAAATAGTGGAGCCTGGGACACAGATGACATCGTGGTTATGTTGTTCCAGCCTGGGGTGTCTCTCCGCAGATTTTTTTGTTATATAAGAAAAGTTGTTGGGGCGCCTGGGTGGCGCAGTCGGTTAAGCGTCTGACTTCAGCCAGGTCACGATCTCGCAGTCCGTGAGTTCCAGCTCCGCGTCAGGCTCTGGGCTGATGGCTCAGAGCCTGGAGCCTGTTTCGGATTCTGTGTCTCCCTCTCTCTCTGCCCCTCCCCCGTTCATGCTCTGTCTCTCTCTGTCCCAAAAATAAATAAACGTTGAAAAAAAAAATAATAAAAAAAATAAAAAAAAAGAAAAGAAAAGTTGCCCTGGCTTATAGTTTGTAGCAGATGAAGGTATTCTTAACTGATGATTGACCAAGAGGAAGCCATTCTGAGGAAGTAAGAAGAAAGCAGAAACCTGGTTGAGGGACCAAATTATAAAGATACTGTGAGTGAGGAATATGTCAGATAAATGGACAAGTGTGAATGAAGATGAAACCACAAGTGCAAGAATAGTAAACAAGAGAAACCAGGAAGAACTCATACAAGAAATAATAAACATAGAAATTTATGAAATACTGGGGAGTCTTCATGGCCCAGATGGTTAAATGACTGACTCTTGATTTTGGCTCAGGTCATGATCTCATGGCTTGTGAGTTTGAGCACCGTTTTGGGCTTTGTGCTGACAGCATGGAGCCTGCTTGGGATTCTCTCTCTCCCTCCCTCTCTGCCCCCCATACTCCCGCCCCTGCTGCTTGTGTGCCCTCTCTTTCTTTTGAATACATTACTGAACATTCATGAAGGTCAGGGATTCTCAGTAAGGGTGAAACCAATCCAAGAATGAGGAGCTGGGGGCGCCTGGGTGGCGCAGTCGGTTAAGCGTCCGACTTCAGCCAGGTCACGATCTCGCGGTCTGTGAGTTCGAGCCCCACGTCAGGCTCTGGGCTGATGGCTCAGAGCCTGGAGCCTGTTTCTGATTCTGTGTCTCCCTCTCTCTCTGCCCCTCCCCCGTTCATGCTCTGTCTCTCTCTGTCCCCCAAAAAATAAATAAATAAACGTTGAAAGAATGAGGAGCTGGACATTTGTGGAACAACCGCTGCCATTAAATGTGGGGAGCCCACAAATGCTGATGTCCTGAAATGCAAAAAACATTCTTGTAAAATGAAAAATTGTCCCACACCACCACAGTTTTTTAATATCCTGCTGGATATTTAAATAGGTGAAAACCTGCTAATGATTACCTGAGCCTATAGCCTATTTTACATATAAACACAGTGTTTTTTTTTTTTAGATGGTTTCAATACATACAAAATTTTCTAGGTATGTAACTACCAAGGCAGTTGAGGCAAAATTGCACTTTCTATTCAGAACTTTATCATGAGCTTTGTCGTTTTGGAAAAATCACAGTAACGGTGGCAACACTGCTTACAGTATTTACATCACCAACATATGTGTAGAAGTCTGCATTTGTAGCTGTAATGTTTATGGTAAGTGTATATACAGGTGTGACAATATGTTAGTTGTCTTGGGCATTTTTGTATTACAATTTTCTTTCCATTAATGTTCCTATTTATGTCGTTAGGGCATTATATTGAGTTTTAAAAAATTATGAATGGTGAGGGATTAGACTACCTGTTAACTTAATTTTAGGAAGGCAAAGAGTTGTAATAAAATATTTGTTGCGAAAAGGAGACTGTGTGTAATTTGAGAATCTGCACTTGAAAAAGATCAATAGCTTATAAATAAGTTAATTTTAAAAATAGTACAAGAGAAAATATTGTCAACTCATAGAAGGCAAGAAGGGAATAAATGAAACAAGAAACATGTTAAAGGAAAAACAAAACAAGATGGCAGAAATAATTCAAATATCATACTTACAATAAATACAAAGAGATTAACCTCACTTATTAAAAGACAGAGATTAGGGGCGACTGGGTGGCTCAGTCAGTTGAGCGTCCAACTCTTGATTTTGGCTCAGGTCATGATCCTGGGGTGGTGGGATTGAGCCTCACATCCGTGAAGCCACTTAAGTCAGTCTCTCTCTCTCTCTCTCCCCCCGCTCTCCCTCCCTTGCCCCTCCCCCACTCACGTGCGCACGTGTACTCTCTCTCTCAAAAAATAAAGAAATCATCTTAAAAAAATAAAAGAGATTATAGAAAAAGTGACAAAACAAAACTAGGTATATAGTATTTATAAAAGATAAACATTAAGAGCAGATCAAAAGAAAAATAAAGACTGAAAGTAAAGGAAAAAATGTCCTATGCAAAAAAAATACTCCACCATAAAGATTTAATAGTGAAGAACGTGTATGGCTTTAATATAGTCTCAAGGTATGTAAAGCACAACTTGAGGGAATTACAAGGGGAAAAATTAACAAATCTACAATCACAGATTTTTTTAACATAAGTCCATAAACTGATAGATTAATTAGAAACAGTAAGAATACATTAAAATTTAACACAAATATCTTGATTTATAAGCTACATTTTGAAAGCTTCTCTGCAAAAATACTTTTTTATACTTCTTCACAAGCAGAAACATAGTATTTCTCCGAAATTGCCCATACTCCAGAGATTAAATATCGTATGGCCCACCTGCTAGACTACAAGATAATTAAATTGGAATAAATAAATAAATAAAGCACATATGTTTGGAGACTCAGAACAATCTTAAAATTTTAATAGCCTAAAAAGCAATTGTAAAGGAAATCAGAAAACATTTAAAACTAAAAATAACTTTATGTCAAAATGGACATCTAAAATTAATAGCTTCAAATACATTAACTACAAAACGAGTTGAATATAAAGCATTTTTCTATTCAAATAGTTTTTAAAAAGGAAATTCAAAGAAAGAAGAAATGAAATAATAAACATCAGATGTTAATGAAATAATAAGTAGCAAGCAAAAATACTGAAGGTATCATTTATAACAATGCAAACTGGTTTTGAGGGAAAAAAATAAACAAAACTTTAACATAATTCATCAAGCAAAAGGAAAGCTATAAAAATTAGGACTATCAGAGATTTAACTAACTGTACATAGTTACGGGAGGTATTAAGAATCAGTAAATGGAGGGGTGCCTGGGTGGCTCAGTCAGTTGAGTGTCCAGCTCTTGATTTTGGCTCAGGTCATGATCTCACAGTCATGGCATTGAGCCCCTGGTGGGGCTCCGTGCTGGGCATGGAGCCTATTTGGGATTCTCTTTCTCCCTCTCCTTCTGCCTGCTTCACCCTCAAAAAAATCAGTAAATGGATTTAATGCTAATGTTTTAAATACCTAGGTTAAATGACCAACTTTTTAAAAGTATCAAAAATTTCTCGAGAAGAAACAAAATCTCAATAGGCCACTAGCCATTGAAGAAAAGTAATAGTAGTTTAAGAACTCTGGGGCGCCTGGGGGGCACAGTCGGTTAAGCGACCGACTTCAGCCAGGTCACGATTTCGCAGTCCGTGAGTTCGAGCCCCGCGTCGGGCTCTGGGCTGATGGCTCAGAGCCTGGAGCCTGTTTCCGATTCTGTGTCTCCCTCTCTCTCTGCCCCTTCCCCGTTCATGCTCTGTCTCTCTCTGTCCCCAAAATAAATAAACGTTGAAAAAAAAAATTAAAAAAAAAAAAAAAAAAGGAAAAAAAAAAAGAACTCTCCAGCCAAACATACCTTGCATAAATGGTAAGGTTGGTTTTTTTTAGTTTTATTTTTAAGTAATCTCTATACCTAATCTAGTGTTTGAACCCACCCCACAACCCTGAGATCAAAAGTCGCACACTCCACCAACTGAGCCAGCCAGGTGCCCTGATTATAAGTAAGCTTTTAACCTCCAAGGAAAAGATACTTTCAAATCTTACAAAAATTGTTTCAGTGACTACAAAAAGAAAGCTATTGAATGCACTTTGAGATTACTATAACCATAACAGATACACAAAGAAAACCCAAGGAACAAAAAATTATACACTGATCTCATTTATTATCGTATATGTAAAAATCCTAGATAAAATATTAAGAAATAAATTATAGCTGTGAGTTAAAAGAAGGCATACTGTGACAAGGTAGTGTTTATTCCAGAAATGCAAAGATAAATTTAATATCAGGAAATATGTCAGCTGAACAAACTACACTATCAGATTAATGAAGACAAATCATGTATTTCAGCAAAAGGAGCAAAAATGGTTGATAAAATTCAAAATTACTTCATGATAAGAGTGGGGAAAGCCCCTTTTGGATAACTAGAAATAGGGGACAACTTGTTAATTTCATAAAAGCTTAATAAAACCCATTGGAAACATCTTCCTTAATAAGAAAACTCTAGAAGGCACACCAGTAGACATAGAAAAAACATTTGAAACTAGTATTACACTGTATGTTAAATAATGAATTTAAATTAAAACTTTTAAAAAAGAATTTGATAATATTAAATGCGACTTCCTAATTTGAAAACAAAACAAAAAATTTACCCAACCTGATATAGAAGAGAACATTTTAAACCTGATAAAATATTTCTAACAACAACCCAAAATGTATTACATACTTTAGGATGAAATACTAGAGGTATTTTTTTTTAAGTTTTATTTTATTTACTTTGAGAGAGGGAGAGCGAGCAAGTGAGCTGGGAAGGGCCTGGAGAGGGAGAAGGAGAGAGAGAATCCCAAGCAGGCTCCACAAAAATGCCAGCAGGGAGCCTGACGTGGGGCTCTAACTCACGAACAGTGAAATCATGACCTGAGCCAAAAGCTAGAGTTAGACGCTTAACCGACTGAGCCACCCAGGTGCCCCTAGAGGCATTCACATTAAGTCTGGACACGACAAGTATGGCCTTTAACAGAACCCACATTCAACTGGAAGTTCTAGTTAAGTGCTAGACTAGGCTAACTTTAAGACCACCAAATTATTCCAGATTAGACAGAAACACTCCCCAGTTCATTTTTTGAAAATAAGCGTTAGTCCTAAATTATGATAAAAATAAGTCTTGAAATAGGAAGAAAATCCACATTTACACACCAATTTCTCTTATGTATAAAGATGCAGGGGCACCTGGGTGGCTCAGTCCGTTAAGCATCTGACTTCAGCTCAGGTCATGATCTCATAGTTCATGAGTTCCAGCCCTGAGTTGGGCTCTGTGCTGACAGCTCAGTGCCTGGAGCCTGCTTCAGATTCTGTGTCTCCCTCTCTCTGCCCCTCTCCCACTTATGCTCTGTCTCTGTCTCTTTCTCTCTCTCAAAAATAAATAAAACATTAAAAAAAATAAAGATGCAAAAATTCTAAATGTTATCACATGATGTATAAGTTATTAAAATAACTCATCTAAAAAAATAACTCATCTATGGAGAGGCAGAAAGTTGTAATTTCACATTTTCTTAATGTAGAACTCTGATTACTATATTCTTTCTCAGTTCTTTGTCTACTAGATATATGTATATGTTATATGGATGTGTGTTATAACATATATGTTATTACACACACACATAACTTATTTTTGTTCAGTCTTGGCTGAAGCTGGAGTTGTAAAATATGAGCTTGTAAAAAAGAGTCAGTATTGTCAGCAACAAAATTCTGAGCAGAGCAGCAATTTATAAACATTTTTTGCAAAAGCTAGAGACTAAGAATATTAAAATATTGAACTGGAGATAGACAAAAACAAAAAAAGAACTCTAGTTATCAGATTATCAGATATATATATATATATATATATATATATATATATATCCCAGTTATCAGATGATTGTATTCTGCAAACTTTCTGGTGTACTTCTCTACTTAAAGTACCTTGGTTTGTGAGTATAATTTGTCCTGGAAACATGCTTGTAATCCAAAGCACTTGTATATCAAAGTGAATTTCACGAACCATTGGCTCAGTTGTGATCATGTGACATTTGGCATCATGTACTACTTGTATTGCAAGACTGCTAATTTATCAAGTTAAAATTTATTAGAAATGTTTGCTCATCTTGCAGAACACTCGCAGACCAAGTTACTCACAATCCAAGGTTTTACTGCATTGTGATAACATGGGTGAACATTCTCTTGTACACACCTGATCTCCAACAGTTCAGTGTTATTTGCCTAGCAAGAGAGCTGTCAGTCTCCAAGGCTTGCTAACTAGCTGCCTTCTGCAATGGAACTGACCATAACCCAAGTTATAAATAGCTGGATTTTCCTAGATATGCAGAAAGGTTTCAGATTTATTATATCCTCAACTTTGCCCTTCAATCAAAATGCTAAAAATTAAATAACTCTGTAATAGTCTTTGTCTTAAAACTTAACACATGGGATATTTAGCTTTCATATTATAGCAAAATAGAATTTCTGTTGTAATAAAGTGTACTTATTTAATATCAGGATATGATTTATTATTCAATAAGGTAAAGGATAAAAATTATTATGATTATCCCCAAAAGGCATATGATAAAAACTGAGTTGTCATTTCTAATAAAATTCATATAAAGATAAAAAGGCCACCCTTTACTATGATCAAAGCTGTCTACCAAACCCCACAGGCAATATGCTACTCATTGAAATGCTGAAGCCATTTCCATTTATATCAGAAAAGAGATGAGGACGAGTACACTTATTGCAGCTATTAAACATGGCTTTAGAAATGTAAAGCAATCGATAGGTCTAAAAAATAACTGATGTAGGGGCACTTGGGTGGCTCAGTCGGTTAAGCACCTGACTTCGGCTCAGGTCATGATCTTGCGGTTTGTGAGTTTGAACCCCGTATCGGACTCTGTGCTGACAGCTCAGAGCCTGGAGCCTGCTTCAAATTCTGTGTCTCCCCTTCTCTGTGCTCCTCCCATGCTCATGCTCTGTCTCTCTCTGTCTCTCAATAATAAATAAATGTTAAAAAAAAAAATTAAAAAAAATACCTGATGTAAACAATGGAAAGGAAGAGTCAGAATTATTTCTATTTAAATCATATATTTGCACATCTGTATAAACCAAGACACTTTAGGAAAATATTCTTTGGTATGATGAATAAATATAAGATACAGATATATATATATATTTTTTTTAATTTTTTTTAACGTTTATTTATTTTTGAGACAGAGAGAGACAGAGCATGAACAGGGGAGGGGCAGAGAGAGAGGGAGACACAGAATCTGAAACAGGCTCCAGGCTCTGAGCTGTCAGCACAGAGCCCGACGCGAGGCTCGAACTCACAGACCATGAGACCATGACCTGAGCCGAAGTCGGATGCTTAACCGACCGAGCCACCCAGGCGCCCCAAGATACAGATATATTTAAGGAGAGCACTTGTTGGGATGAACAGTGGGTATTATATGTAAATGATGAATTAGTAAATTCTCCTGAAACCATTATTATACTATATGTTAACTAACTTGGATTTAAATAAAGTAAAAAAAAAAAGATACAGATATAAAAATTAACACTTTTCTATATAAGCTATAATCAGTTAAAATGAATTATGTATATCTATATATCTATATCTATATATCT
This sequence comes from Leopardus geoffroyi, assembly GCF_018350155.1. NCBI lineage: Eukaryota > Metazoa > Chordata > Mammalia > Carnivora > Felidae > Leopardus > Leopardus geoffroyi. The sequence goes on from NC_059335.1 coordinate 16,140,191, forward strand.
ATATATATTTAGTTTCAAAGTCATGAAACACAAGTTCTGAACAAGAAAGCAATGAGATCATATGAAATATTACAAAATTTTACTAAAGGGAATATAATAAGATCTGAAAAATCAGTGTGAAAGACCGTGTTTCTTTTTTTTTTTTAAGTTTATTTATTTATTTAGAGAGAGAGAGAGAGAGAGAGAGCCAGTGAGGGGCTGAGAGAAGGAGAGAGATCCCAAGCAGGCTCTGCACCATCAGTACAGAGCCTGATGTGGGACTCGAACCTGCGAACCATGAGGTCATGACCTGAGTGGAAATCAAGAGTTGGACACTTAACCAATGCCCCAGCCATGTTTCTTGTTGGAAAGATTTAATAGAATAAAAATTCAAATAGGGGCACCTGGGTGGCTCAGTTGGTTAACCATCTGACTTTGGATCAGATCAGGTCATGATCTCACTGTTCATGAGTTCAAGCCCTGTATCAGGCTCTCTGCTGTCAGCACAGAGCCCACTTCAGATCCTCTGCCTCCCTCTCTCTCTGCCCCTCCTGTGCATATGTGCTCACTCTCTCTCTCTCGAAAATAAATGAACATTTAAGAAAAATAAAAATTCAATTAATAATATAAATAGTTGATATAATTCTAAGCAATAGAAGAACAAATACCTGAGATTAGGCACAAAAAGAAAAAAAGCATGGTGGGAGCTTGGATTACCATATTTAAAAATATTGTATATTCTTAAAAATATTGTATATTCTAGTTACTGTAATACTTCAAAATTTAAATTGTGCAAATAAACATTACACATTGCAACTCTTTAGACTATATAAATATACAACAAATGAGTCCAGAAGATGGGGCTAGATCATGTCTTTTGAAAATTGTGTTTTCTTAGATTTGAGATATAACAGACCCTAGATATATCATTAATTGAAAGCAGGTTAGATGGGCTAAATGGGTGCTGGGTATTAAGGAGAGACTTGTTATGATGAGCACTGGGTGTTATATGTAAGTGTTGAATCACTAAATTCTACTCCTGAAACAAACAAAAGTAAAAAAAGAAAGAGAGCAGGTTAGGTCCTGGACAATCTGGGTAAATTATATGGTAGTAAACTCTAATACAGTGGTAGGTTTGATTTCTTAATTATCAGTTAGGATTTTTACATCCCTCTTTGTATTTTTTAAAACATGTTTATTTATTTGAGAGAGAGAGAGAGAGAGAAAGAGAGAGAGAGAGAGAGAGAGAGAGAGAGAGGGAGAGCACGAGCACAAGCAGGGGAGGAACAGAGAGAGGGAGATAGAGAATCTGAAGTAGGTTCCAGGCTCTGAGCTGTCAGCACAGAGCCCTACAAGGGTCTTGAACCCATGGACCATTAGATCATGACCTGAGCCAATGCCCCTACATCTCTTTTTATAAATAAAGATGTAAAAAGTCCTTTACATTGGCCTTTTTTTTTTTTTTTTTTTTTTTTTTTTTTTAATGTAGGCTCTATGCCTGATGTGGAACCCAGAGCAGGGCTTGAACCCACAAGCCTGAGATCAAGAGACGCTTAGCTAACTGAGCCACCCACCCAGGTGCCCCTACATTTTTTTTTTCAGTAGGCTTCACACCCAGTGCAGAGCCCAATGTGGGTCTTGAACTCAGAACTCTGAGATCAAGACCTGAGCTGAGATCAAGAGTCTGATCTTAACTGACTGAGCCACCCAGGTGCCCGCCAAATTGGCTTTTGATGTTAATTATGTACTCTGTATTTGCTTGCTAGGGCTGCCATAACAAGTATCACAGACTGGGTGGCTTAGACAACAGAAATTTATTGTGTCATAGTTATGGAGGCTAGAAGTCTAAGATCAAGGTTTGGTTTCTTCCGAGGCCTCTCTCCTTGCCTTACAGATGGCTGTCTTCTTGTTAGGTCTTCACCTGGTCTTTCATGTGTGCACGTGTATTCCTGGTGTCTTTGTGTGTCTAAATTTCCTCTTTTTATAAAGACATCAGTCAGGTTGGATTAGGATCCACCCTAAGTGACTCATTTTAATTTAATCATCTTTTTTAATAGCCTTATCTCCACATAGAGTCACATTTTGAGGTATTGGAGGTTAGGTCCTCAACATGGATTTGGGGGGACGTAATTCAAACTATAACATACTCTCTGCCCTATTTAACTATCCAAGTTTTAGTGACCTCTTATATAAGTTGGTAAGCATTCTATTTTTTTCCCAGGCTCTGGAAGAATTTATATAATATGTAAATTATCTATTACTTGAAGTATTGGCATTCTGTGTTCTTAAAAACATCTGGCCTTTTAAGGGGTTAGATTGTTAAATATTTTAATTTTTTTCCTGTTGGTTATGTTTTATTCAGGTTTTCTACTTCTTCCTGAATAAAATTAGGTTATTTTCTTAGAAAATGATTAATTTCATGTAAATCAGTAGTTGCCAACTGGGTGCAATTTTACCCTCCACTCTACTCCAGACCTTTAGGCGATGTCTGGAGACATTCTTATTTGTCAGAATTAGAGGGAAGGGGAGAATACTGACATCTAGTTAGCAGAGGACAGGGAGGCTACTAAACACTGTACACTATACAGGACAGCCCCCTATAACAAAGAGTTATCTGATCCCAATGTCAGCAGTGTGAAAATCCTGCTCTAGACGTTCAAATTTACTTGTATAAAGTAGTGGGATGGTTAAGAAGAATCTCGGTTTATAGAGTTAAATAAAATTCCTCATTTATAATGTCTTTAGTTTTTAATTTTTTTCTTGACCATGCCCATATTCTGACCTCTAGAAAGAACACTTCTGGATCTGGACTAAATCTAAACTTGACTTGATTTAATCTCTATCTTTTATTAATTCATTATCTTCTCTTGTTTTGAAAGTTATTTTATTTGCTTTCTACCTTGTTTTATGCATAGTTTGTTTTTCTGTTTATTAAATTATATCCATGTATCAAAGGATATACATTTTCCTGTCAGTACAGATTTGGATCACATTACACAGCTTTTGATATGTACTACTCTCAATACCATTCATTACTAAAAATTCTGTATTGTTTACTTTTAGTTTCTTCCTTAAATTACCAAGTTGATAGCGTAGTATTTTGTTTTAGATCAACTTTTTTACTTGATTTATCATCTTATTGCCTTTCTGTCAGAGTTTTTCTTTTGATGTTCAATAAAAGATAAGTGGTTACTGATGACTTTCCTATATTTTTTATATTAAAGAATTAAAAAAAAATTTTTTTTCAACGTTTATTTATTTTTGGGACAGAGAGAGACAGAGCATGAATGGGGGAGGGGCAGAGAGAGAGGGAGACACAGAATCAGAAACAGGCTCCAGGCTCTGAGCCATCAGCCCAGAGCCTGACGCGGGGCTCGAACTCCCGGACCGCGAGATCGTGACCTGGCTGAAGTCGGACGCTTAACCGACTGCGCCACCCAGGCGCCCCTAAAGAATGTTTTTATAATGCCCTAATGTTAAGTAAAATCCTGGCAACTGTTTCCTACATTTGTTACATTCATTATAAAGACTCTTTATAATGGAGAATAAAGTATAAACTTAAACTAAGTTTTTCCTCATTATTTACATGAGTATAATTTCATGCTAATATAAATCACTGACATGATAAATAAGAATTAAGATAAATAAAAATTTATTACATATTACATTCATGTGGCCTTTCTCCTGAATGAATTCTCTGATGCCTTCCTATACTTGCTATATTCACAGAGTTCTCATCTGGTAATTCTCTGATGTCCCACAAGAGTTTACTTAGAAGCAAAATACTACATTCATTACAGTACTAGAGATTTTCTTTCTCCAATATGAATTTTCTCATGTCGAATAAGACATGAACCACGGATAAAGGCTTTCCCACATTCTTTACATTCATAGGGTTTCTCACCAGTATGAATTATCTGATGATGAATAAGTTGTGATCCTTGACCAAAAGATTTGCCACATTCCTTATATTCATAAAGCTTTTCACCAGTATGAATTCGTTGATGGTGTGCGAGTTCCCTGTTATGACTAAAGGACTGTCTACATTCCTTACATTCAAAGAGTTTTGCTCTTAAATGAATTTTCTGATGTCCGATAAGATTTGAGTGGTAACGGAAGGCTTTATTACAATTGTTACATTCATATGGTCTTTCTCCAGTGTGAATTCTCTGATGTTGAATAAGGATTGAGTGGTGATGGAAGGATTTCCCACATTCACCACATTCATAGGGTCTTTCTCCACTGTGAACTCTCTGATGTCCCTTAAGAATTGAAGTGTTGCTAAAAGCCTTCCCACATTCTTTACATTCATAGTGTTTTTCTTTAGTATGTGTTTTTTCATGCCGAATGAGGGATGAGTGGTAACTGAAAGCTTTTCTACATTCTTTGCATTCATAGGGTTTCTCTCCAGTATGAATTCTCTGGTGTAGAGTAAGGTGTGAGCCACGACTAAAAGCCTTTCCACATTCCTTACATTCATAGGGTCTTTCTCCAGTATGAATTCTCTGATGTCGAATGAGATTTGAGGGGTGGTGGAAAGCTTTCCTACACTCATTACATTCATAGAGTTTGTCTCCATTATGAATTCTCTGATGTCCAGTAAGTTTTGAGCAGCTGCTAAAAGCCTTTCCACAATGCTTACATTCATAGCATTTTTCTGTAGTATGTCTTCTCCCATGGTGAATTAGCAGTGAGTGGTAATTGAAGACTTTCCCACATTCTCTGCATTCATAGGGTTTTTGCCCAGTATGATATATCTGATGTAGACTATGTTTGTTGACTGAGACTTTGCATATTTTCATGGGTGACTGTCACAGGTTTAAGATATTCTTCTTTATTTCCCTGTTCTGTCTGAAAATGGTGATTATACTTCCAATCATCTTGAAAAATGGAACATCCAAATTCATGGGTTGGAAGTCTTTCCATTATCTTCCACTGAGATGACTTTATTTTATAATTGTCATCATTTGGTGATAACTCCTTTGTTGCACATTGGGATTTCATATCTGAGAAGTAATGAGAAAGAAAATGTGCATTTTTTTCCAGTTCCTGGAACAACAAAATTTCTGAATAGGAATATGAACACATTACCTATAAGAAATTGATGGCTTGACAAGATCTCAAATATAACTATGGAAGGTGAGCATAGTGTGGACACAGAGGTGATTAAAGAAGCAGGGTAACTGTTTCTAAAATGTTGCTTCAGATCAGAATTACTGGAAAACTTGTTAAAAACAGAAATGGTACAAGTATCACTTCAAAGCAATTGAATCAAACTACAGGAATATAACTTAGCTTTAAGAAAAATCTCTAGGGGCGCCTGGGTGGCTCAGTCAGTTAAGCGTCCAACTTTGGCTTGGGTCATGATCTCTGGTTTGTGGGTTCGAGCCCGCGTCAGGCTCTGTGCTGACAGCTCGGAGCCTGGAGCCTGCTTCAGATTCTGTGTCTCCCTCTCTCTCTGCTCCTCCCCCGCTCATGCTCTGTCTCTCCCTCTCCTTCAAAAATAAATTAAAAAACATTAAAAAAAAAAAAAGAAAGAAAAATCTCTAGTGATTCTGATGTAGCCTGAAGTTGGAAAATCATTAAGGTTTTCCTCTGTACTTAGTATAACATTTGAATAACTTACCATTAACTCAAAGGTGATGTCATGATTTGGCCCTGGCTAACATATCACTGAACTATGCTCTTCCCCAGTTCACTATGCTATGTTCCAAGAGCAGATAAAATACTTTTCTATATTAGTGTGATTTCCACTGCTGTTCTCTCTAGCAGGTATTGTTTTTGTTTTTCAATTTTTTAAAAATTTTATTTAAGTGATCTCTCCACCCCATGTGGGGCTCAAACTCAAGACACTGAAATCAAGAGTCATATGCTGTTCCAACTGGGCCAGCCAGGCACCCCATTTGGAGGTACTGTCTGTCCTTGTATGGCTGGCCCCTTCTCACCCTTCTTGTCTCAGTGTAAATATAATTACAAATAACACTAAAAATCCCCCCTCTCAAACTGTGTCAGACAACACCAAATCTCATTCTAGTGCCCAAATGACTAATCATAACCTTCACGATTTTTCTCATCTATTTTTTCTCATTTTCTATGCTAGACTATAAGATTCCTATTGGAAAGCATCATGTCTGTTTAACTCACTACTATTTAATTAGCTTTTAGCACAATATCTACCATATAACAGGTGTTCAATAAATAGCTATTGAATGGTGAGGATTAAGGAAAAGGAATTAGAATGGGAATATAGGAAAATATCAGGAAATTAATAAGGAAAACAATTAAGTTCCACAGTCATTATTTTAGAAGAATCTTTATGGTGTTTTATGCATTGTGGCAAAATTATATAACCAAAGTTTCATGTAATTATGAACATATAGATTTGTTGATGTAGGAAAACTAGAGGATACCCTCCAATGGGACAAAGGGTGTCTCAGTGGCTAATGAGCTAGAAACTGTAATAAAAAGAATGTTGGGTCTTAGTTGATGGGGCAAGATGATGGCAATACAAAGTGGAGAATATCCTGGGGAAATTTCAAAGGGCGGAATGAGTCAGCTATGAGCAGATAACAAGGAGGTAGTTTTTGTGTCTAGAGTAGATACTATATAAAACACCATTTGCCTGGCATGTGACGATATTGGCCAAGGATAAGAAACAAGTAGCCTCACCAATGGCAACAGCCACTGACAGTCTGAAGTAAAAGCAACCTTCAGATAGCATGACAGAATAAAATGCACAGTGGCATGGTGGGAAGATCCAAGGAACTGTATCATAGAGACTGGATTTCAAGTCTCAGTTCTCTGATTACAAGGTTTATGTCACTGGAAGAATTACTTACAATCTGTAAGTACCATTTCCATATCTGTAAAATGATGGTAACGCTTAACATAGGTTAATTGCTAAAATTAACAGTAATTTAGAGCGAGACTGAGAAAAATAATGGTAACTGTTTGAAGCTCAGTGATAGGTACATCAGTATTTTTGCAAATATTTGAAAATTTCTGTAATAAAAAGAAAAGAAGAGAATAACTTGGGTAAAGTCCCTGGAAAAAATTAAATGCTTAATAAGTAGTAATTACAATAAAGGAAAAAAATATTTTCACAAAAATGACAAAAGTGGACAAGGGAAATTATTTTGAAGACATCAAAGTAGTGCCAGGCTGAGAGGCATAAGCCAAAAGGTAAACATTATTCTGGCATCAACTTCTTCAACATTCAGAAAGTCTTGTCTAGCTCTTAAACAGGTCTTCACTTTTTTTTTTCTCATTTCTTGATATCCACTGCCAATACTCAAACCGAAGCACAAATGATTTCTCAAATAAGAAAATATTTGCAAAGCATTTATCTGATAAGGGGTTAATATTCAAAACATATAAGGAACTCATTTAACTCAATGGCAAAAAAAAAAAAAAAGTGATTAAGAAATGAGAAAAGGACCTAAACAGACATTTTTCCAAAGAAGACATATAAATGTCCATGAAAATATGCTCAACATCACTAATCACTGGGGAAATGGAAATCAAAACCACAATGAGATATCACCTCACACCTGATAGAATGGCTATTATCAAATTGACAAGAAATAACAAGTGCTGACCAGGATGTGGAGAAAAGGGAACCCCTGCACACTACTGGTGGGAATGTAAATTGTTACAGCCACTGTGGAAAATTTGAGGTTGCTCAAATGATTAACAATTGAATTACCATATGATCCAACAATCCTACTCCTGAATATGTATTCAAAGGAAGTGACATCACTATCTTGAAGAGATATTTGCACCTCCATGTTCACTGCAACATTAGTTGCAAAAGCCAAGACCTGGAACAACTTAAGTGTCCACTGACACATGAATGAATAAAGAAAATGTGGTATTTACATATACAATGGGATGTAATTCAGCCATAAAAAAGAAGGAAATCCTGCCATTTGTGACAACATGGATGAACCTTGAGGGCATTATGCTGTGAAATAAGTCATATGGAGAAAGACCAGTATTTCATGATCTCATTTATATGTGAAATCTAAAAAGCCAAACTCATAGAAACAGAGAGTAGATTGGTGCTTGCCAGGGGCTAAGGGTGGAGGCAATGGAGAGATGTTGATCTATGGGTACAAACTTCCAGTTATAAGATAAATAAGTTCTGGAATCTAATGTACAGCATGGTGATCATAGTTAATACTGTATTGTATACTTAAAAGTTGCTGAGAGGTGGGGCGCCTGGGTGGCTCAGTCGGTTAAGCGTCTGACTTCGGCTGAGGTCATGACCTCATGGTTTGTGGGTTTGAGTCCCGCGTCAGGCTCTGTGCTGATAGCTCAGAGCCTGGAACCTGCTTCAGATTCTGTGTTTCCCTCTCTGCCCCTCCCCAGGTCGCACTCTGTCTCTATCTCTCTCAAATATAAATAAAAATTTTTAAAAAATTGCTGAGAGAGTAAATTTTAAATGTTCTCTCCATGCACACGCACACACACACACACACACACACACACACACACACAAAGGTAATTATGTGAGGTGATGTGATAACTAACTTTATTGTAATCATTTCACTGTATATACATGTGGCAAATCATTATTTTGTACATCTTAAACTTACACAATGTTATATGCCAATTATATCTCAGTAAAGCTGAAAAAACTAATCTCTCATCTGAATTGCAGTAACTCCTGTATGGTCTCTTTAATTTCACCCCCACCACCAGTGGCAATGATTGCTACTTGATACCCAATATATCATCTTCCTTTTTGTTCCTTAATAACAGAATCCTGATTTAAAATTTTTTTTCATTTTATTTATTTGAGAGAGAGGGGGAGGGAGAGGAAAGGACAGAGAGAGGAGGAGAGAGAAAATCCCAAGCAGCCTCTGCGCCACCATGGGGCTTGACCCCACAACCCTGGAATCATGACTTGAGACGAAACCAAGAGTTGGACACTCAACCAACTGAGGCACTCAGGTACCTGCAGAATCCTGATTTTAAATGAAGCAGCAATGTGCCCAGCTGAAAGACTATCCATGCAGTCGAGTGTGTCCATGTGATTAAGTTCTGGTCCCTGAGATACATGCAAAAGTTTTGTGTGGTACTTTCTATGGTATTTTCTGAGAGGACTACTTGAAGAGAGCTGACCCCAATGAGAGATGTACACTTCTTGTCCTCTACCACCTCTTTCTTCCTTCCTCTTTTCAGAATGCAGATGTGTTTGCTGGAGTGGCAGTAGGCTTTTCAGATCATGAGATCACCTTGAGGATGGGAATGTCAAAGAAAAACTGTAGGGCGCCTGGGTGGCTCAGTTGGTTAAGCTTCTGACTCCGGCTCAGGTCGTGATCTCGCAGTTCTTGGGTTCGTGCCCCACGTTGGACTCTGTGCTAACAGCTCAGAGCCTGGAGCCTGCTTCGGATTCCGTGTCTCCCTCTCTCCCTGCCCCTCCCCTGATCATGCTCTGTCTCTCAAAAATGAATAAATGTTGGGGCACCTGGGTGGCTCAGTCGGTTAAACGTCTGACTTCAGCTCAGGTCATGATCTCACAGTTCGTGAGTTCAAGCCCCCCGTCAGGCTCTGTGCTGACAGCTCAGAGCCTGGAGCCTACTTCAGATTCCTGTGTCTCTCTCTCTCTCTGCCCGTCCCCCCCCCCCCACTCACACTCTGTCTCTCTCAAAAATAAATAAACATTAAAAAATTTTTAAAAAGGGGTGCCTGGGTGGCTCAGTCGGTTAAGCATCTGACTTCAGCTCAGGTCACGATCTCGCGGTCTGTGAGTTCGAGCCCCGCTTCAGGCTCTGGGCTGATGGCTCAGAGCCTGGAGCCTGCTTCAGATTCTGTGTCTCCCTCTCTCTCTGCCCCTCCCCCGTTCATGCTCTGTCTCTCTCTGTCTCAAAAATAAATAAAAACGTTAAAAAAAATAAAAATAAATAAAAATAAAAATAAATTTTTAAAAAGACTTAAAAATGAATAAACGTTTAAAAAAGAAACAAAAAAAAAAGAAAAGAAAATTGCAAGTTAAACAGGCAAGGAAGACTGTATTCAAGATTACTGCAGTAAGGGTCTGAACTATTCCAAGGGTAGAAACGATGAACTCAACTCTAAATTCAACAGGGACATCTGGGGATTTATAACCAACAGGCAGACTGAAGGAGTCACTGGATAGAAAATTACTCAGAGTAACTTGGTTAGGTATCAGGAGTGTGGGAATTCTTGCTAAACTGCCTTGGCAGGATTCTTGCTGAAATGGGCTCAGCAGACCTTGGACAGAAGGCCAAAAAATAAAGTCTACTCAAGAAGAGGGCTCAGAGGAGCCTGACTAAACTTTGGTCAAAGAAGGAGACTCCTTATCAGAGCTATATACATTAAGATAGGAAAACAGCAAGAAAGGAGCCTGGGTTCTTAAGACAAAGGAAATCAGGTATCAAAAACTGCAAACCCCATAAACCAATGGAAGTAATAAGCCAATTTGGCAAGGATGGAAGGATTATCAAAAAACAGCTGTGAGGGGCGCCTGGGTGGCGCAGTCGGTTAAGCGTCCGACTTCAGCCAGGTCACGATCTCGCCGTCCGTGAGTTCGAGCCCCGCGTCGGGCTCTGGGCTGATGGCTCAGAGCCTGGAGCCTGTTTCCGATTCTGTGTCTCCCTCTCTCTCTGCCCCTCCCCCGTTCATGCTCTGCCTCTCTCTGTCCCAAAAATAAATAAACGTTGGAAAAAAAAATTAAAAAAAAAAAAAAAACAAAAAAAAACAGCTGTGAAAAATAAATTGTATGTCAGCAATAATCAATTAGGAATTATAACAGAAAAATGATTTTGTTTATAATAACTAACAAAAGTTCTCAAGTTTTAAGGAATAACTCTTAGCAGAGATGTTCAAAGATTTTCATGGATAAAACTATAAAATTTAAAATTCTTAATGATGATCATAAAAGATCCCAATAAAGGAATGGATATGCAACAGTTATGGAAGGGATGCTCAATGTAGGAAAAATGTCAACTCTTGCCAAATTGATATAAAACTTGGTGTAACTCTAATGAAAAGCCCAAAAGGACTTTTATAATATTTGACAAGGTGATTAAAAATGTATATACAAGGGTATTTATATAACAACCATAGATAATAATATTCTGACAAAATAAAATTGGGGGCTCTTATATTATTAGATATTAAATTATAAAACAGCTTATAAAAACAGGATTTTTAAGTGAAAATGCAAATAGAAACAATATAAAAGCCATGCATACTTGAGAATTCAGTAACGACTTGCTATATTTATCCTCTTCTCTAGTCAGTTATTTTTGCATCTTATTTAAGAAGTCATTTCCCACCTCAAGGTCTGAAAGATATTTACCTCTATTTTCTACTAAGGGTGGATGGAAAATGTGATGTAATATAAAAATACACAGCATCATCTTTAAAGTATTCTTATCACAAATGTTTAAGCTGAATCCAAACAAGCTATGAAATCTAACTTCCAGGTAGTACAGAATACAGAGGTACAAGTTAAAGAATATTATAAGTGAGGAATTAGAAAAACCCAGAATGTGGAATATTCTATAAGACAACTGACATGTACTCTTAAAAATTTACTATCATGGAAAAAAATGGTTCTAGATCCAAAGAGATTAAATACATAGAACAACCAAATGCAAAGTATGCATCTTGACTGAATTCTGATTCCCTCTTCCCTATTGAAGATAGGTCAATAGAAACTTGCCAAAATGAATGCAAAAAGAAAAATGAATTTAAAAACAAAACAAACAAAAAACAGATCATCCAAGACTTAACGGGATAATGTCAAGAGGGCACATAATTAGAATACCAGAAGGAGAAGAGAGAGACAAGTAGAATTATTTGAATTAATTATGGCCAAAAACATAACAACGTCTTTCTAGATACGTTTCCTGAGCCAAGGGAAACAAAAGAAAAATTAAACAATTGGGACTACATAAAAATAAAAGCTTCTACACAGTGAAGGAAACAATCAACAAAACTAAAAGCAACCTACAAAATGGGAGAAGATATTTGCAAATGACTGATATATCTGATAAAGGGTTAGTATACAAAATATATAAATAACTTATCAAACTTAACACTCCAAAAATAAATAATCCAATTTAAAAATGGTCAGAAGACATGAATAGACATTTTTCCAAGTAAGACATACAGATGGTTAACAGACACATGAAAGATGCTCATCATCACTGATCATCAGGGAAATATAAATCAAAACTACAATGAGGTATCACCTCACACCAGTCAGAATGACTAAAATCCACAACAGGTGTTGGTGAGGATGTGGAGAAAGGAGAACCTCATGCACTGTTGGTGAGAATGCAAACTGGTGCAGCCATTGTGGAAAACAGTATGGAGGTTCCTTAAAAAGTTAAAATAAAACTACCCTATAATCTAGCAACTTCACTACTAGATATCTATGCAAAGAATATAAAAATACTAATTCAAAGGGATACATGCATCCCAGTGTTTATATGGCATTATCTACAATAGCCAAATTATGGTAACAGTCCAAGTGTCCATTGACTGATGAATGGGTAAGGAAGATGTGGTATGTGTATGTGTGTGTATATGTGTATATATTTGTATATACATATTATGGAATATTATTCAGCCACAAAAAAGAATGAAATCTTGTCATTTGCAATGACCTGGATGTAGTTAGAGAGTATTAGGCTAAGCGAAATAAGTCAGTCAGAGAAAGATAAATACCATATGATTTCACTCATATGTAGAATTTAAGAAACAAAACAAGCAAAGGGGAAAAAAAGAGAGGGGCAAACCGAGAAATAGACTCCTAACTATAGAGAACAAACTGAAGGTTACCAGCGGGGAGATGTGCGGGGGAATGGGTTAAATAAGTGACCGGGATTAAGGAGTGCACTTGTGATGAACACTGGGTTTAGTATGGAAGTGCTGAATCACTATATTGTACACCCGAAACTATTATTACACTGTATGTTAACTAACTGGAATTTAAATAAAAACTTTTTTAAAAATTGGGATTGTTATGGTAAATCAAAGGGACAATTGTTTTAAGTGTAATATCTCTGAGATGAATTCACAGGTGAATTCTACCAAACATTTGAAGAGTTAATACCTATTCTCCTCAAAATATTCCAAAAAAAGAAGAGGAGGGAATGCTTCCAAATATATTCTATGAAGCCAGCATTACCCTAATAATAAAACCAGACAAAGACACCATACACACGAAAAAACTACAGGCCAATATCCCTGATGAACATAAATGCAAAAATCCTCAACAAAATATTAGCAAACCAAATCCAACGATACATTAAAAGGATCATTCACCACGATCAAGTGGGATTTATTCTGGGGATGCAAGGATGATTGAATATTTGCAAATCAATCAATGTGACATACCACATCCATAAAAGAAAGGATAAATATCATTATGATCATCTCAATAGATGCAGCAAAAGCATTTGACAAAATTCAACATCCATCCAGGAAAAAAAAAACTCAACAAAGTAGGTTAGAGGGAACATACCTCAATGTTACAAATGCCATATATGAAAAACCCACAGCTAACATCATACTAAATGGTGAAAATCTGAGAGCTTCTAAGATCAGGAACAAGACAAGGATATCCACCTCACCACTTTTATTCAACAAAATACTGGAAGTCCTAATCACAGCAATAATACCAGAAAAAGAAACAAGAGGCATCCACATTGATAAAGAAATTAAACTGTCACTACTTGCAGATGATATACTATACATAGACAATGCTAGACTCCACCAAGAAACTACTAGAAGTAATAAATGAATTCAGTAAAGTTATAGGATATAAAATTAATACCCAGAAATCGGTAGCATTTCCATATCCTAATAATGAAGTAGCAGAAAGAGAAATTAAGGAAACAATTCCATTTATAATTGCACCAAAAATAATAAAATACCTGAGAATAAATCTTTTTTAATTCAAGTCAGTTAACATATAGTGTAGTATTGGCTTCAGAAGTAGAATTTAATGACTCATAAGTTCCATATAACACCCAGTGCTCATCCCAAAAAGTGCCCTCCTTAATGCCCATCACCCAATTAGGCTTATCTTCCCACCTATCACCCCTCCTGCAACCCTCAGTTTGTTCTCTGTATTTAAGAGTCTCTTATGGTTTGCCTCCCTCTCTGTTTTTATCTTATTTTTCCTTCCTTTCCCCTATGTTCATCTATTGTATTTCTTAAATTCCACACATGAATGATATCATACGATATTTGTCTTTTTCTGACTGACTTATTTTGCTTAGCATAATACCCTCTAGTTCCATCCACATTGTTGCAAATGGCAAGATTTCATTCTTTTTGATTGCTCAGTAATATTCCATTGTATATATGCACCACATCTTTTGTATACACTCATCAGTCGATGGACATTTGGGCTCTTTCCAAATGAAAGCACTGCTTTCCAAATGATAGCACTGCTATAAACATTGGGATGCATGTGCCCCTTTGAATCAGCATTTTTGTATCCTTTGGATAAATACCTAGTAGTGCAATTGCTGGATCACAGGGTAGTTCTATTTTTAATTTTTTGATGAACATCCATACTGTTTTCCAGAGTGGTTGTACCAGTTTGCATTCCCACGAACAATGCAAAAGTGTTAGCCCTTCTCCACATTCTTGTCAACATCTGTTGTTTCCTGAGTAGTAAATTTTAGCCATTCTGACAGGTGTGAGGTAATCTCATTGTGGTTTTGATTCATATTAAAATGTCTGGGAATAGGGATGCCTGGGTGCTTGGTCGGTTAAACGTCTGACTTCGGCTCAAGTCATGATCTCACTGTCCGTGAGTTCGAGCCCTGCATCGGGCTCTGTGCTGACAGCTCAGAGCATGGAGCCTGTTTCAGATTCTGTGTCTCCCTCTATCTCTGCCCCTCCCTTGTTCATGCTCTGTCTCTCTCTGTCTCAAAAATAAATAAACGTTAAAAAAAATTTTTTTTTATTTCTTTTGCATTTTATTTTTTATTTTTTTTTATTATATGAAATTTATTGTCAAATTGGTTTCCATACAACACCCAGTGCTCATCCCAAAAGGTGCCCTCCTCAATACCCATCACCCACCCTCACCTCCCTCCCACCCCCCATCAACCCTCAGTTTGTTCTCAGTTTTTAACAGTCTCTTATGCTTTGGCTCTCTCCCACTCTAACCTCTTTTTTTTTTTTTTTTTTTTTTCTTTTTTCCTCCCCCTCCCCCATGGGTTCCTGTTAAGTTTCTCAGGATCCACATAAGAGTGAAACCATATGGTATCTGTCTTTCTCTGTATGGCTTATTTCACTTAGCATCACACTCTCCAGTTCCATCCACGTTGCTACAAAAGGCCATATTTCATTTATTCTCATTGCCACGTAGTATTCCATTGTGTATATAAACCCCAATTTCTTTATCCATTCATCAATTGATGGACATTTAGGCTCTTTCCATACTTTGGCTATTGTTGAGAGTGCTGCTATGAACATTGGGGTACAAGTGCCCCTATGCATCAGTACTCCTGTATCCCTTGGATAAATTCCTAGCAGTGCTATTGCTGGGTCATAGGGTAGGTCTATTTTTAATTTTCTGAGGAACCTCCACACTGCTTTCCAGAGCGGCTGCACCAATTTGCATTCCCACCAACAGTGCAAGAGGGTTCCCGTTTCTCCACATCCTCTCCAGCATCCAGAGTCTCCTGATTTGTTCATTTTGGCCACTCTGACTGGCGTGAGGTGATACCTGAGTGTGGTTTTGATTTGTATTTCCCTGATAAGGAGCGACGCTGAACATCTTTTCATGTGCCTGTTGGCCATCCGGATGTCTTCTTTAGAGAAGTGTCTATTCATGTTTTCTGCCCATTTCTTCACTGGGTTATTTGTTTTTCGGGTGTGGAGTTTGGTGAGCTCTTTATAGATTTTGGATACTAGCCCTTTGTCCGATATGTCATTTGCAAATATCTTTTCCCATTCCGTTGGTTGCCTTTTAGTTTTGTTGGTTGTTTCCTTTGCTGTGCAGAAGCTTTTTATCTTCATAAGGTCCCAGTAATTCACTTTTGCTTTTAATTCCCTTGCCTTTGGGGATGTGTCGAGTAAGAGATTGCTACGGCTGAGGTCAGAGCGGTCTTTTCCTGCTTTCTCCTCTAAGGTTTTGATGGTTTCCTGTCTCACATTCAGGTCCTTTATCCATTTTGAGTTTATTTTTGTGAATGGTGTGAGAAAGTGGTCTAGTTTCAACCTTCTGCATGTTGCTGTCCAGTTCTCCCAGCACCATTTGTTAAAGAGGCTGTCTTTTTTCCATTGGACGTTCTTTCCTGCTTTGTCAAAGATGAGTTGGCCATACGTTTGTGGGTCTAGTTCTGGGGTTTCTATTCTATTCCATTGGTCTATGTGTCTGTTAAAAAAATTTTTTTAAATAAATAAATAAATAAATAAATAAATAAATAAATAAATAAATAAAATGTCTGGGAATAAATTTAACCAAGGAGGTGAAAGACATGTACTCTGAAAACTATAAAACATTAATGAAAGAAATTGAAGACAATACAAATAGAAAGATCTTCCATGTTTACAGATTGGAAGAATTAATATTGCTAAAATGTCTATACTACCCAAAGCAATCTACAGATTTAGTGCAATCCCTATCAAAATGCCAACAGCATTTTTTGCTGAACTAGAACAAATAATCCTAAAATTTGTATGGAACT
This sequence comes from Leopardus geoffroyi, assembly GCF_018350155.1. Lineage (NCBI taxonomy): Eukaryota > Metazoa > Chordata > Mammalia > Carnivora > Felidae > Leopardus > Leopardus geoffroyi. Next base: position 16,156,861 of record NC_059335.1, read on the forward strand.
ACAGAAGACCCTGAATAGCCGAAGCTATGTTGAGAGAGAATAACAAAACTGGAGGTATCACAATTCCAGATTTTAAGATATACTATGAAGTTGTAGTCATCAAAACAATATGGTACTGGCACAAAAAAAGACACATAGACCAGTGGAACAGAACAGAGAGCCCAGAAATAAACCCATGCTATATAGTCAATTGATCTGACTATCCAATGAGGAAAACATGGTCTCTTCTTCATCAATGGTACTGGGAAAACTGGACAGCAACATGCAAAAGAATGAAACTGGACCATGTTATAACAACATATACAAAAATAAACTCAAAATGGACTACAGACCTCAATGTAAGGCCTGAAACCATAAATATCTTAGAAGAGGGCACAAACAGTAATTCTCTGACATTAGCCATAGTGACATTTTTCTAGATATGTCTCCTAAGGCAAAGGAAACAAAAGCAAAAATAAATTGTTAGGACTACAAGCTTTTGCAAGGCAAGGGAAAGCATCAACAAAACAAAAACACAACCTACTGCATGGGAGAAGATATTTGCAAATGATATATCCAATAAAGGGTTAATATCCAAAATATATAAAGAACTTCTATAGCTCAACACCAAAAAACAAGCAATCTGGTTAAAAAATGGGCAGATAACCTAAAGATGTCTTCTTTAAAGAGTGACTAAAGATGACCAAAGATGGCCAACAGATGGCCAGTCAATCAAGCAACCAATGTAACATCTCTGATTTTACAAAGAAGAATGTATGTATGTATTCCTTTTGTAATTAAAAATAATTTTTAAAAATCAAAGAAATAATTATTCAAGAACAGAGTAACAGAGATAATACTCTTTTATAACAGCTTTATTGAGATATAATTCATATAATTTGCTCATTTAGAGTGCATTATTCAGTGGTTTTTAGTATATTTACACAGTTTACAACCATCACCACACTCAAGTTTAGAACATATTCATCATCCCCTAAAGAAACTTGTATTCTTCAGCAGTAACTTCCTGTTGTCCCCCAACCTCACCAGCCTTAGGCAACTACTAATTTACTTTGTATCTCTATAGATTTGACATTTCAAATGTTCTGGACATCTTATGTAAATGGAATCATACAATATATGTTCTTCTGTGTTGGCTTCTTTCATTTAACATATGTTTTCAAGGGCCATCCCTATTGTGGTATATATGAGTATTTCACTCCTTTTTAGTGACAAATAATGTTACATTGTATGGATATACCATATTTTATTTGTCCACTCATCAGCTGATGGACATTTGGGTTGTTTCTACATTTTAGTGATTGTGAATAATGCTGTAATGAATAGTCACGTACAAGTTTTTCTGTGGATGTTCAATTTTCTTCTATACCTAGGAGTATAATTGCTGAGTAAAATGGTAACTCTAACTTTTTGAGGAGTGGTCAGTTTTCCAAAATAGCTGCCCCACTTTACATTCCCACCAGCAGTGTATGAGGGTTCCTTTTCCCCACATCCCAACACTTGCTCCTATCTTTTTTAGTATAGCCGTTTTAGTATGTATGAAGTGGTAAAGTTACATATTTAATAGCAAAAACTTTTAGACAGTGTCTGTATTTATCATTGGGATTTTGGTTAAATAACTGAAAAACATCCATATAACAGAATACTAAGAAACTAAAAATACTAAAAAGTAAAAAATTCCAGACTTAGGTTTATAAACCAGTAGTTATCCATGATACAATAAAGTTCACCCAGTGCAATCCTGTGGTTTTCTCTAGTTGATATAATTACAGGTCTGCATTTTCTTAATATTTTACTAAGCATTTACTCTCCCTCCTGGGTTGATGGGAGTGGGAGGGAGGGGAAAGTGGGTGATGGGCATTGAGGAGGGCACCTGTTGGGATGAGCACTGGGTGTTGTATGGAAACCAATTTGACAATAAATTCCATATTAAAAAAATATTTTACTAAGCATTTATAAACTTTTAAAGTAAAGAAGAATAATGCTACATAGTATTCCCCCAAACAAAAAGGATTTACTTCTACCATGTATTGATTGTAAATAAGAACAGAATATTGGTTTGTGGGCAGAGAGGAAAGAGGTAAAAGCTAATAAACCAAAGGAACAGAAAACCTGACTCTGAAAATTAATCTGTTTAAGAATAAATGCTCAAGGTGGCAGTGAAAAAAAAAATGGCAAAGAAAGAAGTAGTCTATAAACGTTACCTGGTAAGAAGGCAATTTGGACTAAACTGATACCATGTGTTATTTCAATAAAAGATTTTGTAAAGTTAATTTTTAAAATATGTGACAAGGTTGTGCCTGGGTGGCTCAGTGTGTTGGGTGTCTGACTTCAGCCTAGGTCATGATCTTCCCATTCCCGAGTTCAAGCCCTGCATTGGTCTGTGTGCTGACAGCTCAGAGCCTGGAGCCTGTTTCAGATTCTGTATCTTCCTCTCGCTCTCTGCCCCTCCCCTACTCGCATCCTGTCTTTCTCTCTCAAAAATAATTTAAAAAAAATTTTTTTTTACATTTTATTTATTTTTGAGAGAGAGAGAGAGAGAGAGAGAGAGAGAGAGAGAGAGAGAAAGAGCACAAGTGGGGAAGGGGTAGAGACAGGGGGAGACACAGAATCCGAAGCAGGCTCCAGGTTCTGAGCTGTCAGCACAGAGCCCGATGTGGGGCTCGAACTCACAAACCGTGAGATCATGACCTGAGCTGAAGTTGGATGCTTAACTGACTGAGCCACCCAGGCGCCCCCCAAAAATTTTTTTTGAATAAAATATGTGACAATGATAAAAAGCTAATTTTTTTCCCAGCATGTTTGTTCAAGTTGATAATAAAAGGAAATCAATGAATAAATGCATAAAGACTATGAAAAACTCATGACCTCTCTATGCTGTACCTGTAGAGAACATCAGACAGCCTTCCTGGGCCATAAAATAGCCCTCACCAATGCTAGTTTTCACAAATGAGTCCTAAACAACAACAGGCCTTACCTTCAGAGATCATTGCTATATCTTGTGGAAATAACCCATAACCTCTATGAGAGTTATGATTCTGATTCACTGCCTTACCTAATAATGTTTTGCCCAAGTAATTATAGTTCAGTTCATTTTCTTTAAGCTCTTCTCCCAGATGTAAATAAAATAACATTTTAGTTCTTATAAGACTGAACTGTTGTAAAAAACAAAAAAGCCTAAATCTACTCCTGAAATCATTGTTGCAGTATATGCTACCTAATTTGGATGTAAATTAAAAAAATAAATAAAAATTTTTTAAAAAGCCTAAATTAAATAGAACACGCTAAGTATTTACTTGTGTTATGGACCAGAAAAGTTACTACATGCACTAAAACTGAAGACTACATAAATATAAATACACATAAATGTGGGTGTATACCTAGATTCAGTTGTGATTGAAATAACTCATCTTTATAAATTGATTCTTATAAACCTCAGACAATACTGCAAATTATGTGGACCTACACAGTTATACTTACATTACCTAGGTAAAGTTTTAAGGTGTTATATTTTTCTGTTATATTCTTAAATCAACATGACCATGTTCTTTACAATATGATCCTAAGTATATTTTCTAAAACTCCTAATTATTCTTGGGATGTTGTACTAATACAATATCGAGTTCTAAAGAAATTAAAATTCAGATAAAGAAAATAGTTACCACAAAACCCCCATAAGTGTATATACTTATATATTCTTATCTATGAATAACTCTACAATTATGATGGTAAAACAAGCATTTATAAACATAAGAGGTTTCAATAAGATAAATTATTAAAAACTAAGCTTTAAGAATATTGCCATTGAAACATATTGTTTGTACTGAAGAATTTATTTGTAATGTCTGGGACAGGCTTCAAAATATTGCAGAAACAACAACAACAACAACAACAACTTAGAGAGGACTAGATAAAACAAGATTGGTGAGGGGTGCCTGGCTGGCTCAGTTGGAAGCGCATGTGATTCTTGATCTTGGGGTCATGAGCTCGAGCCCCACATTGGGTGTTGAGTTTAATTAAATAAATAGATAAACTTGAAAAGACCTAAGATTGGCAAAAAGTTGATAACTATTAATGCTGAATGGTACATGGGTTGGGTCAGGGGATGGTTACACTATTCAGTCTACTTTTGTGTATGTTTCAAAAATTTTAAGATAAAAAGTGAAAACAATAAATGTATCGTTTGGCCAGATTATATACAGACATATGTATATATTAAGTTATATTAAATTGAGTTATAAAAACAACTTGTATCTGAGAGAAGAGAATGATAACCCAGAGGTTTTTAAGTTTATTTATTTATTTTGAGAGAAAGAACACAAGTGGGAGAGGAACAGACAGACAGGGAGAGAGAGAAAATTCCAAGCAGGCTGTACAGAGCCTGATGCGGGGCTTGAACTCACAAACTGCAAGATCATGACCTGAGCTGAAATCAAGAGTCAGAAGCTTAACTGACTGAGCCACCCAGGAGCCCCTCCAACTTTTTTATCTAATTCTTTGGATTGCTTTCTCTGCATCTGACAAATTTTAGCACTTTAACTTCAAAAATAAGTAGGCTGGTGAAAATAAATTTAAAAACTCATATATCATCAAGTGATCTTCAACAAGGATGTCAAGGCTACACAGCAGAGAAGGGACAGTCTTTTTAAAAAGTGGTGCTGAGAAAACTGGATATCCACATGCAAAAGAATGAAGTTGGATCTATACCTTAGACCATACACAAAAACGAACTAGGAATAGACTAAAGTCCTAACATAAAAACTGAAACTTGAAAGTCTTAGAAGAAAATATTGGGGAAAGTTTTGTGACATTGCATTTGGCAATGATTTCCTGGATAGGCCACCAAAAACAAAAAACACAAAAACTGGATTACATCAAACTTAAAAACATCTGCACAGCAAAGGAAACAGTCCAGAGAGTGAAAAGGCAATCTGCAGAATGTGAGAAATATCTGCTAACCATATATCTGATAAGGAGTTAATAGCCAGAATATACAAAGAATCCTAACAACTCAACAACAGAAAAACCAACCTGATTTAAAAGGGGCAAAGGACTTGAATAGCTGTTCTCCAAAAAAGAAATACAAATGGCTAACAAGCACATGAAAAGTATCACTAACCATCACAGAAATGTAAAATAAAACCACAAGATATCACCTCATACCCATTAGGATGGGTGCTATCAAAAAAAGAACAGAAAATAATAAGTGTTGATAAGAATGTGAAGAAATTGAAACCCTCATGCCCTATTGGTGGGAATGTTAAATGGTAGAGCCACTATGGAAACCTGAGAGGTTCCTCAATATATTAAAGTAGAGTTACCATACGTTCTAGCAATTCCACTTCTGAGTATATATCCAAAAGAATTGAAAACAGGATCTTGAAGAGATGTTTTCACACCCATGTTAATTGTAGCACTATTCACAATAGCCAAGAGGTAGAAGCAACCTTATGTCCTGACAGTAGAATGGATAAAGAAAATATGGTATATACATATGATGGAATCTTATTTGGACCTAAAAAGGAGGAAACTTGTCATATACTACAACATGGATAAACCTTGAGGACATTAAGTGAAATAACCCAGTGACAAAAAGACAAATACTGCATGATTCTACTTATATGAGATATCTAAAGTAGTCAAACTCTTAGAAACAGAAAGTAAAATGGTTGCCAGGGGATGAGGAGGTGGGAAGAGGAAGTGGTTGTTCCATGGGTATAGAATTTCAATTTTGCAAGATGAAAAAATCTTATAGCTCTGTTGGACAACTTATGTGCATATAATTAACACTACTATACTGAATGCTTAAAAATGGTTAAAATGGCAAATGTTATGTATGTGGGTATTTTTTACCACAATAGAAAAATGAATGTATTCTATGATCTGACAAAAAATGGAATAAATAAAACACTGAATCAAAGAAAAACTAGTAAAGAAATGGGTGCAGATTATTGGAAAGTAGCTAAAATAAGAGTAATATTTAGAGAAAATACATACACCAGGAGATGGAGAAACTATTTAAGACCAAAAGAGAAAGAGAAACAGGGAAAGAACTGGATCTTAATTATAGCCAGAACACTTGTCACTGTGGAAAAAAAGAGAACACCTCCCTCTTTGAAGAACATCCTGGATGCTCTCACCTAAGGGCTATCATCTCACTGAGCAGGTGGTCTATTCTTGCACAGCTTCCCCCTCTCTAAATTTCCCTCACCTACCTGGGTACAGGCCTTTTGGTGACTCTCTCTCAACAATCCAAGGCTCATTATCTTGTTCCAAAAAGGAGATCAAAGTTGGTTTAGGAAGAGAGAGTCCTATTGAAAACAATAAAAAAGAAAACAGGACTTAGTTATGTCAAGGATATCCAAAATTCAGACCTAATTCCTTGGTGAAGAAGGGCAAAACTCAGATAAATATGTCAAGATTGTCTAAAGGATGGGGAAGATGAAAGGCAACTAGAAAATTTACAGCAGAGGATGGAGACATTCTAGGTAACAGGGTTTTTTTTTTTTTTTTTCAGTATCAACTACTTTTATGTACTAAGTTCAAAAAAGCTGTCCTATATGCATACATAAAAGTTGTTTATACAAAGATCTGTAATAAAGCAGAATCTTAATTACTGGGAGATGGGAGAGGGGTGTCCTTACCCAATGAGACCAAGTTGCTGTAGTTTTCCAACATCACATCTCTGTACAAGTTTCTCTGCTTCAGGTCCAGAAATTCCCACTCTTCCTGTGAGAAGTCTACAGCCACATCCCTGAACATCACTACCTGCTGTAGAAACAAAGCTATGCGTTACTTATAAAATTCATCATATATCTCTACTTCACTAAAGCCCAAATCTGATGAGGGATGACTTCATGGTTCCTTAAGGGAAGTGCTCCTATTAAAAGACTGAGCCAATATTTGCTCATTGCTCATTGATTCACTGAATGAATATGGAAAGGTGTAAAAAGAAGAGAATGTATGGACTGAGGCTCTGGACTATGAGTCCCACCACTGTTGGAAGGGAGGAGCTTGGAACCAGGCTCCAGGATGGGGCTCAGTTTGAAAGAAAGTTTCAATATAAGGAAACTTTATATAATGGCCTGGAAAGAAATTACTGTAATCTTGGAAAAAGAGAAAAAAAATACCAATAACCTCAGCCATGACTTAGAATTACAAATACTATTCAGTTCCACTCTTTTCTTTCTTCTCTCTTCAGCTTTACTCTCTCTTCCCTTGAAGACAGGCTGAGTTCAAAAAAGACAAAACTAAGAAAGGAAAAGAAAGGGAAGCGAGAAATCAGACTTGCTAACAGCTCTCTGAATCATCAGGTTACATACAACTACCATTACTACAAGAATATTTGCCTTGTAATAATTCATTAAGCTATACATTTATACTGTATAAATGTATACATTTATACTGTATAAATGTATACATTTATACATCATGATGCCAAGATGGCAGTTTTCTTTATTTGTTACATTTTGCAATTTTTTAAAACAGAACTATCATTTTCTCTCTCCTTCCTATTCCATTTCTCCTTGTCCATGCCAATTACTAACAAACATAATAAACACAAGGATCATATGAGGGAATGTAGAACTTAATGGCTGTCCCCTACACTAAGGATTTGAAGCTCTTGAAGGAATGGCTTTCCAAACACACAGTAAAAGAACCAAAAAAACTTCAACTTATAAGAGAAAAACAATCAATAGATGGGAATGTTAAAATGAAACAGATGGTTAAAATTATCAATTACTTTAAAGAAGCTTTTATGACTCTGCTGTAACAAGCAAGAGTGAACATTATTGAAATGAAGCAATAGAGAAGACCTCAGATTATGGGAAGATGGTGGTGTTGGAAGGACCAGAATCTGTCTCCCCACCTAGACGACAATTTTGCCTGGCAGAATCTGCCTGATGTAACTGTTTTTAGAATCCCAGAGTCTGTTGAAGACTTGCAAGGAAAGAATTGGATAGTAAATTACAGTCAATTTTAGCCAATTTCAGCTCTTGGAAAAGTAGCAGATATCCATTCCCAGCCAAGTGGCAGTCACCTGTGCACTTCCTTGGAGCTGCTTGCACATAGCTTACAAGAGCTAGGGTGAAAGAAAAGGATGCTGTCCTCCAGATGTCAGGAATTTGTGCTCTGATTGCTGATTGTTGCTTCTGATCCGAAAGATGCAGACAAAGAAGCAGGTTATTGTTGCTGCAATTCCTCCTTTGTTGCAAGCCCCTCCCCTCTCCAGCTGAAATGACTTCCAAGAGATTTAAAAGGCCAGTGTCGCTCTATTCGCCTCACGTGTTTCACTTTTCCCCTTTGGAGAGTCAGACATTAAAGTCTGGTACATTAAAAAACAAATGTATCTCATGGGTTGGAAGAACAAATATCGTTAAAATGTCTACACTACCCAAAGCAATCTACAGATTTAATGTAATCCCTATCAAAATACCAATAGCATTTTTCAGAGAAGTAGAACAAACATTCCTAAAATTTGTAGGGAACCACAAAAGATCCCAAATCTCCAAAGCAATCTTGAAAAGTAAAAACAAAACTGGAGGTATCATAATTCCAGACTTCAAGTAATATTACAAGTAACCAAAACAGTAGAGTACTGGCATAAAAACAGACACATAGATTAATGGAACAGAATAGAAAACCGAGAAATAGACCCACAATTATATGATCAATTAACCTTAGACAAAGAAAGAACATGCAATGGGGAAAAGACAGTCTCTTCATCAAATGGTGTTGCGAAAACTGGACAGCAACATGCAAAAGAATGAAACCGGATCACTTTCTTACACCATGCACAAAAATAAACTCAAAATGAGTTAAAGCCCTAAATGTGAGACCTGAAGCCATAAAAATCCTAGGAGAGAGCACAGGCAATAACTTCTCTGATATCAGCTGTAGCAACGTTTTTCTAGATATGTGTCCTGAGATGAGGGTAATAAAAGCAAAAATAAACTGTTGGGACCACATCAAAATACAAACTTCTGCACAGCAAAGGAAAAAATCAACAAAGCTAGAAGACCTACTGAATGGGAGAAGATATTTGCAAATGACATATCCAATAAAGCGTTAATATTCAAACTACATAAAGACCTTATATAACTCAACAGCCAAAAAACAATCCAATTTTAAAATGGCAGAAGACACGAACAGAAATTTCTCCAAAGAAGACGTACAGATGGCCTACAGACAGATGAACAGGTTCTCAACATCACTTATCATCTGGGAAATGCAAATCACAACCAAAATTGAAAAATCACCTCACACCTGACAGAACGGCTTAAAATAGAAAACACAAGAAACAAGTGTTGGCAAGGATATGAGGAAAGGGGAACCTAACATATTGTTGGTGGGAATATAAACACTGTGGAAGACAGTATGCTGCAACTTTGCTAAATTCATGTACCAGTTCTAGCAGACTTTTGGTGGAGTCTATCGGATTTTCCATGTATAATATCATGTCATCTGCAAAAAGTGAAAGCTTAACTTCATCTTTGCCAATTTTGATGCCTTTAATTTCCTTTTATTGTCTGATTGCTGATGCTAGAACTTCCAACACTATGTTAAACAACAGCAGTGAGAGTGGACATCCCTGTCGTGTTCCTGATCTCAGAGAAAAAGCTCTCAGTTTTCCCCAATGAGGATGATATTAGCTGTGGGCTTTTCATAAATGGCTTTTATGATGTTTAAGTATGTTCCTTCTATCCCGACTTTCTCAAGGGTTTTTATTAAGAAAGGTTGCTGAGTTTTGTCAATGCCTTTTCTGCATTGATTGACAGGATCATATGGTTCTTATCTTTTCTTTTACTAATGTGATGTATTACGTTGATTGATTTGCGAATGTTGAACCAGCCCTGCATCCCAGGAATGAATCCCACTTGATCATGGTGAATAATTCTTTTTATACGCTGTTGAATTCGATTTGCTAGTATCTTATTGAGAATGTTTGCATCCATATTCATCAGGGATATTGGCCTGTAGTTCTCTTTTTTTACTGGGTCTCTGTCTGGTTTAGGAATCAAAGTAATACTGGCTTCATGGAATGAGTCTGGAGGTTTTCCTTCCCTTTCTATTTTTTGGAATAGCTTGAGAAGGATAGGTATTATCTCTGTTTTAAACGTCTGGTAGAACTCCCCTGGGAAGCCATCTGGTCCTGGACTCTTATTTGTTGGGAGATTTTTGATAACTGGTTCAATTTCTTCGCTGGTTATGGGTCTGTTCAAGCTTTCTATTTCCTCCTGATTGAGTTTTGGAAGAGTGTGGGTGTTTAGGAATTTGTCCATTTCTTCCAGGTTGTCCAGTTTGTTGGCATATAATTTTTCATAGTATTCCCTGATAATTGCTTGTATCTCTGAGGGATTGATTGTAATAATTCCATTTTCATTCATGATTTTATCTATTTGGGTCATCTCCCTTTTCTTTTTGAGAAGCCTAGCTAGAGGTTTATCAATTTTGTTTATTTTTTCAAAAAACCAGCTCTTGGTTTCATTGATCTACTCTACAGTTTTTTTAGATTCCATATTGTTTATTTCTACTTTGATCTTTATTATTTCTCTTCTTCTGCTTGGTTTAGGCTGTCTTTGCTGCTCTGCTTCTATTTCCTTTTGTGGAAGACAGTATGGAGGTTCTTTCAAAACTTAAAAATAGAACTACACTATTATCGAGCAATCACAAAACTGGGTATTTACCCCAAGAATACAAAACACGAATTCAAAGGGATATATGCACCCGTATGTTTATTGCAGCATTATTTACAATAACCAAATTATGGAAGTAACCTAACTGTCCATCAATAGATGAATGGATAAAGAAGATGCAGGGTGTGTGTGTGTGTGTGTGTGTGTGTGTGTGTATCTACACATACATATATACAATGGAACATTATTCAGCCTTAAAAAGAATGAAATCTTGCCATTTGCAATGACATGGATAGGGCTGCAGAGTATAACGCTAAGCAAAATAAGTCAGCCAGAGAAAGACAAATATACCATAAGCTTTCACTTATATGTGAAATTTAAGAAACAAAACAAATGAGCAAAGGGGGAAAAAAAGACAAACCAAGGAACCGTGTCTTAACTATACAGAACACATGGATGCTTACCAGAAGGGAGATGAGTGGGCAGCTGGGTGAAATAGGTGATGGGGATTAAACAATATCCTTATCATCATGAGCACTGAGTAATGTACGGAATTGCTGAATCACTACATTGTACACCTGAAACTAATACTACACTGTATGTTAACTATGCTGGAATTAAAATTAAAAATTTAATTTAAAAAACAAAAGAAAATAGCTGCATATACAGGAAAAATTAGAAAGTTACTGTGCATGCCTAAAGAAAGGCTCAGAAAAAACATAAGAAGGCTTTAAGTTTACACACCCAGCTTATCTTTGGCACAGAAATGGCCTACAATCAACCAACCAATCAATCAATGAATCAGTACAACAACAACAACAAAGTCCAGCAAACCCTGGAGGAGAGAAGAAAATCTGATTTCCAGAGTTACCACATTATTAGATTCAAATGTCCAGTGTTCACCAAAAAAATCACAAGGCATACAAAAACAAAGGAAAGTATGTCCCATTCAAAGGAAAAAAATAATTCATCAGAATCTGTCCCTAAAAAAGATCTCACGGCAGATATATTAGACAGCATTTGAAATAATGGCCTTAGACTGTTCAAAGAACTAAAGATTTGAAGAAAGTCAATTAAACAATATGTAAACAAAATGAAAATATCAAGAAAAAGATAGAAAACCTAAAAAGAAAACAAAAAGAAATTCTGGAGCCAAAAAGCATAACAGAAATGAAAATTTCAATAGAGAGATTCAAAGGCAGATTAAGCAAGCAGGATAATCAATGAACTTGAAGATAAGACAATGGAAATTATCAACTCTGAGGAACAGAAAGAAAAAAAGATTTAAGAAAAGCAAATGGAGTCTCAGGGACCTATGGGACACCATCAAAAAGACCAACATACAAGTCATGTGAGTCCCAGAAGGAGAACAGAGACAGGGGCAGAGAGAACATATTAGAAATGATGGCTGAAAACTTCCCAAATATGATGAAAAAAATGAATATAAATATGCAGGTACCTCAATGAACTACAAATAAGATGAACTCAAGACCTACAATGAGACACACTGTAATCAAACTTTCAAAAGATTAAGACAAAGAATGAATCTTCAGAGTAGAGAGAGAGAAGTGAATCATCACATACAAGGGATCCTCAGTAGGATTATTCAACAGAAGGCCAGAAGACAATGGGAAGATATATTCAAAGTGCTCAATGGAAAAACAACAACAACAATCCTGTCAACCAAGAATCCTATACCCAGCAAAACTGTCCTTCAAAAGTGAAGGAGAAATCAAATCATTCCCAGATAAATAAAAGCTGATGGAACTTGTGACCACTAGACAAGCCATCCAAGAACTGTTCAAGGGAGTTCTTCAAGGTGAAAAGAAAAGAGAGAGAGAGAGAGAGAGAGAGAGAGAGAGGCAAACCATAAAACAGACTCTTAAGTATAGAGAACAAACTGAAGATTGCTGGAGGGGAAGTGGGCAGGGGGATGGGTTAAATGGGTGATGGATATTAAGAAGGGCACTTGTGGTGAGCACTGAGTGTTGTATGTAAGTGATGAATCACTAAATTCTACGTCTGAAACTAACATTACACTGTATGTTAACTAACTCAAATTTAAATAAATATTTGCATAAAGAAAAGAAAAAGGACACTAGGCAGTACCCCTTGAATGTCTATGGAGAAATAAAGATCTTAAAGGTTCTTGTTTTGTTTTGTTTTAAGTAGGCTCCACACCCAATGTGGGGCTTGAACTCATGACCCTGAAATCAAGACCTGAGTTGAGATGAAGAGTCAGATGCCTGACTGAGACACCCAGGTGCCCCCAATAAGGATCTTAATAAAGGTAAATAAATGAGAAATTACAAAAGCTAGTATTATTGTAACAATGGCTTGTAACTTTTTTGTTTTCTACACAATTTAAGAGACTAATACATTTATAGAAAAAAGCAATTATTACTGTAATAGCTAGTATTACTGTGACCTTAGTGTGTATCTCTACACTAGGTTAATTAGGAGATTAATGCATTTAAAGGAATTAGCAGTTTATGGTTGGGGGCACACAATGTATAAAGATGTAATTCTGTGACATCAACAACCAAAAGGGGTGGGGATAGAGATGTAAAAGAGAAAAGCTTTTGTATGTCATTGAAGTTAAGCTGCTATAAATTCAAATTAGAATATTGTAACTGTGGGATGTTAAATATAACAAAGAAAATAGCTGGAGAATATACACAAAAGAAAATTAAGAAGGAATTTAAACTTTTCACTACCAAAAAAATCAACTAAGCACAAAAGGAGACAGGAATTCAGGGAATGAGGGACAAAAAAAGCTACAGAGCTTATAAAAACAATTAGCACAATGATAGAAGTAAGTCCCTCCTTTTCAGTGATTACAGGTAAATGGATTAAAATCTCCAATCAAATGACAGAGATAAGCATGATGGAGAAAAACACATGATCCAAATATAAGCTGTCTACAAGAGACTCATTTGAGATCCAAAGTCACAAACCAGTTGAAAGTGAGTGGAAGGTAACAGATATTCCATGCAAATAGTAACCAAAAGAAATCAGAACTGGGTATACTAGTATCAGACAAAATAGACTTTAATTCAAAAAAGGTACAAGAGACAAAGGACATTGTATATTAATAAAAGGCTCAATACACCAAGAAGATATAACAATTATAAACATTTATAAACCTAATGACAGACCATCAAAATATACGAAACTAAAGCTGACAGAACTAAAGGGCAAAATAGTTCTACAATAATAATTGGAGACTTCATTACTTCACTCACAATAATGGATAGAACACGACAAAACATAAGTAAGGAAATAGAGACCATTAACAAGGTAAATCAATTAGAACTAACAGACATATACAGAACATTCCACCCAATAACAACAGCATATACATTCTTCTTCTCAATGCACATGAAATATTTTCCAGGATAAACCACACGTTAGGACACAGATTAGATCTCAATAGATTTAAAAGATAGACCATATAAAGTATCTTCTCTGACCACACTGTGATGATGTCAGAAATCTATAACATGAAAACTAGAAAATTCGCAAAATTGTGAAAACTAAACAACACAATTTTAAACAATCAATGTATGAAAGAAGAAATCACAAGGGAAATTAGAAAATACTCAGAGGTGGAAAAAAGAAAATACTGAGAGATGAATGAAAACAAAAATATAGTATACCAAAACTTACAGGACAAGCAAAACAGTGCTAAGGGAGAAACTTGTAGCTATAAATACTTATATTAAAAAGCAAGAAAGAACAGGGTGCCTGGGTGGCTCAGTTGGTCAAGCGTCCGACTTCAGCTTATGTCATGATCTAGTTTGTGAGCTCGAGCCCTGCATTGGGCTCTGTCCTGACAGCTCAGAGCCTGGAGCCTGCTTCAGATTCTGTGTCTCCCTCTCTCTGCCCCTCCCCTGCTCATGCTCTGTCTCTGTCTCTCTCAAAAATAAACATTTAAAAAAAAGAGAGAGAGAAATATTTGAGATCAACAACCTACCTTTATAACTTAAGGAACTAGAAAAAGAACAAACTAAACCCAAAGCTAGCAGAAAGAAGGAAACAGTAAAAATCAGAGCAAATATAAGTGAAATAGAGAATAGAGAAAAACAGTGAAACCAAAAGTTGGTTCTTCAAAATGACCAACAAAATTGACAAACTTTTAGTTACATAGACTACGAAAAAAAGAAGACTCAAATTGCTAAAATCATAAATGAAAGTGGGGACATTTACCACCAATTCTACAGGGGGAAAAAAGAGATTATAAGTATACTAAGAACAATTATATGCCAACAAATTGGATAACCTAGATGAAATGGGCAAATTCCTAAAACCACAAAACTTACCAAGACTAAATCACAAGGAAATAGACATAATTAGTAAGGCTATGGAATAATCAAAAATCTTCCAACAAATAAAAGACCTGGAACAGATGGCTTCACTAGTAAATTCTACCAAACATTTAAGAAATAATGCCAATCATTTTCAAACTTTTCCAAAAAGTTAAGAGGAGGGACTACTTCCTAACTTATTCTATGAAGCCAGCATAATTCTAATACAAAAGCGAGAAAAAGACACTACAAGAAAGAAAAGTACAGACCAATATCCATTATGAACATTTAGGAAAAAGCCTCAACAAAATACCAGTAAACATAATTCAGCAGCATATTAAAAGGATTACACACCATGACCAAGTGGGATTTATTTCTCAAGAAATAACACAAAATTCAAATGCAAGGATGGTGTGACATAAGAAAATGAATCAATGTAATATACTACATCAACAATATAAAGGGGAAAAAACACAGGATCATCTTAATTGATGCAGAAAAAGCAATTGACAAAATTTAATACCCTGTCATGACAAAACACTTAATATAATAGGAATAAAAAGAAACTGTCTCAACATTAACAAAAGCTATACATGAAAAGCTCATAATGAATACCATACAAAATGGTGAAAGGCTGAAAGCTTTTCCTCTAAGATCAGGATCAAGGCAAGCATGCCCTCTTTTATCTTTTTATCTTTTTTTCTTTTCTTTTCTTTTCTTTCTTTCTTTCTTTTTTTTTTTTTTTTTAGAGAGAAAGAGAGAGAGCAAGAGAGCATGCAAGCTGGGGAGAGGGACAGGGAGAGAAAGAGAGAATATCTTAAGTAGTCTCCGTGCTCAGTGTGGAGCCCAATGTGGGGCTCCATCCCACGACCCTGGGATCATGACCTGAGCAGAAATCAAGAGTCAAATGCTCAACTGACTGAGCCACCCAGGCACCCCAAGGACGTCCACTCTTACCACTGCTATTTAACATAGTACTGAACGTTCTAACCAGAGGACTAGGCAAGAAAAAGAAATAAAAAGTACATCCAAATTGTAAAGGAACAAGTAAAATTATCTCTGTTTGCAGACCATATGATCTTATATGTAGAAAATTTAAAGACTCCATAAAAAAAAACCCTATTAGCATAAATGAATTTAGCAAAATTGCAGGATACAAAGTCAACACACAAAAATCAGTTGCATTTCTATACACAAAACAACGAAGAATCTGAGAAGAAAATTACAAAAACAATTCCATTTACAATAGCATCAAAAAGAATAAAATACTGGGGCGCCTGGGTGGCGCAGTCGGTTAAGCGTCCGACTTCAGCCAGGTCACGATCTCGCGGTCCGTGAGTTCGAGCCCCGCGTCAGGCTCTGGGCTGATGGCTCAGAGCCTGGAGCCTGTTTCCGATTCTGTGTCTCCCTCTCTCTCTGCCCCTCCCCCGTTCATGCTCTGTCTCTCTCTGTCCCAAAAATAAATAAACGTTGAAAAAAAAAAAAAAAGAATAAAATACTTAGGAATTAACCAAGAAGGAAAAGACTTGTAGAAAGCAACTGAAAAATATTGCTGAAAGAAATTAAAGAAGGCATAAATAATTGAAACAGCCTATGTCCATGGATTGGGAGGCTTAACATTTTTTTTTTCTTTTTTGGGGGGGGTCTTTTTTTTAACTTATTTTTTTTTAATTTACATCCAAGTTAGTTAGCATATAGTGCAATAATGATTTCAGGGATAGATTCTTTAACGTCCCTTACCCATTTAGCCCTTCCCCCCTCCCACAACCCCTCCAATAACCCTCTGTTTGTTCTTCATATTTAAGACTCTCTTATGTTTGTCCCCTTCCCTGTTTTTATCTTATTTTTGCTTCCCTTCCCTTGTGTTCATCTGTTCTGTGTCTTAAAGTCCTCATATGAGTGAAGTCATTTGATATTTGTCTTTCTCTGACTAATTTCGCTTAGCATAATACCCTCTAGTTCCATACACGTAAGAGACTTAACATTTTTTAAATGTTTATTTATTTATTTTTGAGAAAGAGAGAAGTGGGTAAAGGGACAGAGAAAGGGAGAGAGAATCCCAAGCAGTCTCCATGCTGTCAGTGTAGAGCCTGATGAGGCCTCCAACTCATAAACCGTGAGATCATGACCTGAGCCAATACCAAGAGTCAGCCACTTAACTGACAGAGCCACCCAGGCACCCTGGGAGACTTAACATATTAAGAATGTTAATAGTACCCAAATAAACCTTTTCCACAACGATACTGGGAAAACTGTATATCCATATACAAAAGAACAAAGTTGTGCCCTCACCAAACACCATTAAAATATTAACATCAAAAATTAATCCAAAATAGATCAAAGAACTAAACATAAGACCTAACAATTTATCTTCAACAAAGCAGGAAGAATACCCAATAGGAAAAAGGATATCTCTTCAACAAATAGTGTTGGGAAAACTGGACAGCTACATGTAACAGAATGAAACTAGACCACTTTCTTACACCATACAGAAAAATAAATTCAAAATGGATTAAAGATCTAAATGTGAGACCTCAAATCATAAAAAAATCCTAGGAAAAAGGGGCACCTGGGAGGCTCAGCAGATTAAGTGTCTGACTCTTGGTTTTAGCTCAGGTCATTATCTCATGGTTCATGAGTTCATGCCCCACGTCCGGCTCTGCACTGACAGCGTAGAATTTCTGCTTGGAATTCTCTTTCCTCCTTTCTCTCTGCCCCTCCCCTGCGCTCTCTCTCTCTCTCTCTCTCTCTCAAAATAAATAAATAAACATTAAAAATTTTTTCAAAAATCCTAGAAAAGAACGCAGGCAGTAATTTCTTTGACATCGGCCACAGTACATCTCCTGAGGCAAGGGAAACAAAAGCAAAAATAAACTGTTATGACTACATCAAAATAAAAAGATGCTGCACAGCAGATTGTTAAGGAAACAATCAACAAATTAAAAGGCAGCCTACAGAATGGGAGAATATATTTGCAAATTACATATATGATAAAGGGTTAGTATCCAAAATATATAAAGAACTTATAAAACTCAGCTAATCTAATCTCCACCAATCTAATTAAATCTAATTAAAAGTGGGTAGAAGACATGAATAGACATTTTCCCAAAGAAGATGTACAGATGGCCAACAGACATATGAAAATATGCTCATCATCACTTATCATCAGGGAGATGCAATCAAAACTACAATGAAGTATCACCTCACACTTGTCAGAATGGCTAAAATCGACAACACAAGAAACAACAGGTGTTGGCAAGGATATGGAGAAAAAGGAATCCTCCTGCACTGTTGGGAATGAAAACTGGTGCAGCCACTCTGGAAAATAGTATGGAGGTTCCTCAAAAAGTTAAAAATAAAACAACCCTATGATCCAGCAATCGCACAACTAGGTATATACCCAAAGACTACAAAAACACTAATTTGAAAGGATACATGCACCCTGATGTCTATAGCAGCATTATCTACAATAGCCAAATTATGGAAACAGCTCAAGTGTCCATCAACTAATGAATGGATACAGATGTGATGTATATATACAACGGAATATTACTCAGCCATAAAAAAGAATGGAATCTTGCCATTTGCAACAACATGGATAGAGCTAGATAGTATAATGCTAAGCGAAATAAGTCAGTCAGAGAAAGACAAGTATCATATGGTTTTACTCATATGTGGAATTTAAGAATCAAAACAAACAAGCAAAGGGGAAAAAGAGAGAGAGACAAACCCAGAAACAGACTCACAACCATAGAGAACAAACTGATGGTTAACAGAGAGGAGGTGCATGGGGGATGGGTTCAATAGGTGATGAGGATTAAGGAGTGTACTTGTGATGACTACCAGGTAATGTATGGAAGTGCTGAATCACTGTATTGTATACCTGAAATTAGTATTACACTGTATGTTAACTAACTGGGATTTAAATAAAAACTGTAAGATAAATCCATCCATCCACCCATACATACATAAAAGACCTAAATCAGTGAAAGTCTTGGAAGAAAACACGGTACAAAAGCTTCACAATATCAGAGTTGGCAATGATTTCTTGGATATGACATGAAAGACACAGGCAACAAAAGGAAAATGTTGACAAATTGTATTTCATAAAACTTGAAAATTTCTGTGCATCAAAAGATACTCTCAACAGAATAAAAAGGCAACCCACAAAATGGAAGCATATACTTTCAAATCACATATAAGAGATTAAGATCCAGGATATATAGAGAACTCCTAAAACTCAACAACAAAAATACAAACAACCTGATTCAAAACTGAGCAAAAAAAATTGAATAAACATTTCTCCAAAGATGTACAAATAGCCAATAAGCACATGAAAAGATGCTCAATCATTAGGGAAATGCAAGGCAAAACTACAATGTGATACCTCTTCACACTCATTAGGATAAAAAAACAAAAAACAAACAAAACAGAGAACAACAAATGTTGTTGAGAATATGGATAGAATGGTTGGATTTATGCCTGCCATCAATATCAATAATTACATTAAGTGTGAGTTGATTCAACAATGCAATTGAAAGGCTGAGACTGTCAGACTTGATTAAAAAAAAACAAAACACAAACAGATCCAACTCCAAGGTGTCTGCAGGAGACAGTTTAGATTCAAAGCTACAAATAGATTGCAAGTGTAAGGATGTAAAAAGATATACTAAACAAAGAGAAACTATAAGAAAACTGGTGTTCTTATACAAATATCAGACAAAATAAGCTTTAAAACAAAGTAACTAGAGGAAAGGAAATTTTATAGTGACAAAGTCAGTCCCTCAGGAGGATATAAAAATTATACATGAACCTAGCAACAGACCCAAACATACATGAGGCAAACATTGACATATTTGAAGGGAGAAATGGATAGTTCAACAAAAATCATTGGAGGATTCAATACCCCACATTTAATAGTGGATAGAACAACAATGCAGTGAAACAAGGAAACGGAAGACTAGAACAACATATAAACTAATTAGAACTAAATACATCTATACCACCATGTTCATACAACAACAGCAGAATATACATTCTCCACAAGTACACATAGGACAGTCTCTAGCACATGCTAGGTCATAAAAGAAGTCTCAATAAATTAAAAAGAAATGAAATCATGTATGTTCTCCAGCCACAATGGAATGAAACTATAAATCAATGACTCTAATACACCTGGAAATTAATAATATGTAGAAATTAAACAATTCATTCTTTTTTAAAATGTTTTTAATGTTTATTTATATCTGAAGGAGAGAGATACAGAGCCTGAGTGGGGAGGGGCAAAGAGAGAGAGGAAGACACAGAATCCAAAGCAGGCTCTGTCAGCACAGAGCCCAACACAGGGCTTGAATCCATAAATTATGAGATCATGACCTGAGCCGAAGTCAGATGCCCAATTGACTGAGCCACCCAGGCACCCAAACAACTCATTTTCAATCAATGGGTCAAAGATGAAATTATATGTAAAGTTAGAAAATATTTTGAGATGAATGAAAGCAAAAACTCAACATGCCAAAGCCTATAGGAAAAAGCTAAAACAGTGCCCAGGAAAAAAGTTATAGCTATAAATGCCTATCCTAAACAAAAAGAAAGGTCCGCAAACAATAACTTAACTTACAGTGCATTATGAAAACCATGCCCCTCCCCAAGTACTAGAACAGGGTTTTACCTGTTGCAAAATTCCAAATTCTAAGTAACAATCCTAAAGGAATAATTATGAATGAACACAAAATTATATTTATAAGAATGTTTGACAGGGAAAAATTTACTGGAAACACAGACTTCAATTAGGCAACTAGTCAAATAAATTATGGTACATTAAGATAACAATTCAACACAATTATTAATTATGATAGTGCTTATTCACAAAGAGGATAAGGTCTCTCTTCTGTATTATTGAGAGGGGAAAGCAAGTAACAGAAGATAAGTGTATTGTAATCTCACCCTATTAAATTATAAGGCCATGCAAGTAAAAATTTGGAAATACATTCTTGAAAATAATGATTACTTCTGGATGATGTGTAATTATAGGTAATTTAACTCTGATTCTTTATAATCTTAAGTTTCTGATTTTTTTCATTAAGTCTGTAATACTTTCATCAGAAAACAGACTACAAAGTCATTTTTATGTTGTGGGGGAAAAAACCACCAGAGACAGGGTAGATGCATCCTAAGTGGTAAGAAAATTATGAATAGGCTATAAACACGTGCCAGGGACAGGAATATGGGCCATTAAGAAAATCAATTTGACTGAAGCAAATAACATGACATGTTTTAGAACATTAAAAAAATTACACAAACTCTGAAAACTATGTATTTGTTGTAAAAAATTATATTACATGCATATAGCCTGGATTAATGTAACCACATCTCCACTGTTGGGATATTATCTTAAAAGTTATTCCAACACTTTGATTTTAGGTCTGGTCTTTTACTTTAAAATTTTTATTATTATACAGGGGCGCCTGGGTGGCTAGGTAGGTTGAGTACGGACTTCGGGTCAGGTCATGGTCTCACCGTTGGTGGGGTCTGGCAGATCTGGCGGTTCATGGGTTCTAGCCCGGCATGAGGCTCTGTGCTGACAGCTCAGAGCCTGGAGCCTGCTTGGGATTCTGTCTCCATCTTTCTCTGCCGCTCCCCCACTCACGCTCTGTCTCTCTCTCAAAAAGAAATAAATATTTTAAAAATTATTATTATTATTATTATTATTATTATTATTATTATTTTGGCATGGGGGTCCAGTCTTGGGATTCTGTGTTTCCATCTCTCTCTGCCCCTCCCCCACTCATATTCTGTCTCTGTCTCTCAAAAATAAACATTAAAAATTTTTTTTATTATTATTTTGTCATGGGGGTCACCTCCCTCCTTGTGATTCTCAGGAAAGTAGAGGGGTGGGGGGGAAGCACAGAATCAAGTAGCTGCAAAATTTGTGGTTATAGTTTGAATTGAAGGGAATTTTCATCCCCTGTAAACTACTCTAAGCTTAATAATTACTGCTCTAGTTCACTTCAATACATTGATCATCCTCTAATTTGCAAGCGCCATCACAATCTACTTCGTATTTTTACTCCTCCTGATCTACAGAATCAAGTAGATGTAGCCCGAGACAAGGCTGCCCGATCTCAAGCCAGAACTGGCTGCCGCTAAGAGGGTCTGTTAAAAAATTTCCAACAAAAACCGTGCCCAAGCCCTGTCTCAGCCCCATTCCTCCCATCAAAAGAGGTGGGAGGTCCCATGAAGCTGTCTCAGGGAAGGAGTGGCTAGAATCCGGGGACAGAGCACTGGAGTCACAAGGGCAGCCAAAGGTAATCCATAACCATACACGCAATGCCACAGTCACACGGTAACAATCGCACACTCACCTCACACACACGACACCTGCACGGTCATAGGCACCACACGCTCGTACATGCGGTTTCTCGGACACGAACCAAACCAGGGATACACAGTTACACCTGCTGAGTCACGAGCTCCCCGCACCTACGCGCGCGCGCGCGCGCGCACACGCACACACACACACACACACACACACACACACACAGCCACACAACGCGTCACAATCATACACGCATCACGGGGACATCGTGATTGTCAAACCCAGCGTCACAGGCACCGCACACCGTCACACAGTCACTGACACCACCCCCATCCGCAACTGCTATCCCTCAGCCCGCTGCATTCTTAGCCGCCAGAAGCTGTGGATCAGCTTTGCTTCCACCCAGGCACAGGCTGCCTGCCTCACCTCAAGCCACTCCAGGGTTAGCTCCAAACAAGCCAAGCTGAGCCAAGACTACCGCAGTGTCCTGCGGCTCCCGGCGA